>NC_077233.1:207712708-208079885 GCF_027887165.1 Monodelphis domestica | reverse complement strand
TAAACTAACCCCATCATCATACAGAAGAAATTGAGAAGTGGTCAGAACTTGCCCAAGGTCACACAATGAATCAATATTAGAACTAGAATTAGAAGGGTAGCTAAGTGGCCCTGTGTATAGAGGGCCAGGCCTGAAGTCTGAAGGGTTCAAATGTGACCTCAGACACTTCATAGCTATCTGACCCCCAGGAAAGTAATTTAAAACTGATTACCGAGCCCTTGCTGTTCTTCTAATCTTAGAACCAATAGTAAGGCAGAAGGTAAGGGTTAAACAACAACTACTAGGATTAGAATCCAGGGTCACTGATTTTCAGACTAGAGTTCTTGACACCAGCCTAGACTTCATCTTCAAGGGGAGGCAGCTTCAGAATTAGGAGTAAGGAAGAAGAGAATGTGCTCCCACATACTTAGAGGAAAATCCAGCTCCTCTCAGCTTTCTGTTCAGGTCAATTCGTTAATGGACAAAAAGCTATATCCTTCTGCCGCTCCCTCCCACCCTACCTGCTTTATTACCACCAGACTTCCCAGAGAAGCCATCATTTGCTGATGAGGTAGAGACATTAATAGATATTAGCATAAATGAAATTGGTGGAAGGTAGGAGGGAAATATTAAGCCATGCATCCAAATTCAAATCCCAATGATCTATGGATTATTTACTGTTAGATTATTGCTCTTTCAGACTATACATGCTACAGGATCTCCCCACGCACACTGAGATACTAGAATTGGAAAAACTACAGTGCAAAGGCAGCTAGAGGGCACAGTGCCAGGCCTGAAGTCAGGAGGACCTGGGTTCAAATCTAACTTCAGACATTTCCTAGCTGTGTGACCCTAGAACAATTACTTAACCCAGCGTGCATAACCTTCATTCTTTTGTCTTAGAGTTGTTTCTAAGAAAAAATAAGGGTTTAAAGGAAAAAAAAACCTACCCTGCCAGTGTCAAAGAACTAGCCTCTTTTTCCGGCTCTGTGTATGATTTTTATGTGACCTTCGGCATCTCAATCTCTCTTCTGTACCTTAATTTCCTCTAAAATGATTCTAGAGGGGGTAGCTCAGTGGATTGAGAGCCAGGCCCAGAGATGGACGGTCCTGGGTTCAAATGTAGCCTAAGACACTTCCTAGCTATGTGACCCTGGGCAAGTCACTTTAACCCCCATTGCCTTAACCCTTACCACTCTTCTGCCTTAGAACCAATACATAGTATTAATTCTAAGACAGAAGGTAAGGGCTTTAAAATTTAAAAAAAAATCTTCTAAATCCTATCATCCTAATTGGGACCCTGCAAAGGGGAGAGCTCCCCTTGGAGTGAGAACAGATGCCTTCTACCAGAAGAACATTGGGGTTTGGGGGGGAGTGGGGTTTGGAGGGAGTGGAGTAGAAAGAGATTGTATAACTGATAAGGGGGACTTTGATATCACAGAGGATCAGTTCTCCTAATGAGAACCAAGCAAAAGATTCTACCACCAAGGTTGGTAGAAATAAGATACATTTTTATCCTAACTGGTTCCTATTCAGGGGAATTGCTCTTGCTTGTGACTTTTATGGAAGAAAGATTTGTTTCCTTAGGTGGGATCCTCCAGGGAGGGTCTGTCCAAGGGGAGGAAATGACTCCTCCTAATATATCTCCCCACCCTTGCCTTACAGGTCCAGCACCAAGGGGACCCATTCGGGCTGCCCAGCTTCTCTCCCCCAGAGTTACCAGTGTCTGGGCTCAACTCCCCAGCCCCAACTCATTCAGGGCTCCCCACCCTTGAGCGGCTGCAGCTTGATGCAGCTGCCCTGAACTCACTGTCCCTACTGCTGGACACCATCTGCCGCCTCCAGGCTGACCTCAACCCTTTTGCTAGCCGGCTCCTCCGTCGGCTAGAAGATGCCTCTCACCAGTCAAGGGCACTTGGGAATGCTGTAGAGGTTGTTCTGGAAGCACTAGGTGCAGCCCCAGGGCCCCCAGAGCCCCACCCCATTCTCCCTGAATCTCCTGGGGTCTTCCTGATTAAGTTGTTAGGCTACAGAGTATGTGGCTTGTACCAGGAGTGGGTAAGCTGTACAGAAGGTGACCTGAGTCAGCTGATGAGGGAAGGGCTAGGCTGAGAAAGAAACCCACTTCACCCTACATCCTTCCCCACGAAGGGCCACCACCCACCCCATCCTCATCTCCGGTCATCATCCCTTTTGTTTTCTCCATCTCAGAGGCTCTCTCTAGTTCATTCTCTCTTCCTCTGCTACTCAGCTTTGGATTGGGCCCTAGGATCAGTCAATATTACAGGAGAGAATTCCAAGACATTGCCCCAGAGGAGCCTGCAGCCCACATTTCCTCCTAGGTCATTACCCCCAATGGGACCCCCTGCCCCATCCCCATGGATCTCTCTTGTTCCCCATAACACTAGCCCCCCCCCCCTACCATTTTACCCCTGCAAACTTTTTCCCTTCCTCATTCCTCTAATTCCCTTATTCTAGCACACGAAGCTTTGAGGTCTGTGAAAAAGGTCCCCCTGAAAGGAGATTTTTATTTCTGAAAATAAATTAAGTTTTTGGTAAATTAAAAAAACAAACAAACATACTCTTCTATGTACAGTTCTTGAAGGTGGGAGGAATAGTATGGGTGGAAGATTGAGATTGTTTGTTGGGATAGATTAAATGCAAACTTGAGTGATGCAACATAAATAGGGCATTAAATAAAGGAATTGAGAACCACTAGACAATGACATCCTCCACCCTAAGGGCCAGAAAATGAAAGGCTATTGAGTGGAGAATAGATATGATTTGAAGAAAAAGTGAATGTCACACATTAAGGTATAGAAAATAGTTAAAATAAGAAAGGAAAATGGCTAGCAGGGCAGCTAGGTGGCTCAGTGGATAGAGCCAGGTCTAAAGATGGGGGGTCCTAGGTTCAAATCTGAATTTAAGATGCTTCCTAGCTGTGTAACCCTGGGCAAGTCATGTAATCCCAATTACCTTGCCCTTTACTGCACTTCTGGCAATTCTAAGACAGAAAGACTTTTTAAAAAAAAGGAAGAAAGGAAGGAAATGGCATTTGTTGAGAGGCAGGAGGAGCCCAAAGTCATGGGCGCTGAGGTAGACTTAGTGAGGAAATTCATTCCTCAAGAGGTAGGAAGTAAAATCCATTCACACAGGACATCATACCCTGTACTGCACATGCCCGAGTAAGTATGAACATTTAAAATAACTAAGGCTTATCCTTAGAGAATTGGCCCCAAACCACCTGTTCACATCCCTCTACAAAGGAAATCCTGTCAGCACTGCCAGCCATTTGGGGGGCTCTCTACTAAGCAGGAATGCTGGGGTAATGGGGCCAATGGCTCCAGAGCGCCCAGAGGACGCATGAGGTGGCTAGCCTTTGAGGAGCTGGCGGGCACACTGTAAATCTTTCCTCTCAGAAGTGTGCATGATAGGACAGGAAACTGTCATTTCAGACAGAAGTCCAGGCTGCTTTCTACACCACATATTTGGCCTTCAGCAGCGCCATGTCCCGTACAGCCCTGTCTGTCCAGTGTCCGTATTCCCGGGTTACCACATAACCTCGACATTTCCTCTCAAAGGCAGAGGCTCCAAAGGGTGCAGGGCCAAGCGAGTCCATTTCAGGAGGAATGGACACCCCCAGGGCAGTCATGACAGACACTATATTGCCCATCAGGCCCTGGGCCCGGAGCCTAGCAGCTGCCAGCTGAGACAGCAGCACAGAACTGCTGGGGTTCAGGTCAGCCTGGTCATCGCTCACAAGCTGCAGATGCTGGGCCAGGGCTGAGAAAGCACCTCGGGCCTGGAGCAGTCTCTCACCATCTCCCAGGCCTCGCCACAACATGAAGGGGACAGCTGCAGGGGGTAGGTTGCTCAGCTGGAGCTCAGGGGCTGAGAAGCCTGGGTCGCTGAAGGGACTGCCTTGGTACTGGAGCTGTGGAAATGATAGAAAGCATAGAGAGTGTAACCAGGATGCTGACGTCATATAGGCTCCCGGGTAATGCAGGGGGATAGAATGCAGGGCCTGGAATCCAGTGTCCAACACTATGTGGTCCTGGGTGAGTCACTGTCTGCCTCAGTTTCCTCAGCTGTAAAATGGAGGTGATAGTTTGTTGTGATAATCAAATCATCTAATAGTAATAATTATATATAATCAAATAATAATAAAGTGATATCAGAACTTGGTACATAGTAGGTATTTAATAAACGTGCATTCTCTTCTTCCTCTATTCCTAAAAGAGGAAGATTTTCTCCCCCACTTCAGGTGAAAGGGTTTAGGTGATACAGTGTATGGATTGCTGGGCTTAGAATCAGAAAGACTTGAGTTCAAATCTTACTTAAGATACTAGCTGGGCACGTCAGTTAACTGTGTTTGCCTCAGTTTCCTCAATTGTAAATTAGTGATCATACCACTTACCTTGCAGAGTTGTGAGAATCAAATGAGGTATTTGCACAGTGCTTGACAAAGAGTAGGCACTACATAAATGCTTATTTGTTTCCCTTCCCACCTCCTTTGATTTTCTACAATCACAGAATACTATGAATGGAAAGCACCTTAGAGATTATTCAGCCATGGAGTCTTGAAGTTGGGAGGGGCATGAGAATCTTCTCCAATTCATACCTCACATGAGAATCCCTTCTAAGAATAGTAGCTGACATTTATAGATTCCTTTCAGGTTTGCAAAACACTATACGTACTTCACCACATTTGATGCTCCAACTAGCCACTATACCCATTTTACAGATGAGGAAATTGTAAGAGAAGTAAGTTAGCTTGTACATGATCACATGGCAAATGTCAGAGGTGGGGTTCAAATCCTCTTCTCCCCTGATTCCACATCAATTGCTCCTATTACACTGTTTTACAACATCCCACACCAAGACCTATGATGGGTAATTTACAACTTGCAGAGTCAGCTAATTCACTTTTAGGCAGCTCTAAATTTTAAGAAGTTTTCCCTTCTATTAAGCCTAAATTGACCACTTTGTTACTTCTACCCTTTGGAAGTCAAATAGATCAAGGCTAATCTCTCTTCCACATACAGACCTCCAAACAGCTATCACCTCACACCCTCAACCCAATAAATGTGCAATGTTAATCTTTGGGTTTTTTTTTTTTTTTGAGAAAAAGAATGCAGGCAGCAGAGAAAAGAAGAACTAATTTGCTCATATACTTAGTAGAAGAGCTGGGCTAGAACCAAGGGATATACTAGTAAACATTTAACAACCAGCTTTCCAAGAAAATAAACATAGGTTAGAATATGTAAGAAATGATGAGCAGGCTGATTTTAATAAAACTTGGAAAGAACTATACTATATAATGAACAGCAAAATGAATAGAACCAAGAGAACATCATACACAGCCATAGAGTTAATTCTTGAAGAATAAATTATGAATGTTACCTCCAGAGAGTGAACTGAAAGGTGGAAACATGAAAGACATAATTTCAATGAACATGTCTGTCTCCTGGATAATGCGTCCTATATTGAAGGGAGGAAGGAGAGGGGCTAGAACACTTGGGAATAAATTCTATTAACAATAAAGGAAGGGAAGCTAGGTAGGACTGAGAGTCAGGCCCAGAGTTGAGAGGTCCTGGGTTCAAATGTGACCTCAGACACTTCCTAGCTGTATGACCCTGGGCAAGTCACTTAACCCTCTTTGCCTAGATCTTACCACTCTTCTGCCTTGGAACACAGTATTGATTCCAAGATGGAAGGTAAAGGTTTAAAAAAAAACACAATAAAGGAAAACATTTAAAATATAAAAAAGAAAAACATAGAACAAATGTAGGGAGGCAGCTAGGTAGCAGAGTGGATAAAGTGCTAGATCTGGAGTTGGGAGGATCTGGGTTCAAATATGACCTCAAACATTTCCTAGTTGTATAACCCTAGGCAAGTCACTTGACTTCATTTGCCTACCCCTTGCCCATCTGTCTTAGAGTTGTTACTAAAACATAAAGTAAGGGAAGAAGAAGAAGAAGAAAAATAAGGAAAGAGATAGGAAAAGAAAAAGAAAGAAGAAAGAGAGAGAGAGAAAGAAAATAAGGAAGAAAGAAAGAAAGAAAGAAAGAAAGAAAGAAAGAAAGAAAGAAAGAAAGAAAGAAAGAAAGAAAGAAAGAAAGAAAGAAAGAAAGAAAGAAAGAAAGAAAGAAAGAAAGAAAGAAAGAAAGAAAGAAAGAAAGAAAGAAAGAAAGAAAGAAAGAAAGAAAGAAAGAAAGGAAGGAAGAAAGGAAGAAAGGAAGAAAGAAAGGAAGAAAGGAAGAAAGAAAGAAAGGAAGGAAGGAAGGAAGGAAGGAAGGAGGAAGGAAGGAAGGAAGGAAGGAAGGAAGGAAGGAAGGAAGGAAGGAAGGAAGAAAAAGAAAGAAAGGAAGGCAGGCAGGCAGGCAGGCAGGAAGGAAGGAAGGAAGGAAGGAAGGAAGGAAGGAAGAAGACATAGGAAAGAGCATTTTAAGGTTTAATCTGCATTAACATTTCCTTCATCATTTTTTCTTAAGTACAGTCAAGGAAATGACAAATCAAGTGCTGATTTGTAGCCATGTGCCAGTTTCTGAAGTATAAATGCACACACTGAACATTTAACAGCTGTATCTCAGGAGCTGATGGGAGCTGGCTCCAGCACACCCCTGACCCAGCTCTCCTGACTCCTAGGCCACTGCAGCTCTTGAAGTAATAATAAAAATTACAATAATTTGCATTTATATATGACTTGATAATGGGGGTGAGATCAGTTTTCTATTTCCAGAACCCCCTCTTCCTTTCCTCTGGTGAAGAAGGCTTTTCCTTGCTGTAGCAGCATCTGTTCTCCAATGTAAGACTCTCCTCCCATGTGCCCAACTGTCCATGCTCACTCACGTAGGTCTGCAGCAGCACCGATGTGTTCTTCTGCATGTAAAGGGCCAAGTTATAGGCTTGGTTGATGGGGTCAGTCAGGGAGATTGGGGCACCCAGGGTGAATGGTGTCAGCAGCAGAGTCAGCAGGCAGGGGGAGGCTGGTTGGGACACAGGAAAGAAAGTCAGAGGCAGGTCTGAGATTTCTCGGAAAGGATCCAGCCTTCATTTCTTCTGAAGGCAAGAGCCTGGTCCTGTACAAATTCCCCTTAGGTGAAGAGACAGAAAGCCAGAACAGGCCCAATTTCCGGAAAGGGCAAGCCCAAACTATTGGGTAGCCCTGGCCCTCGGAGTTCCTCCTACTTCTTAGTTGGGATCCTCTGTCCCTCAGGTCCTCCGATTCCTGACTTCTGCCCTCCAGGAGTTGCGGCTACTTACCTAGGAAGCTGGTCATGTTCATTTCTCTTCCCTTTGCTGTCTGTCCCTGGGTCCCTGGGGCACCTGTTCTCTCTGGCCCTACCCTGAGGTTCTTTATACCTTTTATCCCTGAGGCTTTGGATGGGACAGGCAAAAGACCACACCCTGGAGGAGGGAAGAAGGGTGGCGGTTTGGGGGGGGGGGGTGCTCAGGAAGCAAGAAGGGAACTGGACAGAGAAGAGACCCGGCCATGGGAAAAGGGAGGGAAGGAGACTGTAGAAGGTGAGAGGTGACATGGGAAGAAAAGTTTGGAGAGTCACAGGAGAAGGAAAGGGAGAAAGAGAAAGAGGATGAATGGGGAAGAGGCCAAGGAAAACCCAAGAAAAAAAGGGTCTGAAAATAAGAAGATAATGAGTCTGCCAAGGGGTTTCTCAAGAGCATGACCATGGCCCCCCACCCTGCTTTCCCTGGTTCCCCCCACCCTTCCTTCATTGCCTGGGCTGTAAAGCGCCAGAAGCAAGGAAGGGAGAGGGCTGAGGGCGGGGAGGGGATTATGGGGGACAATGGGGCCGCCCCGATCCCTGCAGCTCCGCACGTCCTGAGATCTGGTTTCCCCCAGAGGCGGCTCTACTCCGCCCCTCAGCATAGGCTTCCTCTGTCCTTCAGCACCCTCCCAACCCTACCCCCACCCCACCTCTGGCACCCAGTTAACTATGAGGGCTATTGGCTAGGAGAAGAGGGAAAATGGGGTCCTAAAGGCCAAAAACATCTGCATTCTGAGCTGGCAACAATCATCCCACAAAAATTCACCAACTCTGTGATTCTTCTCCATTGTAGGGGCTACAAAAATATCTAGCATCTAGCAGGGCCCCTAAGACCTTGTGTCGGAGGACAGGGCAGCTGGGTCCCTGGAACAGAGCAGTGGTTGCCAACTATAGGCTGAGAAGGTGAAGTGGAGGCCGGTAGAGCTCCGGGAGATTTGTCCCTGAATTATTGCTAGGAGTCTGAGACTCAATAGCTCTATCTCTTTTTTAGCAGAAGTACCATAACATCTCAGAATATCACTAGCTGTCAAATATATGTAGACCCTATTGTGGTTGTTTTTTGTTTTTTTAACCCTTACTTTCTCTCTTAGTAACCACTCTCACACACGAGGGCAAGGGCTAGGCAGACAAGGTTAAGTGACTTGCCCAGGGCCACACAGCTAGGATGTAATGTGTCTGAGGCCAGATTTTAAACCCAGGTCCTGGCACTCTTAACAACGGTGCCACCTAGCTGCCCTGCCCATTGTGATTAATAAAATCTCAATTCACTTAAACGTCGTCACTGGAGTTACAATCAGCTTTTGTCACCATGTATTTTTTCAATCCATAAATACTATTAGTACAATGACTATTAGGAGTTAAGTGTTTAGTCATTTAACAAGAATTGCCATATTAGAAAAAGTTGGGAGCCACTGGGAGCGAGCTTGTTCTCCTGGCCCCTCCCTGATCCTCAATGGGTCCAGTGTTCAGGTCTCACCCCACTGCTCAGCCTCAGCCATTCACTGCCAGGCCCCCACCCTAACCCCATCCAGGCCTTGGGGCCAGGATACTGTCCCACCCTACCTGCCCTGAAGCCTCCACTTCTGGGTAGAAGAGGAAGAACAACGGCCAGCTGCCAGGGACTTAGAGATACCAGCTTCCTGAGGTCTTGGGCCTGACAGGTCAGGATAGGGAACAAAAGTCTGGCTGGAGAATCAGGGGCATCAGAAAAGTCAGAGCAAGAAGAAGTTGACTTGGGAACCAGCTCCAAGATGGCAAGCCAGGAGCAAAAGCATGGATAATACACTTGGAAGCTGACATGAACCCAGATATCTGGAGAACAGCAAGGGCTAGAAGACAGCTTTGGCCCCTTGGCAAACAGGCCTCTAGCTGAGGGGGCAGTCTGGGGGGAGTAAGTGATGTCAGGGGATTAGCTTGGACTCATTGAGAGGGCTCAGTGAGGCGTGGGGCTGGCAGGAGGGGGAAGGAGGCAGGAACCCGATCTGGGACCTATTCACAGGTGAAGGGTATACGTGAAGCTGGGAGGAGAAGGGGCAATTTAGGGTGCCTGGCTCCAGCTTAGATTCATCTGGTGATCTGGGCATGATGTTCCTCCCTTACAACGCTTTCTCCCATTTCTTAGGGCTTAATATTCTGCCCTTCTTCTCTCTGTAGGCCACTGTCTTCTGCTATGTAATAGATGACCAGAATGGGGTCACCTATGTTTACTTTGGGGGCTAGAGAGAGAGGTATGAAAGAGTCAAAGAGGTGGAGAGAGAGGAGAGGTTGGTCCTTCCCTCTCTTCCCCTAGAGAAGACAGCACAAGTTGTCTTTTAGTGTGGAGGTTAAAGACTGGAGCTGGCTCTCTCCCCTTGAGGAGAAAGGCATAGTTCTCCACCCCCACTGCCCACCAAGCTTCACTTCCCCTCCTTGATGTTATGAGGCAGGCAGACTTGATCTAAGAGGAATAATTCTTTTATTCTAAGAGACACACAAGATAGGGAGAGTGGGGTTGTTGGGTAAGGAAAGTGGAAAATGGGAATTCCCTATGAGCTAACAACTGACCCCCTCCCCAAATCCTGAGGGTTCAGGAGATCTGCCTAACCCTCCTTGGTCAGTTGTGAGATCTATTCTTACTTCTATCTACCCTAATTGTGACCTGAAGTTCACAGGACAGATTTTAGGGAATGGAGAGAGTTCTTCTTTGGGTGAATGGCTTTCTAACAAAGTCCCTTTCACTCCTTTATCTTCAGCTGGATCCAAGGGGGTTGGGGTTTACTGAGAGGTGGTCAATGCTCAGAAAGGTCTTCTGTCTCAGAGGTTGCTTTCAGACTCCAGGAGAGCTCCCAAAGAGAAGTGAGGTGATCTGGCAGTTTCTCCTCAGCTCTTCTGTATTCCTTCCTGGAATCCTCCATCGTCCTTGACCATCCCCCTGCTTGGGCTACTCTTTTCCATGCTGGATCTGACTTTCTCTCTTACAGCTCTCACCTTATTTTCCCTCTTCTAAGTCCTATTCTTACCTCCCTCTGGCCCTAATCTTCCTTCCCTCTCTTGTTTTCATTTCTCTCTTCTTCTTTCTAGACTTCATTATACTCTGACCTAACCCATCCCCTTACCTCCAATTTCTCTACCTTTCTTGGGTCTTCTCTGGCCCTAGACACTCTTTTCCTAACCTCTACTCTCCCTCAGTAATAGATTCCCACCTCCCCACCCTGAGAAAGCTAAGACTTTACAGATTCACAAGAGATAAGCTACCCAGTCTCTCCCACATCCACCCCCCAATCAACTTTTCTAAGGAATCTTGCATGTTTTCAGTGTTTGAGGTACACTCAGAGAATCATAGATCTAACACTTGTATAAGGGATCTAAATGGCCCAGTGGATGGAATGCCAGGACTTGAGTCAGGAAGATTCTTTCTTAGTTCAAAGACAGTCTCAGACACTTACTAGCTGTATAGCCCTGGGCAAGTCACTTAACTTTGTTTGCCTTAGTTTCCTCATCTGTAAAATGAGCTTGGGAAGGAAAAGGGAAATCACTGCAGTATTTTTGTTAAGAAAAACTCAAATGGGGTAACAAAGAGTTGGACACAACTAAAAAATGACTGAACAACAAAAAAGGGACCTTGGAGGTTACTGAATGCAATTCCCTCATTTAAAGAGGAAGAAACTAAGACAGAAAAAAAGTTTAACTGACTTTCCTAAGACTACACAGTTATTAAGCACCTGAGTCAGGATTTGTGCTCAGACCATCTTCACTCCCAAGTCCAACACCCTATCCATACCATCATACAGCTTTCTATACATTCTGGTGGGAATCCTGATAGTACCACAGACAACAGATTTGCTTCCAATTTAATATCACCATCTCTACTGATTTGTTCAGATTATTAGCTGAAAGTCCAACCCCTCCCTCTATTCTAAAACTAGACTTGACATTATAGATATTCATAAACCCAACATCTTAGATTTGGAAATGGATCAATGATGTTGTTCATGTGGTGACCCCTTTTACCAATCCAAATTGATTCTTGCTCCTTTCTTTCTATGTAACATCCATAAAAGATCCATCTACTGACCTGGAAGTCCTTCACATGATTTGTCCAGGGTCACACTGCTAGGAAGTATCTGAGGTCAAATTTGAACTCCCATCTCCAGGTCTAGTTCTCTAGCTGCCCCATGTCTATATTTAATTTAAATGTTTGTTTTTTTAAATTTCTCTTTCTGACTTACAGGAACCGATGCAAAATGAAGTGACCAAAACCAGGAGAACAGAACATACAGTAACAAAATATTGTATCATGATCAACTGTGAAGGACTAAACTATTATCAGCAAAACAAGGTCCCAAGTAAACCCCAAGGAACCTATGATAAAAAAAAAAAGCTATCCAGAGTTAAAGAAGGGACTGTTGGTATATGATTGCAGATATTTTTCACTTTATTTCCATCATGAGTTTTTTACTGAATGTGTGCCATGGCATGGGGAATATGGAAATATGTATTGCATAAAACCATTGGTATAACCTATACTAGATCATTTACCTTGCAGGGAGGGAGGAATGTATGACTCTGGTCAAATCACTTAATCACGATTGCCTACCCCTTGTCATTCTTATGTATTAGAATTGATACTAAGATGGAATGTAAGAGTTTAAAAAAAAAAAAAAAAGAATGAGTTCTGCCTTGATTTTCATGTCCTCAGCTCTCGACAGTGTTTTACATATAGTAATAAGTGTTTTTTCATTCATTGATTCATCCATCCATCCCCTTCAGTCTCCTCCTTGGAGAAACAACTCTGAAAACAAAGCAACCATCTATAAGACTGCAGATTGATTACTCAAGCCACTTATTCATCAGTGTGGTTGAGATTGGAATGGATTTGGGATTACAGTTTTCTTGGGAAGGCACTGGAGAGTTGTGGGAGACCAACTGGTGGGTGGGGCCAGATTATGGAAGATTTTGAAGGTTAAATATAGTTTAGAATTAATGTAGTGGGCAGATATACTTCTGGCCCTTGGTAGAAGAGTAACATATGTTCTAAGAAGGTGAATTAGGAGGTGGTATGAGTGTGATGGAATGAAAATAGGTGAAACTAGAGGTGAAGGGACTATGCCATCTTTTTTTGTTCCTTCCTAAATTAGGTCTAGTATATAGATATGGCTAGGGAAGGGAGGAGAGTCATCAGTTCAATCCATTTTCTCTTCTTCCCTCAGCCCTAATTAGGGGGTATGTGTCTAGTTCTCCTGCTAGGAGAAGTAAGGAACAGGGATCTGCTTAAAGCTTATACTTTTGTCTTGAATCCATTAATCTCTCCATAAAACATAGTGGTGGTAGATATTCTACTTCAAAGAAAGACCGTAAGAAAAATGGTGAAAATGCTGCCCTCTGGGAAATGTAGTCTGAAAGAGTTAGAGTAGGATATGATGGAAAATGTACTTAAATTAAAATCAAGAGATGTGACATCTAATTGTAGCACCAACCCTAGATTTATTCTGGACAAATCACTTCCTTCTCTAATCTTCAATTTCTCCATCCAATCCAGGTCCTCTATCTTCCAGCCTAATGCTTGCTCCATGGAATGTTCAACCACCTGGAGGGGAAGAGGACAGAAAATCAGCAGTTAGATGAGATCTCAGAAGTAATTTAATCCAGTCTGTCCCTGAATAGGAACTTCTTCTACAGTATCACTGCCAAAAAGTTATCCAACTTATATGTGAAGACCACCAGTGAGAAAGAACCCATCCCCTCCCAAAACAGCCCATTCCAATATTGGACAGTTTACACTATTAGAAAGGTTTTCCTTTCACTGGGTCCAATTCTGTCTTTACACACCTTCCACCCATTATCACTAATTCTGCCCTAAAATACCACTTCCACATGCCAGAGCTTCACGTCCTTGAATATGGCTAACATTCTCTCTTTCTCCACCAAGAATTCTCTTCTCCAGGGTAAATAACCCACTTTCTTCAACCAGTCTTCATAAGGCATGTTCTCCAGGCCTGTCACCTCCTTTTGTAAGATGGACTTTAGCCTATCTAGGTAAATCCTAAAATGTGGACATTTTAGTTCAAAACTGAGCACAGTATGTCAGATGATTCCTGACCAGGAAAAAGTAGAACCATTACCTCCTTTTTTCTAGACATTAATTCTATTAATGTAGTTCAATTATTTATTTATCTTTAAAACTCTTACTTTCTCTTACTAATTATTGGTTCCAAGGCAGAATAAAGTTCAAGGGTAGACAATTGTGGTTAAGTGACTTGCCTAGGGTCATACAGCTAGGAAGTATTTGTGGTCATATTTGAACCAAAGACCTTCAGTCTCTAAGCCTAGTTCTCTACCCACTAAGCTTCCTAACTAGTATAGCCCTGGACAAATTCCCTGGACAAGTCACTCAACCTCAGTCTTATTTTATGTAAAATAGAGCTAAATAATAGCACCTACCTCATCAGGTTGTGAGAATCAAATGAGATAATATCTTAAGATGCTTGGCACATAGTAACCTAACTATTGCAACATTTACAATGTGAAGCTTTTTATGGAAGATTGAAAATGTCTCACTTCATGTTTTGCTATTGAGAGGAAAATAACTATCTATAGACTGCCATGCCAGTAACCTGAGCCCTGGTTCAAAAAAAGTTTAATCCTATTATTATTATTATTATGTTATTTATCCCCATTTTAAGTGACTTACCTAGGGTAACACAGTAAGTATCTGAGGTCAAATTTGAACTCAGATCTTCCTGATTTTAGGTGTTTAATAAATAATTCCTTGCTCCCCTTCTTCCCTTCCTCCTTTTTTGGCTACCATGTCACACTCCTGATTCATATTGAGTTTATTGTCCATTTAAACTTTCAGATCTTTTTTTTGGGGGGGGAGATATTATTTGATGTATTTTCTTTCTATATTATCTTCACTTTCCAACATATCTTGATCTTCCCCTTCTAGAAAACTATCATAAATAATGCAGAACAAAAACAAAACAGTTCCACAATACTAACCAAAGCAGCAATGAAATCCCAAATTATATGTAGTGGTCCTTATACATTGTAAGAATTGGAATAATATTCCTACCCAGACATATATTTTATAAAGTTTATTGGAAAGGTAGACAATTATTCCTATAAATAACCTGACCCGTAGTTCCTAGCCTGCCAGTCTCTTTCCTCCTTCCCTCTACCTGCCTGCTCTGCATCCTGACTTCTTCCTCCTTCATTCTCTTCTCGGTTCTCACCCTCTTCTCTTCAATTCTCCCCCTCAGAAGCCCTAAACCTTGACCTTTATTGACGCACAACACATTAACCAATGCAAAACCTGGTGCAACTGTGGTATGTCAGAAATGTTTGATGGACAGATCAAGCTACTGAGGAGGGGGAAGGATCTTCCTTGACACAATTCCCCCTGTGATTCTTTGGGAGATCCATCTCCCCAATGAATCATTTAAATATAACCATCTTATAACTCTAAATACCTTCTCTACATACAATATTGCATTTTTCTAAGAGGGAGTTACAATAGTTAGAGATGAGAGTAAAATACAAAAACTGATTGATAGACACATTGACAAAATGCCAATTGGGGGCAGTTCCCTTTGGCATAAGAGTTTACATTCAGAATAAGTATGTTCAACCCCCTTCAATTCAGTTCATTATATCCCAAAGTTCATTCTGGATCTTATAATGCAGTGTGTAGCTTCTTCAGGCATCTTTACAGCACCTTCTCCAAAATGATCCACTTTCTTGATTTTGGGATGTTGGCAAGTTTCTTTTCCTGAAATTTATCCAAAAAAATTTTAAACCTTGGATTTTTAGGATAATTACATAATCCCCCCTGAGGAGGGTGTTGACCAACATCAAAATCACACCAGGATACATGACTGAATTATGAGGTATATGAAACAATTGTCAAAAGAAAAAAACAAAACAAAAACCAACCACCAAAAAAATCCCAAATAAAAGAATAAAAAAAGAAATTCTGTATAAAAATAATAAGTACAGAAATGATAAAAAATAAAATAAAAATCTTACATGCTTAAAATTCTGATTAAAAAATAAACTAAATCTGTAAACAGGTTCTTGAATAGCAGCAAGGACCAATTAAAGTACTTATGTCCCACAAGCCTGTAGGACAATAGCAGCAATATAGCACTTTACCCATTTGCATCCAGGACTACAGAAAATTGCCAAACTATAAGAGAGAAAAGACTAAGTTTCAGCAGCAAATGGGAAAATCATTCCCTGGTCTGATTTTACTGTTACTGTCAGAGATAAGGGGAGCCAGGATGATAGCCAACCCAAGGTACTTGACTCAAAGTATTGCACATGGAGTGTGATTCAAGGAAGTCCTGCATCTTAATATATGTCAAGCACCGCAACCTTGATTCACACACTAGGTTCAAGTCCTTTTGTATTGGCATTGAAGTTCAACAATCCCCCCTGGATTGGGTTTGGTCTGTTTTGACCTTGTGCTACTTGGCACTGTATATTGGCTCTTTTGTGTGGTGTTTTCCTTAATGGACTTCCCTGACCAGCAGGGTCCCACAAGGGAAGGGGCTCACCTTTGTGATGGGACCCGAGAAGAGGTAGGAACCGAGAACCAGGGTGGAAATGAAAGACATGGACAAGTCAGTGGTTGGATAGGGCAGGCAATCCCTATGATACTCCCTTTGGTAGGAAAGTATGAGTACAAAGGAACACGAGGCGGAGGAGGAGATTAAGATAGGAAATGCAGGCCGAGATGGTTACAGCCTCGGGGAAGGAGAAGGTCAAGAGGAGAGAGAGACAGTCATTGAGGAGCCCAGTGGAGCTCCATGGAAGGGAGAAAGGCCAAGAGGAAGTTCATGGGTTTGCCTCTGAATTTAATCCTGTCCTGCTTGGGCGGTACTCCCAAGCACGTAGTAACCACATTACAAAGTATAGACAATTAAGATTGGGTGGCAAGGTAGAGGGAACACCTTTGGGCGAGTAGATTGCAAACCCTGCTTTCCCGGGGAATTGAGTCCGAGCATGTTAATGAGTTTGTCTTAGCCAAGGGCCACATGGCCAGTTCAAGGTTACATTCACAAGCCTCATTGGTATAACCTTATGCTTGGAGACATAGTAGCCATACAGTCATTTATATTTCATAGATGTGAATATGCTTGGGATGCTACATTTTGCTCCCTTTTCCTGGAATCAGACACAATCATTTAACAAAGTCCCATAACATTTATCAATAAATGGCAGGTTTTCATAGTCAAAAGCTTCTGGGTATGCATATTACTAGGGCTAATAGATACTGTAAACTTATACTGTAAACTTTATCCTTCAAGTAAAAAAAAAAACATTAATACTGATTTCATGTACTTCAAGTATCACCAAGGTTAGGGAAAATAATTTTAAAATAAAATATCCTATTACAAACATAAAGAAAAAGAAAAAAATGAAAAAAATCATAATTTCACAGTTCACATTCCATGTGACAGTGTGATAGAGAGCACAACACAAAAGGTGCTCACTCAAAAATGAAATTTATATCACTCTTAACTCGACCAGGATCCACAATGTGAGTTGTACATAATTTTTCCACCAGGTAAAAGCCTTTTAAAAGCAGTAGTACAGTAGCTAATACAGATTCTAAAAAGTACCAAAATCACCAAAATTATAAGAACCCATTTAAGGACAACAGCAAACAAACTAACTATCATTAGGATTCACATGACTTGCTGTGTGACATCCAAAAAACCTTTTGAAATCATGAATACTTGTCACAAGTTCTACAGATTTAGCCCATCTTCCAACATTGGCAAAGATATTTTTTAACAAAATCTATTATTACCATCATTCCAAAATTTGGCAGGAGAGAAACCCAGAAAAAACCTTTGTACTGTTGATGAAGTTACAAATACAAGAAATCCATTTCAAAGCTACTAGGCTTCATAGGAGAAATCATTCCCACCTCCCAGATGAGATTATAACACATCATAGGGTAACTAGGCCACTTGGACACTTCTCCCTCTTGGTATGAGACTGTAACAGTGTAACAGAACTGTCTCCAATATGTCCCACCCATTTTCACGTGGAGCCAAGGACTAAAAAAGCAAAAATCACTTCAGATATGTCATCCATTACAGTTACAATAAATGCAGAGATGGGAAATATAATAATACCATTGTAATTTATTTCAACTATAAATGGCCCTTACCTCTTGTTACAAACAACTCAGAGGCAAGCAAATAAATGATCAGTCAGAGGTAGGGATTCTCCCAAATATCTGAAAATCACTTCTGAAGACCCATTAAAATAAAATTTAAATTATTAAACAATTAAATTCTCCAAAACTTGTATACAGGTTGAAACCAATGTGATGAAGTCCATCCATTAGCTCTGTGTGACAATTAACAAAGGCAAAAAAGGAACAAAATGCTGTTTATGGACTTTTACAATGATATTCTTCAGTACAATCATAGTCATAGGGGAGGCACAAATAAGGACAATGTAACATAATATTTCAATTTTGATAACTTATGAAGTAGTTGACAGTAAATCACATATATCTTGTATTTAGAATTGAGTTACAGAGACTTCTTCATTCTGGGGAGGGGAACAAACTAAAACAGTTAACATCAATAAGGCAATGAGGTCTGACAAAACTTAAAAATTCACTTCCAGACTCTTTGAGGTTCCTTCCCCTCCCAAGTACCATCATTCATCACAATCCCTTTGTCCACACTCTGGGGTCCTCCATACTGAGGGAAGTTCCCACATTGAGTACAGGCATTTGGGTGTGAGTTTTGATTTTCCTCATTTGAATAACTATTCCTCCTATTAATATCCTGAATATTATTCCTGAAACTTCTATTACTATGTTCCTGATTTCTCTCCTTACAATTCATAATTACATGACAACTTTTCCACAAAAATAACATGTTAGTGGTTGTTTTGTGGATTCTTGTAAGGGAGCTATGATCTCTCCTTGATTTACCTTTACAACTGTTTCAGTTAATTCTTTCATTTCCTTCCTCAATGTCTCTACTAAAGTAGCATTCTCCTTATCCTCCTCACCCTGTTTAGAAGTCAATTCCTTTATTTCCTTCCTTAATACTTCAACTAAATCAGTGTTCTCCTTCTCCTTTTCCTTATGTCCCTCAAAAGCATTTTCAATTCTTCAAAGTCCATAGTAGGCCAATTTGGACAGCTAGTATCATCTGTGGTAACTGCTGCTTGACTTGTGTTCTGGAGTTCAATGGAGTGGGTTGTAGTGAGACTAGTAGGGGAAGGGGGTGGGGTGGTGGAATGGAGCTGGTCAACAGGTGGGGAGGCAGAGCAAAAAGATTGAGGGTGGGGATGGGGGTGTGGTGGAGAGGAACTGGGGAGGGGCTGGGGATGGAATGGAGAGGAGTAGGAGGGGTGGTCTAGAGGAGTCATAATAAGGTGGGTGGGAAGGAGAATATGGAAAAGGATTGAAGTAGGGATGGCATGGGTGGAGATATGGGAGATGGGTGGGCACTGGGTAGTTAGGGTAGGAAGGTAGATTGGCGGGAAAGGGGATGGGAGGAATAGGGGATGAGTGAGGTTTGACAGGGAGAGGAGCTGAGGGGTTCAAGTCCTGGTTTGGGTCGGTATGAGGAGAAAACTCACAGGCCAAGTGGGATGATAGAATGTGTTTCTTACTAGATTTCACTGAAAGAGTTAAGCTAGAATAGTTTGGTTCCAAAGAATGAATGGTTTCCTCACTGGAGGGAATGGTCGATTTATCAGCTTGATATGCCCATAAATACCAGTATTTATAATCTTTGGAATCTTGGTTTTTAATGGCTAACTTCAAATCTTTTAAGATCTTGAAGTCAAAAGAGCCATATTTTGGCCAGGAAAAATATATGTCCATACTTGCCTTACAAAGCTTTCTAGCTTCTTTCTTTGTCATCCAATTCTCCTTAGACAAATTAGGATCACTCCAGGAATTTAAAAATTTATGCAGGGGTGAATCAGTAGGAATATATCCTGATTTCCCTTGATGTGTTGCAGTATTTCCCATATCGTCTAGTCTGTATGTCTTATTTAAGCTAGTTTGAGTATTGCTAAATGGTCAGCTTAAACAATGAAAAGTTCCTGAAACATTAAAAAAAAAAAATGGAGACACAAAGTTCTTCAATGTTATTGTGGAAGGCAATAAGAGGAAGTTTAAAACAAAAGACTAATGTAAGGAAATAGTAATTGTAGCACAGCAATACTATCAATAATGAATGTGCACTTAGTGGAATAAGAGTTGTTATTAATAATTAATAATGATATGCATTTATTATAATTGTTGATGATATAATTAATAATTAATAATGTGCCTTCATTATAATTATCAATGCTGTTATTGATAATTAATCATATGCATTTATTATAATTGTTATTAGTAATTAATAATCATAAACAACAAACAAGTATCAATAATCAATAATAACCATTAGTAATTAATAAAAATGACTAATAGTTATTGAAAATTAATAATTGTTGTTATTGATAATATTAATACTATTGTGTTCTAAAATTATTCCTTAATATTGCATGTAATTAATTTGATTGTTCAATTTTAGAAATTTGGTTTTAATTTAAATTCAATATAATTAATATTTAGTATTAATAATCTTTTTATTTAAATGATTCAATGTAATAGCATTATTTCAGATTACTAGTAGCAGTAGCAAAGGAATTATTTTTATTTTCCTGCAGTTTTAATTCTTGGCAGGAGATGGTGCTATAAATGCATGTAGAGTAGAAGGCACCCGTGGGGAGAGCTTATCTAAGCAAGCAGTCAGATAAAGGAAGGAAAAATTTTTTTTGGCTTTTAATATTCTAAAGAAGGCAGGTAGTCTTCAAGGAAGGTTTTTGAAAGAAAGTGTGGTTGTTGATATGCTAAAGAAGGCAGGCAGTCTGCCAGGAAAGTTTGAGGGTGGAGGAGGGCAGAGAAAAAAATCCAAAGAGAATTTCCTTGTAAAAATGCAGTTTCCACTCCCCCAGAGGTTAGGCAGTGGCCAGGTTTTTTCAAAGTTGGGGGGGGGGGGGGAACAGGGAGCTTCTAACCCTAGTCCACAGCCTGGAAGGACCCCCAGGATTAATTTAACAGGTGTTACCAAGCAGGTCCCTGCTGCAGTGGCCACACAGTGGGTATGGCACCTGGGAAAAGTTAGGCAGACACTGGACTGGGAAAGACCTGTTGGGTTCTAGTGCCCCTTGGTTTAAAAAAAAAAAAACTCAGTCCCATTTGGAATTGGAGGGTCTTACACCAATTCCTAGGGGGCCACCCCTGTGAGCTGTTCCCCAATTCCACAAGGGCCCTGCTGTGCCAAATGCAGTGGGAGGGTTTTGCATTAGAGTCCCAGCAGCCAGCTACACCCATAGTAGCTAAAAGCCTTCATTTTTGCAAGCTAGGGAACAGGGCTCAGTCCTGCAAAAGGCTTCTTCCCTGGTCTCTACTGCCCCAGGGAGCTCCTTAACTCTCATCCAAAATGGGTTGAGTGGGGTGGGTTGGGGAACCATGTGGGGAGTCCTTAACAACTGGAAAAAAGCAGCAGCTCCCCTGCCTGGGTTCCTGGTTCTGTTTCAGGCAAAAAGTGTCCTTTCCCTTCTCTACTGCCCCAGGGGGCCCCTAACTCTAATCCAGGATTAATTTAAGGGGTGTCCCTACACTCAGTGCAGCACCTGGCTGAGCAAAGCAGCAGTACAAGCCAGAGGTTTCACGTGCCCAGAGAAGTCAGGGGCTGAGCTGGGCTGAGTCCCAGGGCTCTGGCCAGGACTCCACTGACCCACCCTGGGCTAAACACATGGGAGGGAGGTTTCTCACCAATCCGTCTGAAGAGGCACTTAGATGATTCTGTTTCTCTTTCTCAGCAAGTTTTGTGAATACAGGCAGGCAGCAAACTGAAGCCTTTTTAAAAAATCTTACCTAAGCTATACCTAAGCACTTAAATTAAGGTTCATTTTTAAACCAAAGTGGCTCACCATCTGTAAGAATTGAAATAATATTTCTACCCAGATATATATTTTATAAAGTTTATTGGAAGGGTAGACTTTCCTATAAGCAACCTGACCCTGTGGTTCCTAGTCTGCCAGTCTCTTTCCTCCTTTCCTCCACCTGCCTGCTCTGCATTCTGACTTCTTCCTCCTTCTTTCTCTTCTCAATTCTCCCCCTCTTCTCTTTGATTATCCTCCTCAGAAGCCCCAAACCTTGACCTTTATTGACGCACAACACATTGAACGATTCAAAACCTGGTGCAACTGTGTTATGTCAGGAATGTTTGATGGACAGATCAAGCTACTGAGGAGGGGGGAGGATCTTCCTTGACACAACATAGTCTTTCACCTCTAAAAGAAGAAAGGAATGTGCATTCTCATACCTGTTCTTTAAGGCCAAATTTGATCATTATACTTTCAAAGCATTTGATTGGATTGTTTTGTTTGCTGATCTTTCCTTTTATATTGTTATAGTTGTAACTGGGAGGTCCAATAGGAAGGGTTTGTATAAAGCTTCCCTAACTTCTTCTGGAGGAGTTTGAGCCCAGGGCTTTGGCATTTTGGGGATGACAAAGCAATCCCCTTGTTGGTCACTGAGCAGAGAGAGCTGATGACTCAGTGGACCTTCAAAATGGGAGCAACTCTGCCCTCCAGCTCTCTCTTCCTTTGATCCTTTAGGTGGCATTATGTAACTCTGAGACTTTCCATGGGGTTCAGGAGAAGGATAGCTCACCTATTTTCCCATCCTAGAAACACTTTGGAGGTAAAGTATATTCCTACCAATTTAACCTGAGAAGGTTCATATCCCCACTTCAGGTTTCTTTCCTGAATGTGGATACTAGAACTATGACTTCAAGGAGAGTAAGTCCAGGTTTGAAGATGATCTTATGAGTCTCAAAAGATCTGGAGGACTTTGAGTCTCTTGGCTGGAACTGAGTAGTAGCTGGAAGAGTTTGCACTGCTTATTTTACTTTGCATCAGTTCATGTAAGGCTTCCCATGTTTCTCCACATTCCTCTTATATATCATCTCTTAGAATGCCTGACTTACCCTGGCTCCCACTGCCTGAAGGTCAGGTATATGTATTTTAGCCCTGCCCCATGATCCTCGATACCCTTAAGGGATTTGAGATTTGGGGGTATCTAGGCTTTCTGCAAATGGTTCCAGCCCCACCCTCAGTGGTTTTCTCTCAAATTAGAGGGATGGTCCCCTGTACTCCAGTTACAATTAGCCATTAATAATTGGACTAGCCTTTGCAAAGGAATATTTACTTTAAAAGTTAGCAAATATGCTAACTTACTCCCCCAAAATGAGAAGCATAATTCCCCTTCTTCCATACTACCTCAGTCACTGTGAAAAGGGAGAGAATTAGGTTTATAATTTAACTCAGTTTCCATATAGTACACAATCCTAATTCCAAATCCAAAATTCCCCTTGGGTTAGAATCCCAGGGACTCTGGTTTTTTTTCAGGTTTCTCTGACAGGCTGGCTGCAACATCCTATTTGCAATCTTGGCTCCAGATCTGACATGGCTCAAACTCCTAGAATTTTATGTTAGAATTATATTGGTACCTAAATCTGAGAAGGTCAAATAATACAAAACAGAGACCCCAGTCAGGCTCATTTCTCCAAGCCAGGGTGGTGGGAGGAAAGGCTTCCATATCTTCTCTCAGTTCAATTCATAACACCAAGGCTCTGAATGAACTGTGATGTTTTCCCTTTGGATGAAGTAGAAAAGAGGGCATAGGAAAGAGAGACCTTCTCAGTCTGGACAGTTTTAAATATGAAGACTGTTCTGGTAACTCATTGAATCAAAGGAGGCCACTCCCACTCACATGGTAGGCAAAGGCAGGGTGCCTCCATTGTTAGGCAATCTGGGCATGCTCCAAACTCTACTATACAGTCATATTCTATTTCACACACCACAATTTGCCCAATTGGCCAATGATGGGCATCTGTTTTGTCTCCAGGTTTTTGCTACTACAAAAAGTGTTTCTATAAGCATTTTCTCAGATTTCTTCCACACAAGAACTGCTTTTTGGATATGTCTTCCCTTTGCTAGTCTTCTACTTGTGAAATTATTTTTTTAAAACTTAAGTGCAAAACTTTACATTTGTTCTCATTAAGTTTTATCTAAGAAGATGGTTCAGTGCCCTGGTATGTCATAATCTTTTTAGACATAGTTTTTTGTCATTGAATATGTCAGCTCCCTGTAGAGTTTTACATCACCTTCTAATCTGATAAATATGCTATCTATGCCTACCTCTAAGAAATTAATGAAAATGTTGAACATCATAGAATTAGGCACCAATCCCTAGAATACTCTATGAGAGATGGCCCTCCAAGCTAACATTGCTCCTTTAATGACAACTCTTTGGATCCAGTTATTAAAACAACTCTGATTACACTAGAATGTATATCTCTATACCTCCATATATCTAAGATCTATCTATTTCTCCCTATATTGTATATATGCATAGTATAATATTTCCAGGATTGTGCTACAACTAGTTTAAACTAGTTCCTAAGAACTTATTGTTAAATTGTCAGAAATTCACAAATGCGGGGTCAACTAGGTGGCTCAGTGGATTGAGAGCCAGGCCTAGAGACAGGAGGTCCTGGGTTCAAATCTGACCTCAGAAATTTCCCAGTTGTGTGACTCTGGGCAAGTCACTTAACCCCCATTGCTTAGACCTTACCAATCTTTTGCCTTAGAATCAATACACAATATTGCTACTAAGATAGAAGGTAAGGGTTAAAAAAAAATCAGCAAATGCTACAAATTGGCCTTGATTTATTGTTTTGTTGGCTGTCCAGACTTGAGAAAATGATGAAGAAAATGTTAATAATGCATAAGATTAAACTTAAAAGTGCCATGAGTACTTCCCCCCGCCCCCCCGGAGATCCACATGTTATACATTTACTAGCATGCCTTTGCCCTCCTGTCAAATGGGATGATCAGAGAGCTGTCGGATAGAAATAGGACTGAACAAGGGGTTAGGATTTGGATGGGTAGAGAGGAAGGGAAAGGGTCATTGTAGGGAGGGAGAATAAACTAAGCAAAGGGATGTGTATAAATAGAGATTGTGAACCCTTGACTTCATTCCCCAGAAGTCCTTAGTATTTCCCAGAATTCCCTATAATCTCTCCTGAGTTGGCAAGATCATTGGTATTTAACGGGCAGTAATGCCTCCCATGTTCTCTTCTCTTCCTTTGCAATGATGTAGGAAGTATAGTGGTAAGCTAAGTGCAGGGATTTTAAATGGGCTAATCAGCCATGGGCATGTGATTTTTATTTTGTATCTTCTTTATTCCTTGATGTCTAATGATCCTTAATAAACCTCATAAAATATGATATTTTATTATTAGAGATATAGTTTAATTTTTACAGTTTTGGTGACCATGAAGGGATGAGAACTCCATTTTTTTAAGATAGCCTAGATAATTTTTAAGCCATGTTTCTCCTGTCAAGACTTTTCACCCACCCCACCCTCACAAAGCTGCTTCTCCTGATTCAGCTCACTCCTGCTGCCTACTCCTGCGTCCAGCCATTATAAAAATGGAGATTTGAACCCTAGACTTCAATCCCCAGAAGTCCTTGGTATTTCCCAGAATTCCCTATAATCTCACCTGAGTCTCCACCTGGGCAAGATCACAATTAGTATTTAACTGGCAGTAACACCTACCTCACCGACTCTCTGTTCTTCCATTGCAATGATGTAGTAAATAAGCTTTGAATGGGCTAATCAGCCCTGGGCACGTGGTTTCTTATTTTGTATTTCTTTATTCCTTGATTTTCTAATTATCCTTAATAAACCTCTTAAAATATTATATTTTTATTACTAGAGACTAATTTAATTTTTACAGTTAATGGCAACAATAAGTTGGATGAGAACTTCTCAATACATTTTTTTAAGATAGCCTAGATAATTTTTTTTAAGCCACGTTTCTCCAGCCAAGGCTTTTTGCCTATCCTCGCAAAACTTCTGATTCAGTTCACTCCTGCTGCCTGCTTCTGCACTCAAGCCATCTGCTCCAGACCTGCTTGACCCATATAGCTCTCCCAGTCCCTACCTGTCCCGGCCCCAGATGATCTCCAGCCTCCAAGCCATATCGCCCCAGTCCAGCCCCAGGATCCAGGCTGCTGGAAGCTGCTGTGTCTCTGAAATCACAAGCCAGCTGGTAAAAACTGGGGTGTTCTTTCCTTAGGCTATAATTATCCTCCACATGGCAGGGGACCAGGGGTGGGGGGGAAGAGGAGAAGGAAGAGACTTTTCCAAACAGGAAGTATGGCGCACTCTATGAGAGAGCAATGCATTGCCTATTTCAAAGGATATTTTTTTGAGTGCACTGATTCTTTTATTTATCTAACCTGAGATTCAGGAGAAAAATTCATCTCCCTGCAACTCTTTGCCATGTGGGCCTGCCCAATTTGAGATTAAAACCCACCCTTGCTATGGAAAATCCCACCATAGTGCTGACAAAAGGAATCTAAATGGATAAAAAACAAACAAACAAAGAAAAAATGAACTTTAAATGGACTGGAGGTTAAAATTTTAAGCCTTTTCAGACTCCATTTTTTATGAAAGTCTCTGTATTTTATTGCTCTTATTGATTGTTTTGTTTAAGATTTAATTTTGTTGGTTTTAAGTTCATATATTAATGTATTCAATACTATTCTGTTACACTGAATCACTTTTAATGTACTGGGTTTTATCCGCTGTTATATTCTATTGCTTTCCCCCTATAACTATACTGAACAAATATTATTGAATAAGCCCATATTTTTAAAAAAACAGCCTTTTTTTTCTATTTTGACTTTGTAATTTGTCACATAGAGGATGGATGGACTTCCTCAAAAAAAAAAAAAAACTGGTTACAATGGTATAACAACCTTTGGATAATTTAATTAGCTAAATATCTCAAACTGATTTTAAGGGGTCTTTTAGACATGATTTTTTAGACTTTTTTTTTCAACAATGCTGATCATTTTGCCTGCCTCTAACAGGAGGTAAGGTCCATTTTAGTAGCTGAAGTGAAATACAATTTTAATCTCCACCTCCCACATTTATAAAAATGTGAATGGATGGGACATCACAGTCTCATACCAAAGGAGCAGGGAAGTTAATCCCAGGGCATGGAAGCCCTGTATGGCTCCCAAAAGAGGAGCATCTCTCATTTATAACTCTTCAGCTCACTTTACCCTTTCACCAGAATGATCTCTAGATTTCTTGATGATGACCTAGACCCAAATAAGTTTTACTGTGTTTAAAAATGTATTTGCCAAGGTTGAAAGATTTGTTACATCTGTAAAAATTGTTACAAATATCCATCAGTTCATAGGCTTTTAAAAATGTCACACAGCAACTTATATGAAATATGATAGTGGGACTATTGTGAATTTTGGGGATATTGATACCTTTGTAATTTGCAGTACATGTTGTACTACTGTTCTTTATTTTTAAAAAAAACTGCTACCTTGTAAAATTCATTTGCTTGCACAGTGGGTCATGGCCAGGTATGAAGAGGAAATGGATCTCATTTTTGGTGAGAACCCTTTGTATTCTATATTTTCTTAGCTGACACAGTGTGTCAATGATTATAAGCTATATTTTTTAATTTTAAAACTTTTATTATTGTTTTTGCTTTCATGTGCAATATACTATTTCAGTTTTTATTTTTTCTCCTTTTGTATTGGAAACACATGTCACCAGTATTAAGATTTTCTTTAACTTTTTTGATTTTGCAGTAATATAAATTTAAAGTACATTGGCTATAATGTCAATGCATGCCCCAAAAAGCTTGAGACTATAAAAATGATGCCACTGATTGTTAAAAAAAAAAATTATGTGGGACTTCCGGGTAAGCATGGCTGCAGAGTAGATGCGGCTGGCTTCCTCTCCTCAGACCCAACGACACAGATGACCTCAAAAGACCCCCCCCAAAAAAACGAAAACAACCATCCTCATAAGAATGAAGAGATCCCACACCAAGACACAGCAGAAGGTAGGTGTGACTCTGGTATTTCTACAATATAAGGGAATGAAAAGCTGACCCACCCTCCCCCACCCACCACACTGCCAGAGCCAGAGTTTAAGTCAGCACTGGCCAGAATCAACAAGTGAGGGAGGGACACCCCAGGACTGAACAATGGGCAGCCCCAGGTCTTGGGACCTGAGTAAGACCACCAAGGACCCACTCCTGTGAGTAGTAAAAGCCGAAACCCCAAGAGGTGAGCAAGGGTAACTCAGATCGTGGGCACCCAGAACTAGTGCATTATAATCAATGAGTGCACGAAGGGATCCCCTGAAGTGAGCAAGGGGCACCCACAGGTCTTGGGAGTTAAGTAAAACCACCAAAGACCCACACCTGAGAGCAGTAACACCCGAAACGCCGGCAGGTAGCAGAGGGCAGACCCTGGGCTCCCCCGGGAAGACAGTGAAGCTGTGGAGAACTGAGAATTTGCCTGAGGCTAAAGCCTTGAGCATTAAATCCTTACCCTGACAGCAAGTCCTCCTCACTCAGATATCTGACTGGAAAGGGGAGGAAAAAAAAACAAAAACATACAGATGGCAAACAGTGCTCAGGGTCAGCCTCCCAACACCAAGAAAAGCAAAAAGAAGGGGGTGACTTTGGACACATTTTATGGAGGAAAAATACAGAATACAGAGGAAATAGAAGAAGAACCACAAATAAATGCTCCAAAACCTTCCAAAAGAAATGGAAATTGTCCACAAGCCCTTGAAGAATTTAAATTGGAAATTATAAAAAAGATGGAAGCCTTCTGGCAGGAAAAATGGGAAATAATGCAAAAGGAACTCAGCAATCTGAGGGACCAAAATACACAAATGCAGAAACAGCTCAAAGCCTCAAAAAGCAGGTCAGACCAAAATGAAAAGGAAAACCAGTCTTTAAAGGTCAGAATCAGGCAACTGGAATACAATGATCTTGCAAAAGATCAAGAATTAATAAAGCAAAGTCAAAAGACTAAGAAATTAGAAGATAACCTAAAATATCTCACTGACAAGGTTACAGACCTGGAAAACAGAGGAAGGAAAGACAAGCTGAGAATCATTGGTCTACCAGAAAAGCCAGAAATAAACAGTAATCTTGACATCATAATACAAGATATCATCCAAGAAAATTGCCCGGAGATTCTAGAACAAGGGGACAAAATAGACATTGAAAGAGTTCACAGAACACCCTCTACACTAAATCCCCAAAAGACAACTCCCAGGAATGTAATTGACAAATTCCAAAGCTTCCAAGCAAAAGGAAAAAAAATCTTACAAGAAGCCAGAAAAAGACAATTTAGATATAAAGGAATACCAATCAGGGTCACACAGGACCTAGCAATTTCCACTCTGAATGACTATAAGACCTGGAACATGATATTCAGAAAGGCAAGAGAGCTGCGTCTTCAACCAAGAATCAACTATCCATCAAAACTGACTATATACTTCCAGGGTAAAGTATGGGCATTCAACAAAATACAAGATTTCCAAGTATTTGTAAAGAAAAGATCAGAGCTCTGTGGAAAGTTTGACATCCAAACACAAAGAGTAAGAGAAACATGAAAAGGTAAATATGAAGGAAAGGGAAAAGGAGAAAAATGTTATCTTTTTCTTTTATTCAAACTCTTGTCTATAAGGACTACATTTATATAAAATTATATATATTAATATGTGGGGGAAATGTAATGTGTAACTCAAAAATTGTATGCATCATTAGAGTAGTAAGAAGAATCACGCATAGGGAAAGTTTGGGGCATCAAGATGATATGGAGAAAGGGGGGAGAAAGAAAGAAAAAGGGAGGAGGGAATCATTGATGGTACTAAGATATACTCCAAGAAATAGGAAAAATACCTAAATAAAATAATCTTTCTCACACAAAGATACACATGGGAAGGGGAGGGGAAGAATTCTCCTATAAGAAGGAGAGGAAGAGAGTTTTTACTTAAACTTTACTCTCAGTGAAATCAACTCTGAGAGAGAAGAGCATCTAGATCCATTGGGATCTTGAATTCTATCTTATCCAACAGGGTAAGGGAAAAGGGAAAACCAAGGGGGGTATAGGAGGAGGGAACACAAAAAGGGAGGGAAGGAGATGGGGGAGGGGAAGGGAACAAAAAGGGAGGGGCTAGAAAGGGAAGAATATCAAGGGAGGAGACTAGGGGGACTAATTTAAAGTAAATCACTGGTTTAAAAGCTAAAGAAGAAAGGTCAAAATTAGGGGAGGATATCAAAATGCCAGGGAATCCACAAGTGACAATCATAACTTTGAATGTGAATGGGATGAACGCACCCATAAAATGTAGAAAAATAGCAGAATGGATTATAATCCAAAACCCTACCATATGTTGTCTTCAAGAAGCACACATGAGGTGGGTAGATACTCACAAGGTCAGAATTAAAGGATGGAGTAAGACATTTTGGGCCTCAATTGATAGAAAGAAGGCAGGAGTTGCAATCATGATATCTGACAAAGCTAAAGCAAAAATAGACCTGATTAAAAGGGATAGGGAAGTTAAATATATTTTGTTAAAAGGGAGTATAGACAATGAGGAAATATCACTAATCAACATGTATGCACCAATGGTATAACACCCAAATTTCTAATGGAGAAACTAGGAGAATTGAAGGAGGAAATAGACAGTAAAACCATATTAGTGGGAGATCTGAACCAACCACTATCAAATTTTGATAAATCAAATTAAAAAAATAAATAAGAAAGAGGTAAAAGAAGTGAATGAAATCTTAGAAAAATTAGAGTTAATAGACATATGGAGAAAAATAAATAGGGACAAAAAGGAATACACCTTCTTCTCAGCACCACATGGCACATTCACAAAGATTGACCATACACTAGGTCACAGAAACATGGCATACAAATGCAGAAAAGCAGAAATAATAAATGCAACCTTTTCAGATCATAAGGCAATAAAAATAATGATCAGGAAGGGTACATGGAGAGCCAAATCAAAAATTAATTGAAATTAAATAATATGATACTCCAAAATCGGTTAGTTAGAGAACAAATCATAGAAACAATAATAATTTCGTTGAGGAAAATGACAATGGTGAGACATCCTTTCAAACCTTTTGGGATGCAGCCAAAGCAGTACTCAGGAAAATTCATATCCTGAGTGCATGTATTAACAAATTAGGGAGGGCAGAAATCAATGAAATGCAAATAAAAAAACTTGAAAGCAAAGAAATTAAAAAACCCCAGAAGAAAACCAAACTAGAGATCCTAAAAACTAAGGGAGAAATTAATAAAATTGTAAGTGATAGAACAATTGAACTAATAAATAAGGCTAGAAGCTGGTACTTTGAAAAAAAACGAACAAAATAGACAAAGTCCTGGTCAATCTAATTTAAAAAAAGGAAAGAAGAAAAGCAAATTAACAGCATCAAAGATGAAAAAGGAGAACTCACCTCCAATGAAGAAGAAATTAAGGCAATCATTAAAAACTACTTTGCCAGCATAGATCTAGAGTTAAAAGGGTCCTCTAACACCATCTGATCAGGGGTTCTCTAAGTGGGGTCCTCAGACCCCTGAGCTCTTTGAAGTCAAAGCTATTTTCATACTAATACTAAGCTGTTATTGGGCTGTTAAGATGTTCCTTCCATGTCTAGCTACACATCTGGGAGAAGCCAGATTTTCTGCACATACTTTAATTGGAATCACATACCACAACTTCTTACAAACACAGTAAGAGTGAATGCACAGACAGATAAGAGAATCCAGCTGTCCTCTATGAAGCTAGATATTAAAGATATTTGTAAAGAAATGTGTAAAACAATGCCACTTTGCTCACTAGGGTTTTTTGTTTTGTTTTGTTTTGGAAAATAGAATTATTTTTCAGAAAAATATGTTCTGTTAACATGTAATGGTTTTCATTGTTGTTTTTGAATGAATTAATAAACATCTCAAACACTTAAAAAATAAAAAAATAAAAACTACTTTGCCCAATTATATGGCAATAAATATACCAATCTAGGTGATATGGATAAATATTTACAAAAATATAAATTACCTAGACTAACAGAAGAAGAAATAGAATTCTTAAATAATCCCATATCAGAAAAAGATATCCAACAGGCCATCAAAGAACTCCCTAAGAAAAATTCCCCCGGGCCTGATGGATTCACAAGTGAATTCTATCAAACATTCAAAGAACAGCTAATCCCAATACTATACAAACTATTTGACATAATAAGTAAAGAGGGAGTTCTACCAAATTCCTTTTATGACACAAACATGGTACTGATTCCAAAGCCAGGCAGGTCAAAAACAGAGAAAGAAAACTATAGACCAATCTCCCTAATGAATATAGATGCAAAAATCTTAAATAGGATACTAGCAAAAATACTCCAGCAAGTCATCACAAGGGTCATCCACTATGATCAAGTAGGATTTATACCAGGAATGCAGGGATGGTTCAATATTAGGAAAACCATCCACATAATTGACCATATCAACAAGCAAACCAACAAAAATCACATGATTATCTCAATAGACACAGAAAAAGCCTTTGATAAAATACAACACTGATTCCTATTAAAAACACTAGAAAGCATAGGAATAGAAGGCTCTTTCCTAAAAATAATAAACAGTATATATCTAAAACCATCAGCTAATATCATCTGCAATGGGGATAAACTAGATGCATTCCCAATAAGATCAGGAGTGAAACAAGGATGCCCATTATCACCTTTATTATTTAACATTGTACTAGAAACACTAGCAGTAGCAATTAGAGAAGTAAAAGAAATTGAAGGCATTAAAATAGGCAAGGAGGAGACCAAGTTATCGCTCTTTGCGGATGATATAATGGTCTACTTAAAGAATCCTAGAGAATCAACCAAAAAGCTCGTTGAAATAATCAACAACTTTAGCAAAGTTGCAGGATACAAAATTAACCCGCACAAGTCATCAGCATGTCTATATATTTCCAATACATTTCAGCAGCAAGAATTAGAAAGAGAAATCCCATTCAAAATCACCTTAGACAAAATAAAATACTTAGGAATCTATCTCCCAAGACAAAGACAGGAACTATATGAACACAACTACAAAACACTCTGCACTGTAAAAATAGACTCGAATCCAGGACTTCAATCCCCAGAAATACTTGTTCCACTTCCCCAGAATGCCCTCTAATCTCACTGAATTCTCAACTGGGCCAAGAGCAAGATGGGGTATTTAAACCTGGTTGTGAATAGGCTCAGCCTCTTTTGGACTTCCATTTTGGAGCAGACGCGTCTCTTTCATGATGTGAGCTTATCTTATCTAGGCCTCTCTGGCCTAGACATGTGCTTTTTTATTCTGTATTTTCTTTAATCCTTAACCTTTAATAAACCTCATAAAAATATAATACTCCTTGCAGAGAGAAACTAATTTCTACCTGCCTCAGTTTCCCTAAATTTTTAACTGTTACACCACACAACTAAAACTAGACCTGAGCAATTGGAAAAACATTAACTGCTCATGGGTAGGATGAGCCAATATAATAAAAATGACCATCCTACCCAAACTTATTTATCTATTTGGTGCTATACCCATTGAACTTCCAAAAACATTTTTTACTAATTTAGAAAAAACCATAACAAAGTTCATTTGGAAGAATAGAGGATCAAGGATATCCAGGGAAATAATGAAAAAAAAGACAAAAGGGAGGTGGCCTTGCAGTCCCAGATCTCAAACTCTATTATAAAGCAGAGGTCATCAAAACAATTTGGTACTGGCTAAGAGACAGAAAGGAGGATGAGTGGAATAGACTTGGGGTAAGTGACCTCAGCAAGACAGTATATGACAAACCCAAAGACCCCAGCTTCTGGAACAAAACCCCACTATTTAACAAAAACTGCTGGGAAAACTGGAAGACAGTGTGGGAAAGATTAGGTTTGGATCAACACCTCACACCCTACACCAAGATAAACTCAGAATGGGTGAATGACTTGAACATGAAGAAGGAAACTATAAGTAAATTAGGTGAACACAGAATAGTATACATGTCAGACCTGTGGGAAGGGAAAGACTTTAAAACCAAGCAAGACATAGAAAGAGTCACAAAATGTAAAATAAACCATTTTGATTACATCAAATTAAAAAGTTTTTGTACAAACAAAACCAATGTAACTAAAATTAGAAGGGAAGCAACAAATTGGGAAACAAATTTCATAACAAAAACCTCTGACAAAGGTCTAATTACTCAAATTTATAAAGAGCTAAATCAATTGTACAAAAAATCAAGCCATTCTACAATTGATAAATGGGAAAGGGACATGAACAGGCAGTTTTCAGCCAAAGAAATAAAAAATATTAATAAGCACATGAAAAAGTGCTCTAAATCTCTTATAATCAGAGAGATGCAAATCAAAACAATTCTGAGGTGTCACCTCACACCTAGCAGATTGGCTAGCATGACAGCAATGGAAAGTAATGAATGCTAGAGGGGATGTGGCAAAGTAGGGACATTAATTCATTGCTGGTGGAATTGTGAATTGATCCAACCATTCTGGAGGGCAATTTGGAACTATGCCCAAAGGGCAATAAAAGACTGTCTGCCCTTTGATCCAGCCATAGCACTGCTAGGTTTGTACCCCAAAGAGATAATGGGGGAAAAGACTTGTACAAGAATATGCATAGCCACACTCTTTGTGGTGGCCAAAAATTGGAAAATGAGGGGATGCCCTTCAATTGGGGAATGGCTGAACTGTGGTATATGTTGGTGATGGAATACCATTGTGCTAAAAGGAATAATAAAGTGGAGGAATTCCATGGAGACTGGAACAACCTCCAGGAACTGATGCAGAGCGAAAGGACCAGAACGAGGAGAACATTGTACATAGAGACTGATACACTGTGGCACAATCAAATTTAATGGACCTCTCCATTAGTGGCAATGCAGTGATCCTGAACAACTTGGAGGGATTTATGAGAAAGAACACTATCCACATTCAGAGGAAAAACTGTGGGAGTAGAAACACAGAAGAAAAACAATTGCTTGAGTACAGGGGTTGGAAGGGATATGATTGAGGAGAGACTCTAAATGAACACCCTAATGCGAATACCAACAACATGGAAATGGGTTCCAATCAAGGACACATGTGATACCCAGTGGAATCGCGCGTCAGCTATGGGAGGGGTGGTGGGAGGGGGGGAGGAAAAGAAAATGATCTTTTTTTTCCAATGAATAATGTTTGAAAATTACCAAATAAAATAATGTTTAAAAGGGGGAAAAAAGACTGTCTGCCCTTTGATCCAGCCATACCACTGCTCATTTTGTACCCCAAAGAGATAATGGGGGGAAAGACTTGTACAAGAATATTCATAGCCGCGCTCTTTGTGGTGGCCAAAAATTGGGAAATGAGGGGATGTCCTTCAATTGGGGAATGGCTGAACAAATTGTGGTATATGTTGGTGGTGGAATACTATTGTGCTAAAAGGAATAATAAAGTGGAGGAATTCCATGGAGACTGGAACAACCTCCAGGAAGTGATGCAGAGCAAAAGGAGCAGAACAAGGAAAACATTGTACACAGAGACTGAAATACTGTGGTACAATTGAACATAATGGACTTCTCCATTAGTGTCAATACAATGTCCCTGAACATTCTGCAGGGATCTAGAAGAAAAAAACACTATCCACAAGCAGAGGACAAATTGTGGGAGCAAAAATACCAAGGAAAAGCAACTGCTTGACTACAGGGGTTGGAAGGGACATGACTGAGGAGAGACTCTAAATGAATACCCTAATGCAAATACCAATAACATGGAAATGGGTTTGAATCAAGGACACATGTGATACCCAGTGGAATCGTGCATCAGCTATGGGAGGGGTGGTGGGAGGGGGGGAAGAAAAGAAAATTATCTTTGTTTCCAATGAATAATGTGTGAAAATGACCAAATAAAATAATGTTTAAAAAAAAACAAAAAAGTTATGGGACTTTACTTAATGTCTGATTCCAGGACAAGAGAATACAAAAAAGGAGCACAGACTTAACCTGAATAGTGCCAAAAGAGCACACAGGTCAAAAAAAAAAGAAGAAGAAACCAATTCAGGAAGGATTGATGTACTTCTAAACCAATACAAAGGACTTGAACCTAGTGTGAGACTCGAGGTTGCAACACTTGACATACGTTAAGATGTAGGCCTTCCTTGTATCCACACTCTTTGTGAAAATACTTACAGACAAGTATCTCAAATTTGGCTCCTACCTGGCTCCTACAATCTAGTCCCTTTTCTGTCTTTCATAATGTGGCAACTTTCTGTAGTCCTGGCTACTGATTGGGTAAATGCTTAATTGCTTATATCATTTTAATTGGGCCCTGATTCAAGGACCTGTTATAGATTTATTTTTCCTTTACTTAGAATTTTTACACATAAGATTTTGATAGTCTATATTTCATCCAGAAATTATTTTTTATTTGGATTTTTTGATGTTTTTGATTTCCTTTGCCAATTGATTCATATACCTCATAACTCAGCCATGAATCCCTAAATGATCCCTGCGTTTTTTAATCACCCTCTTCCAGGGGGAATGTATAAATATTATTATTTTAAATTGCAAAGTTTAAATGCCTTTTGAGAGTAATTTTAGGTTAAGAAACATGATACCTCTCTGAATCCAGAAACTGAACTGTCTGGAGAAGACACCATGAAGATGCCTCCACAGACCACACACTGCACCAGAAGATCCAGAGTGAACTTTGGGATGTGGTGATTGGAACTGTGTGGGGTTTGAATGCATTTGTTTTGAATGTATACTCTTATGCCAAAGGTGACTGCCCCCTAACTGGCTTTTTGTCAATGAGCCTAGCAATTATTGGTTTTGTTCTCTTTTCCTCTTATCCTCAAATTATTATAACTTCAAAGTTTGTATGCTTACGAGACCCTTTGGAGAGACTAGTCTTCCTCGGTTCTCAGGGGGAAATGTATAAATGGAGATTTTGAACCCTAGACTTAATTCCCCAGAAGTCCTTGGTATTTCCCAGAATTCCCTATAATCTCTCCTGAGTCTCTACATTGGCGAGATCACAATTGGTATTTAATTGGCAGTAATGCCTCCCATGCTCTCTTCTCTTCCTTTGCAATGATGTAGGAAGTATAGTGGTAAGTTAAGTGTGGGGATTTTGTTTATTTATTTATTTATTTATTTATTTTTCTTTCTTTCTTTTTTTTTACTTTTAAACATTACTTTATTTGGTCATTTTCAAACATTATTCATTGGAAACAAAGATCATTTTCATTTCTTCCCCCCTTCCCCCCACCCTTGCCATAGCCGAAGCACGATTCCACTGGGTATCACATGTGTCTTGATTCGAACCCACTTCCATGTTGTTGGTATTTGCATTAGGGTGTTCATTTAGAGTCTCTCCTCAGACATGTCCCCTCAACCCCTGTAGTCAAGCAGTTGCTTTTCCTCAGTGTTTTTACTCCCACAATTTGTCCTCTGCAGATTGTTCAGGGACATTGCATTGATACTAATGGAGAAGTCCATTATGTTTGATTGTACCACAGTGTATCAATCTCTGGGTATAATGCTTTCCTGGTTCTGCTCCTTTCGCTCTGTATCACTTCCTGGAGGTTGTTCAGTGCGGGGATTTTAAATGGGCTAATCAGCCATGGGCATGTGGTTTTTATTTTGTAGTTTCTTTATTCCTTGATGCCTAATGATCCTTAATAAACCTCATAAAATATAATATTTTATTATTAGAGATATAATTTTTACAGATGGAGATGAAAAATTAGTACAGCCTATTTCTGGAGTCACAGGAAGACTGACTTGACAGGAGTAGAGGGTCCACAGAATGAATAATGGAAAATAAGGAAGACTTTTTGGGCTTCCTCTCTTATGCTCTCATTTCTTCAATGTTTGATAATAGAGATAATAGTTGGCAAAGAGAGATAAATTAAGTGTCCTGAATGCCAGGATGAAGGCTAATATTTTGCCATATCAGCAATGGAGAGCCACTAAACGTTTTTGAACAAGGGGGAAACAAAGCCAGACTTATAGATTAGGAAGAATCTTGGGCATCCTGAAAAAGATAGATTAGAGAAATGAGAGACTAGTTAAAAAGCTGTCATTATACTCTTGGCAGGAAATTACCAGGGCTTGACCCAAGATCACTGGACTTGGGATAGTGTGGAAGAGATGAAGGGGAAAGGTATTAAGAAGGAAAGAATGAAGAGCCTTTCATACTGATTAAATATTAGGGTTTATTCAGTAATCATTCAGTAATTCAGCAATCATTTATTAAGCAACTACTATTTGTAGAACACTGTACTAGGTGTTTCAGATATATACAAATTAAATTATACCTGAGCTCTTGAAACATTCTATAGGGGGTGGGGAAAGTAGAGAATAATTATATTCAAATATAGTACATTTAGAGGACAAAGAACACTAAAAACTTGGGAGATCAAGGAAGATTTCATTGAGTCACCAAAGCTAAGCCTTGAAAGAAGACAAGAGAGGCAGCTAGGTAGCTCAGTGGGTAGAGAGCTAGGCCTAGAGATAGAAAAGACCTAGGTTCAAATCTGGCCGTAGACACTTTCTAACTGGGGGGGGGGGGGGGGGGGACTGTGAGCAAGTCTAGCCCTTATTGCTCTTTTGCCTTTGAACCAATACTTAGTATCGATTCTAAAAAACAGACACTAAAAGACAAAGACTCTGAGATACAGAATCAAGTCAAGATTAAAGAAATAGACTTTAGGGCGGAGCCAAAACAGAAGAGAAGATACAGGGTCCTATCTGATTTCCACCAAATTACCCTTTAAAAAGCAATGATATAGCATCTCAAAATGAATTCTGAAGCAATATAACCCACAAAAAGACAAGGTGAAGTAATTTTCTAGCCCAAAACAACTTATAAGGCTGGCATAAGGGATCTAGTGCACCAGGATAGAGTTGTAATGCAGTGCGCCAAGGCCTGACATACTGAGGCAATAAATATAAATATAATAAGTTTTGGGCACAGCTAGTAAGGGAAGTAAGACAACTGCTCAGAAGTCGATTAAAGGGGTTGCTTTGATGGCTCTGGGTGCAAGACTCTTGTTGCATCACCCATACTCAGAACCAAGGTGCAATCCTGGAGCACAATTGCAGGATGAGGAAGAACACCAGTATATAACAGCACTTGTAGCCTCAATGGAGCAGGGAACCCTGGTTACAATTCCAATGGGTAAAAGAATACTTGGGGTTACTCAGAGACCAGAGCAAAGGCTGGGAGAGTATAAACATACTTCTCCTAACATTATACCGCCTTGGAAGATCTGATAACAGATAGATACCCTGTGCCAATTCTGAAGGCAGCTGTTCAAGAACCTGAAGCTTGGAACAATGTTCCCTTCCCCACAGTTACAGAGCCCAACTTTAACAGTTTTTTAAACAAAAAGAAAAGAAAAAAGCAGGAATGAGCAAACAACAACAAAAAAAGAAACAACATAGAATGTTATTTTGGTGACAGAGCAGACTCAAACTCAGAAGACAACAAAGTCAATACTGCTGCATCCAAAGCCTCCAAGAAAAAGATGAACTGCTTCCAAGCCCAAAAAGAATTCATGGAGGGGCTTGAAAAGTATTTAAAAATCAAGTAAGAGGGGTAGAAGAAAAATTGGGAAAAGAAATGAGGATGATACAGGGAAATCATAAAAAAAAAGTCAACCACTTGGTAAAAAAGACACAAAAAATACTAAAGAAATGGATATCTTTTTAAAAATTGAAATGGCCAATTGGTAAAAGAGGCACAAAAATCCAAAGATGAGAACTCCTTAAAAATCAGAATTGGTCAAGAAGATATTTAAAAATGCACTGAGAAGAAAAACTTCATGAAAGACAGAATTGGCCTTTTGGGGGGAAAGGTACAAAAATTCACTAAGGGAAAAAACTCTTTACAAAGTAGAATTGGCCAGATGAAAAAAGGAGGTAAAAAAGCTCACTCAAGAAAAACATGCCTTTACAAATTACAATTGAGCAAGTGGACGCTATTGACTCCATGGGACATCAAGAAGCAATCAAACAAAATCAAAAGAATGAAAAAATAAAAGAAAATGTGAAATATTTCATGGGGAAAACAACTAACCGGGGAAATAAATCCAGCAGAAATAATTAAAGAGTTATTGGATTATCTGAAAGCCATGATCAGAAAAAGTGTTTAGACATAATTTTTCAAGAAATCATCAAGGAAAACTGTTCTGATATTCTAGATCCAGGGATAAAATAGAAACTGCAAGAATCCACCAATCACCTCCTGAAAGAGATCTCCAAAGGATAACTCCCAGGAATATTAGAACCAAATTCTGAAACTCTGACAAAATATTGCAAAAAGCTGAAAAGAAATAATTCAAATTTCATGGAACCACAATCAGGATGATATAAGACTTATATAAGATATAAGACAGTGGGCCTGGAATAAGATATTCCAGAGGGCAAATAAGCTAAGAGGATACATAGTCAGAGGGTGAGGGTATGAATTGAATATGATGGGATGGTATACAAAATTAAATTAAATTAAGGCATGAGAAAGAGGAATGCATTATGAGAAGGGGAAAGGGAAAAATAGAACGGGGTAAATTGTTGCGCATAAAAGATGCATGAAAGTGTTCACAGTGAAGGGGAAGATGTGGGGAGGTGGAGAGGAGAGCATGTGAATCTTACTTTCATCACAACTGGATCAATGAGGGAAGAACATACACAATCAATTGGATATAGAAAGTCATCTTACCCTATAGGAAAATAGGAGGGAAAGGAGAAAAGAGATGAGCAAATTGGGGGAAGTAGAGGATGGAACTTAAACAGGGGTAAATAGCATGGAAAGTTATACACAGTAATAATGGTGAAAATTTTTTTACAAGTTTCTCTAATAAAGGTCTTATTTCTCAAATACATAAAGAAATGAGTTGAATGTAAAAGAATGCAAGTCATTTCCTAATTGAATTCCTAATTGGTCAAAGCATATGAATAGGCTATTCTCAAACAAAGTATTTAAAGCTCTCTATACAAACAACCAAACAAACAAGTTCTTGATAATCATGCAAAAAATGCTCTAAATTGCTATTAATTACAGAAATGCAAATTAAAACACCCCACACCTATCAGATTGGCTATTATGACAGAAAAGATTTGAAAATGACAAAACTTGGAAGGAATATCTGAAAGATAGGACATGAATGCATTGTTGGGGGAGTTGTGAACTGATTCAATTATTCAAAAAAACAATTTGGACATATGCCCAAAGGGCTATAAAACAGTACATACCCTTTGACCCAGAAATACCATTACTAGGTTTGTATTCCAAAGAGATAAAAAAATAAAAGTGGGGGAAGGACCTACATATACAAAAATATTTAAAGCAGTTCTTTTTAGAGGGGCAAAGATTTGGAAAGTGAGGGGATCCCCATCAATTTAGGATCTGCTCAGTAAGTTATAATACATGATTATAATGGAATACTATTATTTTTTTTCTATGTTTTTTTAGTTACATTTTATTTGATCATTTCCAAGCATTATTCATTAAAGACATAGATCATTTTCTTTTCCTCCCCCCTACCCCCCCACCCCCCATAGCTGACGCGCAAATCCACTGGGCATTACATGTTTTCTTGATTTGAACCCATTGCCATGTTGATAATATTTGCATTAGAGTGTTCATTTAGAGTCTCTCCTCTGTCATGTCCCCTCAACCGCTGTATTCAGGCAGTTGCTTTTCCTCGTGTTTCCACTCCCATAGTTTATCCTTTGCTTATGAATAGTGTTTTTTCCTCCTAGATCCCTGCAAATTGTTCAGGGACATTACACCGCCATTAATGGAGAAGTCCATTACGTTCGATTATACCACAGTGTATTAGTCTCTGTGTACAATGCTCTCCTGGTTCTGCTCCTCTCGCTCTGCATCACTTCCTGGAGGTTGTTCCAGTCTCCATGGAACTCCTCCACTTTATTATTCCTTTTAGCACAATAGGGAATACTATTATTTTGTAAGAAATGACAAATAAGAGGAGCACAGAAAAAAATGAGAAGGCTAACACAAACTGAAACAGTGAAATAAGCAGAACCAGAAGAAAATGGTACAGTCAGTGACAGGAATACTTTACAATGAACAACTGTGAATAACAGCTATTCTCAGCAATATAATAATCCAAAACTATCCCAAAGGACTCCTGATTTTTTAAAAAATGCTTTCTATTTCCAGAGAAAAAGAACTGACTCTGAATCCAGACCAAAGTAAGCTTTTTTCATTTTCTTAATTTTTTTCATTTGAGTTTCCTTTCACAAAAGGATAATATTGAAAAAATGTTTTACATAATTGAACATGTAAAATCTATATGAGATTGCTTACCATCTCAAGAGTAGTGGAGGAGAGTGAGAATTAGAGATTCAATAATCTTAGGAAAATGTTAGAAATTGTTTTTACTTTTAATTGGGGTAAGTCCTACCTTGGTGTGAGAAGGGTATCAAGACAGGACATGTAATCGTGGAGCTGTTCCCTAGTTTGTGCTTCTTATCCTTCTTTGGGTAAAAAGGTGGGGCGGGGGGGGGGGGGGGGAATTCGGGTGGGGTTTGAGGGTCTGTACCCATTTGATCATTAGATTTCATTTGGAAGAAGTGCAACAGGAAAGAATTGTTCAGAAGTTCTAATGTAGTGGGGTTAATGAGAACTGCTTTCAAGGTCTGACATGTAATTCAGGTATCATCAAAGAATAAATAAGGTGTCAAGAGAAGAATCCTTAAGAAGGTCATACAGGGGTCTAGTGAAGAATCCAGGAACCCCAAAATCCAAAAACAGCAGTTGATACAGATTAGAAAGATTAGGTTTATAAGAATAAAAGGTCACCTGAAATCACCATGCAAATCTCACAGGGTAATGGAGGGCATTTTCTATGGCTTGAAGCTGAGAATGGATCCAAAATTTGTAAGACTAAGTAGATATGCTAGGGGACTCCCAGTCTACTGTGATAATTTATTGACTGCTAACTTTGAAGGAGAACATTGGAACTGAAGTTGGGGAAGATTTCAGTTTCAGGGAGAGAGCAGTCTGGTCCTTGGAGTAGAGGGATGACTATAGTAGTACTCCCTTTTCTTCATCATTTTTCTGATTACTTTTGATTTCTTCCAAAACAGAAGCTACCTACAACTGACAAACTTTCTTAATCTATTTGTTGGTTGATTTAAGCGGAGACTCTTGGTCCCTCTCTGAGTCTTCAAGGAGCCACTTATTAAAAGTGTCTCACACGGGATGTCCATCAATTGTGGAATGGCTGACCATGTTGGTGATGGACTATTATTATGCCATAAGAAATGTTAGAAAGATGATTTCAGAAAAGGCTTGAAAATCTGCATAAACTGATGCAGAGTGAAATAAGCAGAACGATGAGAACATTGCACACAGTAACAGCAATGTTGTATAATGATCAATTGAAAACTTGGCTAATCTCAGCAATGCAGTGATCTGGGACAATCCTGAAAAATTTCTGATGGGGTATGCTATCCACCTCCAGAGAAAGAATTGTTGGAGAAGAATGGATATGGATAAAAGAATATTATTTTCACATCAATGTATTTATAGTTTTATTTAGGGGGTTGGGTTTTGTGTGTGTTTTTACAACAGTGACCAAAATGGAAGTCTGTTTTGCATGATAATAAAACAAAAAATTGTTTTAGGTGTCCAACTCGGGAAATTTGATTTTGTTTCTTTATCTAAGGCATTGCAATTTGTCCTTATCAAAAGCTCCCCAACAGGGCCAACAAAGTCTCATATATCATCTTTGGCAAAGTCTATCACTTCTATTAGCATAGAACCAACAGAAGTTAGACCCCCACAAGAGAGCCTTGATGGATTGCAGTTTTAGGCAGCAGATTATCATATATAATTTGCTTATAGGCCTGGAAAAAGTTATTATCTATCTTATGAAACAGAAGTTGCAAAATAGGGAATTGATGGTGACACATAAGACCTTCAGGCTGAACAAAGAAGGAAGGTCAGACAGTGAGAAGAGAACCCTGCAGAATCCCATAAAGGGAGTCCTTCATATCAGAACAGAACTTCAAATAAGGGAAGCACTCAACTGAAGCAGGAATCAGGGAATTGGAATGGGGATTGGATCAACTCACCCCACCTTAGCAGATGGCGGAGAGATTCAAAGGTGTCTCAGTGGTGCCAAAACCTCCAGTTGGGGATTGACCACCAATTCCTCTGTCTAATCCCACTTCTGACACCAATACTATAAACCGAGTTATGACCATCTAGACCAGTTGTCACAGAAAGACCCAGCCCCAGGAGGGACTGGGTAATAACAAAGTCTACAACAACAGTCAGGAGAGAATGAAGTACTTATTATCTAAGAAACACCAGAGCAGGGAGAACTTAGTCTCAGAGCTCAGAAAGAATTGCATCAGGATATGTAAACCTTAAGACCCACAAAAACAATTCATAGTGGGTAAACAGTTCTTGGAATTGGAAGTCTTTTGGTCTTTGCATTTATATGCGATTAGAATATTGAGGCAGTTTGAACTTTCTACTCTCGCAAAATAGTTCTGGATTCACTTGGCAGTTGTCTTAGCACTGGCTACAAATGATCATGGTAATGTCAAGCAGAATAGTTTAGATTGGCTATGATCTCTCCCTCTTTCTCTCATCAGGGTCTGAGGTCTTTGCAGGGAACCAGAGCTCAAGCATATCAGAATAGTTGTTATATTTATTTATCATTTCACTTCCACATATCCAAAAGAACTCATTCCATGATTACTTTGATAAACTTCCTTTTTCTTTTCCACAGAGAGGACTTAATACTAAAAAGACTGAAATTTAGCAATACTTTAAAGGACTAAGTTGTGTCAATTAGTGCATTTTAAAATCTATTAGACAGAGAAAACAGGGAAAGGTTGAAAATTTTTATTTTAAACCAAAATTGTAATAAATTTTTTTCATCACTTGATGCGCCTGATATTTATAGTGTTAAAACTTCCTGCTTCTTGCCTTTCCTATCTTCCAACCTTCCAAAAATATCTTTCAGATGCTGGGAATAAGCATTGCTCCCTTACGTGTGCTTCTATGCTCCCAAAACCCTACCATACAAACGATATTTAAGTTCTTATTGACCTCAAGGTGGCGCTAAAACATCATTAGTGGCTGGCCACTGTGGGCCAGGTTGAGAGAGGGGATGCGGTATGATCCTCAGCTGGTATTCCTGCTGTGCCTGCAAAGCCCTTGTCCTGCACCTGAGGAAAAGTCTGTTTACAAAGCAAGCTATTCAAATATAAACTTCATTATTGCTTTTTCTGGTTTGATCCATTCATTGGGGACATCAGAGGCATGGTACTTGCTCAACCTCTCTTAGTTACCCGAGGGCCACAGACTGCATAATTTATACAGCTTTGCTCTGATATAAGGAAGAACTTCCGTCCCTTATAGAAAGCTCTGGGGCTCAGAAATTAACTGGATGGGACAACAAACAGGTGAGCCTGCCACTCCCACAGTGACTTGGGGGTATATCTATGGGGGTGGGGTGGGGAGAATAGCACATATTACCACAGGGAGAGGCAAGAGAGGCAAGCACTTGGTGGGTCTTTCTCTTCTCTGGTCGTCACATAGAATCTCAGAAGGTCAAAGCTTGAAGGAAGGACTCATTAGGATGCTCGTAGTCTGTTTAAACAGTAACACTATCTCGCGCTGTACCTTTAAGAACCCCCCCCCCCTTTAAAAGGACAGCATATTATCTTAAGAACTACAAATCCCAGGGTGTCCTTTGCGGGTCTCTCTTCTTTACACACTTGGGACCTTTATCCCACTCTAGGATGCCAACAGAAGTCGACTACATTTCCCAGAAAGCCGTGTGGAACTCAACCGGCTTTTCTCCCCCCCCCTCCCCCCGCCCCAGTTGATTTCCCCATTTACGTCACGACCATGACGCAATCTTCCATAGTCCAACGTCCCTTCTCCCTTAGGCTAAGAAAGCTACTACGCCTCCCAGCATACACAGCGCAGGTAAAGACCGCTTATGCCACCATCTTCACTAGAGTCCTTTTTCCCCCCCAAGTCTGACACGAGTAGCCATGAGCTTCAGACTACAATTCCCAAAAAACCCATAAACGCTCGTTTCATTTTTCTTTTTGCCGCCATCTTGCCTATAGTCCCCGCCCCGTTCCCTTTTCCATTGTCTCCGCTGAAGAGGAAAGAGGTGGAGTCTGGAAAACTGCAATTCCCGTCGTGCCATGCGCCATCGTATCGCTTTTGATACAGGTGGTGAGTGAGATATAGACTGAGCTAAAAAGAGGCGGCGAGGAGAATGTCAATCGCCTTCGCCATCTTGATTGTAGTCTTATCTCTTTTCCGGGTTCGTTGTCCTTAAGTATTGTAGCAAGCTATCGAACTACTATTCCTATCACTCCCCGCGAGACAAGCAAGCCAGTTACTCCCTCTACCGCCATTTTGCACGTAGTCCTTATCCTTCTTCACCTTTCCATTGTTCCTGACGGAGAGACCTAGAGAGGAAAGGAAGCAGACGGACTGCGACTCCCGTCATGTCTCACACGCGCATTGGGTCGTAGAGGGGAAGAGGCCGAGATCTTGGAGAGGAGGGCGGAGGAAGATGCCATCTTGTTTGTAGTTCCTTTTCTTGTTCCCGTTCTATGTTCCCCAATGAAATGCTCGGGACCTGTCGGAATACAACTCCCGTCATCCTTGGTTTGCAGGGAGGTTCCCAACCGGGCCCGTTGTCCGCCATCTTCTTTGTAGTTTTTGTTCTTTCTGGCGTTCCATTGTCCTCCACGACTGTGCCGAGGGCGAGAAGACTACAATATCCGTCGTGCTCCGCGCGCTTCAGTCCAGGAAGGTGGAGGTGTAGGGGGAAAGGGGGAGGGGTTGGCCTGGAAGAAGGAGGGAGGGAGGGAAGGAGGGAGGGAAGGAGGAGGAGAGAGGGAGGGGGGAGGAGAGGAGGAAGGAGGAAGGAGCTGAGGAGGGATGAGAGAGGCGGCTGGGGCCCGGGGCCGGAGCAGCGCGGGGCCAGGGGGCCGGGGGGGCTGAGACACCCCAACTGCCCCCTCCCCCCTCCCCTCCCCCTCCCTCTTTCCCTCCCTTCCTCCTACTCGAGGGGGATTTTATTCAAATTTATTTAAATTTATTTCTTAGGGACGATCGCGGGGGAGGGGGGTGGGGGGGCGCACGGGCCGAGGTGGGCGGGGCCAGAGTTGCTTCCTTCACCCCCCCTCCCCTCCCCCTTTCTCTGCCGGGGAGGGGGTCACCGGAGGGTGGAACGGGCTCGGGGGAGGGGGGAAGGTTAAGGTGACCCCCCCCTCCCCTCCCCAGGAACCAGCGGTGGGAAGGGCCTGGACCCCGGGAAACGGGGAGGGGGGGTAGGCCTGGACCTCAGGAGCAGCTGGAGGGGGGCTAGGGTGGTGGGGAGGGAAAGGTGGGAGTTAAAAGGCCAGGGCCACTTAGAAGGGGAAAGGGTAGGAGTCACTGAAACAGGGAAGGGGGAGAGTTGGACTCCCTAACTAAGAGACACTGGGGAAGGACTTGACCTCCCAATATACAAGGAACCTAAGAACCTGAGCCTATTGATTGAGGGTGGGGCTGCAGAACTGAGCCCCCCAAAAGCAGGGACTCTTCCGGAAACCTAGCACCAAAACCAGTTGGGAGGGCCTCTCCTCCAAAGGGATCCACACCTGAGCACCCCAATAGGTGCTTTCACCTATCTCTACCCACTGCCCCAGCCTCCAGGAGAGGCTGAGCAGCTTCAGGGGGCCGTGGACCCCGGAGTTCTGAGCACCCAGCGCCCTCCGCCCCCTGTCCCCCCTGCTGATGGCCGACGACCCACCGGGAGCTTCCGAGAAGGGAGAGATGGCTCCTGGGACACGTGTGAGGTGGGTTAATACCTCTCTTCTTCCTTCTGTGTTCCCAATGACTCTAGGTTTCTTTCTCATCTCCTTCAATTCATCTTTAGCTCATCTCTGACTCTTTCCAGGCCCCTTCAGTATCTCTGACTTTTCCATGGAGCTGTTCCAGTCAGTGTCCATGCTCAGGCCCTGAGCTCCTGGCTTCTTTCATCTCAACTTCCACCTCAATTCATAGTCTTCCTTGACATTTTCCAGCCCTTTGGGATTTATATTTCCCTCATGGGTCTTGGTTCACCCTTAGAAATCCTTAGAATTTTTCCTAATTTCGTTTTTTTCTCCTCTTTTATGGACTAGGGAAAGCTAGAGATCCCTAGAGAATTAAGGAAACTTGGAAGCCTATGGGAATTGGGAAGGGAGCTGGGGAATGCCATCAAATGAAATCTCTGGACTACAGGGATGGGGGGTGGAAAACTCCCAGCAACCAGAGGTTTCTGTAAGGGATCTTAAAGAATCTGGTTTCTATATAAAGGGAAGTTCAAAGGGTTTCTATGCAGTTAGGAAGAGAAAATGGTTTAGAGGATCTGGGACTCTTGGATAATCTGAGATCAGATTGAATTTTGAAATTTGGGGGAATCTGGGAGATTGCCAAGGTTAAACTGAAGAATCTGAAAGTAGCAATGTAGGTCTTTGTGGAGGAATCAGGTATCTTGGAATATGGACAGAAGAGAGCCTTATAAGACCATACGTATCTTATTCTAGTCAGGAACATTCTAGGGAGGTGGGAGTCTAAGACTGTCAAGGAAAAGAATAGAAGAGATCCAGAAATCTTCTGGGTGAGGGATACTATCATGTAGGATCTGGGGAGAAAAACCTTTTGGAGAGATATAGACTTCTTGAGATGTCTGAAAATGAGGTGGGATCCTAATCTTAAAAGTTTTCTGAGAGTCGGGTCATAGATTTGTGGGCAAAAGCTAGTTTGTTTATGTGGTAGGGTGGGGTGGAGGGGGGAGTGTGGAACTCACAGCCTGGGATCAGAGGGGACCTTGGAGGTATATCTGGGAATTTCAGGTTGGGGAGAACCTGGGGAGAGCTGCATTTGGAGATCGAGGGGAAGAGTCAGGAGCTTCCTGAGGTAACCTCCACTGGGATGTCTTGGCCTTCCTGGGGAGTTTCAAGGTGGGAGTATCAGAGGAGACTGGGTATTACTAATGGGCTCTCTAGGGAAGGGAGGCACTAAGGAAGGTGAGGGGTGGATCTCAGGTCTGGAGGCTGAGGGATCAATGGATCTACTGCAGAATTCTTAGGAGTAGAGGGAGATTGGGTGTGGGCTTAATGGGGTGGCTTTTGACTTCCAGGAGGGAGGGATGGCAGTGGGAGGATCAGAGAGGAGGACAGCCATGGGGAAAAGTTGATTAGGACTCCCAGATTCCATATTATCCTCTGGAGAAAAGGAGGGAGCTGGACAGATATTGTTGTAGAGGCATTTCAGGGGAGGAGAGAGCTAGGCTGACTTATATTTTTTTCTCCCCATATAGCCCTCGGCGTTGCTGACGCCCCCAATGTCGTCCAGCGGCCGGGGGCCGGGGGCCGGAGCGCGCAGACGCCGAACCCGCTGCCGGCGCTGCCGGGCCTGTGTACGCACTGAGTGCGGGGACTGCCACTTCTGCCGGGACATGAAGAAATTCGGGGGTCCAGGGCGAATGAAGCAGTCCTGTCTGCTCCGCCAGTGTACTGCTGTGAGTCTCCCCTTTCTCTGTCTTTCAACCCATCACTTGACTTAGTTGGACTTCCTCACATCAGGCTATATGTAGGCCTCTGGTCTTACTGCCAGCAGAATAGAACCTCCCATTGGACTGGGTCACATTCATATTGCTCTCAAGTCCACTGCATTTAGGAGCTTTTATCAACTGATGGAACTCTTCCCTGACTGACTCAGGAGAATGCCTCAATTTCCTTTTCAGAGTATTTGTTGAAGTTTTCTCTCCATAGAGTAGACCGTGTATTTCTATTGATCTTGGCCACTGCTGAGCAGTCCAAGGCCTAGTGTTTGACAAGAGTCTTTGTCACCAGAATGGCTTGATTCAAAACCAGTTGGGAACTACTGATCCAATTCCTTCCCCCTTAGATCCTCCCCCCAACAAGACTACAACAAGGGAGGTAATACATATGGTGGCTTGGGCTGCTGGGATGGATCCCAGTGATAGATACCCAGACATTAGCCCTTTGACTTTGACAATTGTATTCTACTCTCCTGGCTTTTCTTCCCCCTTGATTGTCCTTTTTTCTGGTCTCTTTTTGCCCTTCTGTTTTCTCCTGTCCAATTCCTCTTATCTCCCTTTTCCTACCCTTTCTCCAGATTCTACCCTCAAGCCAACTGGATATCCTGGTTGTACTCTCTACTTAATCTTCCTCAGAAGCTGTTGTATCTCCATCTAGGTCACCTATCCCAGAGAAGGCTTTTGTGTTTCTTTTCTTTTTTCCTCCCACTTTTTTTCCTTATTGGGCCTTTCTGGCAAATCCTAATATCCACAAACTTTCAGTTGTGGCCACCAAAGCCACACTTTTACCTCCACAGCATACTTCTGTTCTTCTCAGGTCCTTCCATATCAACCAACTACTGCTGCTGCCTTGTCAGAAACTTTTAGGTCCTTTCTGTTAAGACTGATGTTATTTCCATTCATCAGAGCCAGCCACAATTTATTTTGTGCTCCCAATTCAGTTCAACAGACATTTATTAATTGATTACTATATGCTTGGAGAATATCTCTTTTTCTCCACCTCAGAGTCATTCATTCATAGCTGTTTGATGGGCCACTGGCCTTTCCTTTTTTCCTATACCCTGGGAGGGGGTGCTGCCTGACCGTGGCCCTGACTTTCCTCTCTTGTGTGTAGCCTGTGCTGCCCCACACAGCTGTGTGTTTGCTGTGTGGAGAGGCAGGAAAGGAAGACACAGTGGAGGGAGAGGAGGAGAAATTTGCTCTAAGCCTCATGGAGTGTACAATCTGCAATGAGATCGTCCACCCAGGCTGTCTCAAGGTAAGGTAATTTGGGGACTGGGGAGGGTTGATTGAACCAGGGCAAAAAATCTACCAAATGCTTGGTGCAGGGAGGGAGGAACTGGTAAAGTCTGAGAAGAGGCTGGGAAGCAGAGCTGGAAACGGCTTGAGTGTTGACATGGGGAGCAGATGTGGGGCAGAATGTAACAAAGAGGGGTTTAGCTTATAGGTAAGGAGAGGAAACAGAACCCCCTCTTCCCTTTCTCTCTCCCCTAGATGGGAAAGGCTGAGGGTGTCATCAACACTGAGATCCCAAACTGCTGGGAATGTCCTCGATGTACCCAGGAAGGCAGGACCAGCAAGGTAGGGAGGGGATCTGAGAGCCAGGGATGGGAGTGGGGTGGGATGGAATGAGGAATAGCTGGACTTCCTCTCTACACCAGCTGGCTAGGAAGCTGAAACTCGGGTGGGGAAAATTGGGAAGCAATGAGGGGAGAAGTTAGATCTTCACCTCTTCTTCCCTACCTTAGGATTCTGGGGAGGGGCCTGGACGCAGAAGAGCTGACAATGGGGAGGAGGGGCCAGGACTGGGAAGCGGTTGGAAGCTAACCGAGGAGCTACCACCACCCCTCCCCCGACGAAAAGGCCCCCTTCCTCCAGGGGCTCCCCCAGAGGATGGCCCTGGACCTCACAAGCGGAAAGATAGAGAGGTGGGGAATGAACCCCCCACACCTAGAAAGAAGGTAAAGGCTGAGGATCACACCCACTGAGAGCCAGGTAGAAGGGATTCTGGAGGATGTAGTCCTGATGATCAAAAGGGCCGTAGGATTGGGAGTCAGCACTTTGTGGGCTCCCTGTGGGATTTCTGGGAGATGTAGTTCTAGAGCTGGAATGTTGTTTAAGGGATGGGTGGGGAAGTGGGGGAGGGTGGAGCATGCTCAGTGTGGCTTGTAGGAGTCTGGGAGGTATAGGTGAGGGAGGGGGGTGGTAAGGGAACTCTAGGGAGTAGGGGAGTCATTTAGACAGAGTTGGAGAGGAGGAGAGAGCATGCTCAAGTTGGCTCCTAGGGAGGAGGAGGAAAAAGGAGGGGCTGGAGAGGGCCTGAGTAGGAAGAAAGAAGAGCAGGAGCATGCTCAGTGGAAAGGAGACGGTATGATTGAAAGGTGAGCATGCTCAGAGTCTTGTCTGGGATGGGGGCTTCTGGGATTTGTAGTCCAAGATAGGGGCAGAAACTTGATTTTTGTGGAGGTAAAGGGCCTAACAGAGTTTCTTTACTTTCTACATTACCACAAATCTGCCTACTGGAACAGATAAAAGGAGGAAGAGAGAAACACCTGAAGAAGGTGAGCGGAGATGGGTGATTGCCTTTTCCCTTTGAGGCCTCATCAAATTGGAACTGGGTGTCCAATTCTGCCCCACCTTTGCCCTCCAGGTTCTCTGGATGAGGACCAAGACTTTATTTAGCCTTCCACCTGGGGCAAGATCTTAAGATCTAAGAACTTGGGTGGGAGGGAAATCATGGCTTTCACCTACCATGGAAATAAAAATCTTAGCTGCTTATTTTTCAACTAGTTCCAGGTACTTGGAGAGGAGAGGGATGAGAAAGAGAGTACAGTGGGAAGAAGTTGAAGACAGCTAAGATGAACTGAACAATGAATGTCTCAGAGCATACTTTACCACCACATCAAGACCTTAGCACGTCATTTAACCTGACTCAAGCTTCAGTTTTCTCATATGTATAATTTGGAGATATCTAACCTAAGTCAAAGAATTTTCATGAAAACCCAATGAAAGAGTATGTGTAACAGTATCTTGTAAACTGGAACAGCCTGATATGTAATGGGAAGAAAACTGGACTAGGAATTCAGGATCTGGGTTTGAGTACCAGCTCTATCATTGGCTAGCTGCATGATGGTTAGAAAATCACTAAGTCTCTTAGCTTTCAATTTGGAGTCTATAAAATGGGTGTAATATTTACAATATCCACTTAAGGTTTTTGAGGCTTTGTAAAATAATGCACTCTATAAATGTGAGCTATTATGACGTGTTATATAAATGTGATTATTAATATACTTATCCAATCAAATCCCCTCATGAGGAAACTGAAGTCTTTAAGAGCTTAAATGGCTTAAAGTAAGGTAATTAGTGATAGAATCAGAACTAGACCTTAGATCTCCTGCTTCTTTAGTGTTCTTTTATATATATACACTATATACCATGCAATTGCTTGTATTTTCATGGAAATGAAAGGCTACCTGATGCTTTTTCAACTCTCTTGGGACTTCTCATGGGTTTTTTGGATAAAAGGAGGAGGCAATCAGTGAACAAATACTTCATCTGCTTTCTCTCCAGAAACCAAAGCCTCCTTCAGCATCTCCTGAGGGCCCAGCAGCCCCAGCCCCTTCCCCACAGCGGGAAAAGCTGGAGCGTTTCAAGCGGATGTGCCAGTTGCTTGAACGGGTACCAGATACTTCGTCGTCTTCCTCAGACTCAGACTCAGATTCAGACTCATCAGCTACGTCCCTCAGTGAGGATGAAGCCCCTGGGGAGGCCCGAAATGGGCGACGGCCCCCACGAGGCAACTCTGGGGAGAAGGAGAATAGGGGTGGCCGTCGGGCCTGGCGGCCTGGGAGTGGGGGTCCTCTGCTGAGCTGGCCCTTGGGTCCTGCACCCCCACCCCGCCCCCCACAGCTTGAACGACATGTAGTGAGACCACCACCGAGGAGCCCAGAGCCTGATACTTTGCCCTTGGTAGCGGGGCCTGACCACCCTCTACCCCGGGCTGCCTGGCTTCGAGTCTTCCAGCACCTTGGTCCCAGAGAATTGTGCATCTGCATGAGGGTCTGCCGGACCTGGAGCCGATGGTAAGTGGTTCCATGGATAATATGGAGGTTGGAGGGTGTTGCCTCCTGGTTCCCAGCTGTGCTTGCATAGCAGTAGGTTCCCCTTCCATTAGGCCAGCTCATTTCACCTTTCTCTATATTTCCTTCTTTGTCTGATAGACTTTGGGTAGAGTGAAAGATGTGTAGAAATTACTTTCTTGGTCTGCTAGATGGAGCTGAGTTTTTACCTGTGTGTAAGTCAACAAGCATTTATTAAGGTCTCACTATGTACTAGGCACTGCAAAGTAATGGGCATACCAAGAAAGGCAAGACAGTTCTGCTCTTTTAAGGAACTCTGTCTAATGAAAAGGGGAGGGGAGGACATACAGCTATGTACAAACAAGGATGGATGGATGGGTGGATGGATGGATGGAAGGATGGAAATCATTGGCAGGGAGAAAGAAATAACATTAGGAATAAGAAAGCCTGAAAGCTTTTTGGGGAAGGTGGGATTTTAGTTGAGACTCGAAGAAAGTTAGGGACTCCAGGAGAAGGAGATGAGGAGGAAGAATTCCAGGTAAAAAAGACAAGCAAGTAAAAATGTCCAGAGTCAGGAGATGGATTATCTTATTCAAGGAACAACCCTAGATCATAGAGTAAATGGAAGGGATTGGGTAGAGGGCATAAGATATAAAAGTACTAGAAAGATAAGAAGAAGTCAGACTGTAGAGGGCTTTGAGAGCAAAAGAGATTTTATTTGACCCCAGAGGCAATAGGGAGCCTTGATACAGTCTTATTTGTGCCTTAGGAAGATCATTTTGACAGCTGAGTGGAGAATGGAGTGAAATGGAGAGACTTGAGGCAGGCAGATCCACTAGTAGGCTTTTGAAGGAGGGAGGAGATGCTTCCTACCCTCTTTCAGGAGTGGCAGTGTTAGACAAGGGAAATGGGCAAGAGATATGTTAGCAGAATTCTCCCTAAAGCCAGCCTGTTACTGAGTGAAGAGGGAGAGACACTCTCACAACTAGAGAGGAGAAGCTGTAAGTACTTTAGCCAGTTGAACTGAATGAGAATCAATAAACATTTATCAAGTGCTTGTTATGTGTAAGGAGCTATGTTAAGTTCCAGAAGTACAAAGATTAAAAATGACAGTTTAGGGGCAGCTAGGTAGCTCAGTGGATAGAGTGCCAGGCCTACAGAGAGAAGTACCTGGATTCATATATGTCCTCAAACATCTCCTAGCTTTGTGACCCTGGGCAAGTCACTTAATTCCCATTGCCAAACCCTTACTGCTCTTCTACCTTGGAACCAATTCTTAGTATCTATTTTAAGACAGAAGGTAAGGGTTATTAAAAAAAAAAACAACAAAAAACAGCCTTGCTCTCAAAGAGCTTATATTCTACTGGGAGAGGTAAGAGAAAGTGAATGGCATATGTGGAAAAACTAGTCAGGAGTGGGACTTGGGGCACAAGTGAGCATTGCATTTTAGGAGAGACAGTACATTTTCTCTTGGGGGAGGGTCATGAGAGATTCTTAGAAAAGGTGGCTTCTGAGCTGAACTATTGAAAGAAAATAAAGATTCTGAAGGACATGGGAGGGGATTGGGGCAGAGATGGCCTGCTTCAGTGAAAGTAGGAGGTGGCATGTTGAATTCAAGGAACTCAATTCCAGTTTGACTGGTTCATGGAACACATGAGGGAGAGTAATTTGAAATAAAGCTGGAAAGATAGATGAGAGCCAGATTACATAAGACTCTAAATGCAAAGATGAAGAGTCTGTATTTTATCCTAGAAGCAATAGGAATCCACTGAATGGTTTTTGTTTTTTTTTTAAGCAGGAAGAAAAACCTGGTCAGATTTCTATTCTAAGAAGATTATTTTGGCCACTTTGTAAAGGATGGATTAGAAAAGGGGAGAGACTAGAAACAGATCTAAATTAAGAGTTGTTATCATAAGGGACAGCTAAGTGGCTCAATGGACAGAAAGCTAGGCCCAGAGATTGCTAGATTCAAGTCTGGCCAGAGATACCTACTAGCTGTGTGACCCTGGACAGGTCACTTAACCCCAATTGCTTAGCCTTTACTGCTGTTCTGCCTTGGGATGGACACTTAGTATCTATTCTGAGGCAGAAGGTAAGGGTTTAAAAAAAAAAAAAGAGGCACAATATATTTTTAAACTTGGTAACAAAAGACTCTGAAGGGCAGGTTTAAGAGATTCATTAGGATATGAGGAAGATTAGGGGATTGTTTTCAGAGTGATTTCATGCTTCATGGTATTTAAGAACAGACTTGGATGATGTTAAGATCTAAATTGTGGCAACTACTCCTGTAGCTGGCTGATATCAATGGAGACTGGAGTGCTAAGAACTGAAGACTTAGAAAAACTAGGAGACCAGGATGTTCACAAGGTCATCAATATAAATATATTGATATCACCAGGAACAAGGAAGAGGGATTCCGGAAGAGAGACTTCCACCCCCACTAAGCTTATTGAGAAAGGACAAAGAGTGATTTGGAAGTTGGTAGGGTTAGGAAAAAAGGACCTTGGCAAGTGCTATAGATGGGTAACATAAAGGACTTACTCAGTGTACACTATGGTGGTGGTGGTAGTAGTAGTAGTAGTAGTAGTAGTAGTAGTAGTAGTAGTAGTAGTAGTATGAAGTAGTATGAAGTAGTATGAAGTAGCAGATAAAGTGCTAGCCTCAGAGTTGAGGAAGACTTGGCAACTCCACATACTAGTTGTGTGACCCTGGGCAATCTCTCAATGCCTAGGGAGCACTCTCTGAGATGTTAATTGCAGACAAAGGGCTGATCTCTATTGGTAGGCAAACTTAAAGGAAAATCATCACAAAGAGCACTCTACAGCAGTGAAAACGTGGGGGGTGCAAAGGCACTTTAGCTCTACTAAAAAGGATTAAGATGTAGTCCTTCCCTGTAGAAATTTATAGTCTTAATGGGGAGATAGCATACCAGCACAGATAATCACAAGAGATTCCAAAGAAGGTTGAGACATCCCATAAGCAAAAATTCACTTGAGTCTAGGCTCTGCTACTTCACTGTTCAACAGACATTTATTAGCTTTGTGACTTTAGGTAAGGTATTCTCTGGACCTTGGTTTCCTGCTCTGGTAAATAAGGGGGTTGGTCTAAATGATCAATGTCCTCTAAGGTCCGTTCTACTTCTAGCAGTCTGTATGTTGGCTAGGGAGTTCAGGGAAAACTTCATGAACAAAAGATGCACATAAGGATGAAAGGAGAAGTAATGGAAGATAAAGCTGGAAAGGGGCAAGATTGTGAAGGGTGTTAAATGCAAGTCTAAGGAGTTTAGATTTTGTTTTCATTGGGTATTGGGGAGTGATTTGGGATTTTTGAGCAAGAAAGTGATGATTGGTAATATACCTTAGTTAGATTAGTCTGTGTGGATTAGCTTTAGGGGAGACTAAAGGCTATTGCAGTTGTCCTGCAAAGAGATAGTGAGGTCCTGACCTAAGGTAGTAAATAGCATTGGAGAAAAAAAATAGCCCTTGAAACAGAGTGGCAAGAATCCTGAAAGCTGGGACATGGGTCGGAGTCCAGGCTCAAGACAGGATTTGGAAGGATCAGTGAGATCTCCTGGGACACAGGTGAGCCTTGTTGTAGAGTTTTAGTCTCTGTCTTCCCCTTGTGGCTCCCAGGTGCTATGACAAGCGTCTGTGGCCTCGAATGGACCTGAGCCGAAGGAAATCACTAACCCCACCAATGCTGAGTGGTGTGGTCAGGCGGCAACCCCGGGCCCTGGATCTCAGCTGGACGGGAGTTTCAAAGAAGCAGCTCATGTGGCTCCTGAACAGGCTGCAAGGTATAGAGGTTGGGGAGGCCAGGAGAAAGGGCTGATCAAGGGGGGACTCCTTGGGGCTGAGAGTTTGAACCTGTGCCTTCTCCCACAGGCTTGCAGGAGCTGGTGCTGTCGGGCTGCTCTTGGCTCTCAGTTTCAGCACTGGGCTCAGCCCCATTGCCTGCACTGCGGCTTTTAGACCTTCGTTGGATTGAGGATGTTAAGGACTCCCAGCTCAGGGAGCTACTGTTGCCTCCACCCGACACCAAACCAGGTGCTGCCTCTTACAGGGCTTTAGTGATTTCAGGCTCTGTCAAGGTGAAATCTCTTCTATTCCTCTCCATGTCCTAGTCATTCAAACACCAATTGAAAACCTACTGGGTGCAAGGTCCTGTGTTCCATACAAAAATAATTAAGAACAATCTGTTGTTCCCTGATGGTGCTTACTGATGAAACTGAGAGTTGAGAACCTGACACTAACACTAAATTGAATTTGATCAGTGCCATAAGAGACCACAAAAACAATGCCATGGGGAGAATCAAATGAAAGGCAAGTTGTTTCTTGCTTGACTGATTGGCAAAGGCTTGATGAAGCAGGTGGTATTTAAGCTAGAATTTGAAGGATGGGTACACTTTTAACAGGTAGACATTAGGATATTAGGATTGTGGTGAAAGTTTTGGGGAGGAATGACAGGTAGCATTATAGAATCATAGTATCCTTCTCATTCTAAAGATAAGGAGGGGGAAGCTGACTGGCTGGCTGGCTGGCTCAGTGGATTGAGAGTCAGGCTCAGAGACAGGAGGTCCTGGGATCAAATTTGAACTCAGACACTTCCTAGCTGTGTAACCCTGGGCAAGTCACTTAACCCCTATTGCCTAGTCCTTACCACTCTTCTGCCTTAGAATCAATACTATTGATTCCAAGACGGAAGATAAGGGTTTTAGGGAGATAATAATAATAAAGACAAGGAAAGTTAAATGTGGACATAAAGTCACACAAACAATAAATATCAAAGACAGGTTTCAAGCACTCATGTTCTGTCTCCAAATCTAATACCTTTTCCAACATTCTACACAGAATCTAGGCAGAAAGAATGACATGAGTAAAAGGATTAAATGTAAGAAATTGAGGCTTGTACTTGGGAATTGATAATAGTTCTATTTGATCAATAATACCTTAATTCTGGATGACACTTTAAATTTCCTAGGCTCTTTCATATCCATTTTCTCATTTGATCCTTACAACAGCTCCAGAAAGAAGGTAGAGCAGGCATTAATAGGATGAAAAAATTTCTCAATTAGCTAGAACCTCAGAGGTCATCTAGTCAAACTCATACATGAATTGGAAATCCCTTTGTAATGGTCTCATAAAATAGTCATTCAAATCCCACTGCAAAAATCTCCAGTAATAGGAAATTCACTATTTCTCAATGCTTCCCATTTCACTTTCTGACAGCTCTAATTGTTAGGGATTTTCCTTTTGTCAAACTATACAAGTGCCATCCATTAAGAACAAGCAGAACAAGTCTAATCCCTTTTCCATGTGATTTTCAAATATTCAGCCAGCTATAATGTCCCCTTCCCCCACCCCTTTAGTCTACTCTTCTCTAAGCATTAAAACATCTTTGAATACCATAATTTTGATCTCCCCTCACCATTCTCCTTTGGATACACTTCAGCTTGTTAATATTGCTAGAATGTAACCTTTAGAACTAAATACAATATCCTAAATGCTACTAGACCATCATGGCCCGATTATAAATTTGCCAGTGCTATATGTGTTGTGTTTCTACTAATGCAGCCTAAACTTGCACTAGAATTTTTTGGCTAGAAGACAATAAGCATTTATTAAGCACCCACCTATGTGCCAGGTGCTGGCCTGAGAAACTATACAAAAGGGAGATAAAATAGGTCCTCAAGCTTATGTTCATCCTGTTACATTGTCCGCCTGTGAACTTGCAGTCCTTTAAAACCTTCAGGTTTGGTTCCCCCCCCCAAAAAAACCTAGCTTTGTGATCTGTTTGTAATCTTCTGCATCTTATAAATGCAGTTGGATTTTCAAATTGTGTAGAACATTAGTTTTAGGTTCATTTGATTTTATTTTATTTTCTCACAAACTTTAAGAATAGTTTTTTGCGGGGCAGTGGGGGAGACTTAATATTAGAATTTATATTAAGCATTTCATTCAAAGGCAGAAGAGCAATAAGGGCTACGCATTTGGAATTAAGAGACTTGCCCAGAATCACACAGCTAGGTAGTATCTGAGATCAGATTTGAATGTAGGTCCTTTCAACTCCAGGCCTGGCTTTCTATCCACTGAGCCACTTAGCTGCCCCAAGAATAGTTATTAATATAATCAGGGCTATAAGAGACCACAAAAACAATGCCATGGTGGACTGTCAAAGGAAAGGCAGTCTGCTTCCAGCCTGGCAGAGGCTTGATGAAGTAGGTAGTATTTAAATTGGGATTCTCCTTTCCTTGATCCTAGAAAGTCATCCTTCATAACAAAGGGAAAAAAATAATCAGCCAGGTCTGAAAGTATATGCAGTGTTCTTCTATACCCACAGCCCCTCACCTCTACAATGAAAGGATATGCATTCATAGATCCCTTTTTTTTTTTTTTAGGGCCAATTTTGGACATTACAATATGCCACTGAGTTTTTGTTGTTTTTTTAAACCCTTACCTTCCGTCTTGGAATCGGTACTGTGTATTGGCTCCAAGGCAGAAGAGTGGTAAGGGCTAGGCAATGGGGGTCAAGTGACTTGCCCAGGGTCACACAGCTAGGAAGTGTCTGAGTTCAAATTTGATCCCAGGACCTCCTGTCTCTGAGCCTGACTCTCAATCCACTGAGCTACCTAGCTGCCCCTGCCATTGAGTTTTTATGGTATTGCTGTTATTCTTTTTGTTTATAATATTTGCAACCTTTGTGTATATTGTTTTCCTGGTTCTGATTTCTTTGCTTTGCATCAATTCATAGAAAGGTTTTTTTCAGGCATCATTTCTTAAGGTGTGGTGTGTATTCCACCTATTCCCATACCACAATTTGTTTAGTAAATAGACTTCTACTTTGTTTCCATTTCTCTGCTACTACAAAAATTTAGTATATCTAAATAGTTGATGTATTTAGTGCCTTCCTTCTTATTTCCTAGGTATATGCCTAGCAGTGAGTTCTTTGGGTAAAGAGTTTATATGTTTTAGTCCTTTTCTTAGCATTGTTCTAAATTGTTTTCCAGAATGGTTGGACCAACTTAGAGTATCACCAACAGTTTACTAGTGTATCTGTGTTTCAAAAACCATTCCAACATCAACTACCCCCATCTTTTTTTTCTATCACCATCTTTGCCACTTTGCTCAGTGTGAGGTAAAACTTCAGAATTGTCTTGATTCCCATTTCTCTTATTATTCATTATTTGCAATAATCTTTTATATGGCTGTTCATAGTTTGCAATTCTCCTTTGTAACTGAACTGAACTAAGTTTGTCAAAAAAGGAAATGAGCTTCATCTGGCAGGACTGCTTTTTTGTGTGTCTTTTTTAAAAAATGTTATTGATGTCTTTTTTATATACTACCCAAATGTCTTGATTTCTCTCTTTCTTACCCCTAAAAGCAGAACCAAGGGGCAAAGAGACTGAAGTATTGCTTTTTTTAAGCCCTTACTTTCTTGTCTTAGAATCAATACTATGTATTGGCTCCGAGGCAGAAGATTGTAAAGAGCTAGACAATTGGGGACTTGCCCAGAGTCACACAGCTGGGAAGTGCATGAGGCTACATTTGAAGGCTAATCCTGGCTCTTTAGCCACTGAGTCATCTACCTGCTCCATGACTTGTTTTGATAAAAATCCATGTTTATAGTGATTGCTTATTAAACCAAACCATTTCTTTAGGAGTGAGCTCTCAGCAAGTAGTTCTAAGAATGACTTCTCATTTTTGAAAACAGGCATATTGTTGGCCTCTCTCCAGCCTTCAGCATGTCTCTCATCCCCCACAATTTTTGAAGATCAGCAACAGCAACTCAGCAAGCATGCTATTCTGTTCTTTCAGTACCCTGAAATAGAATTCATCTAGGCCTGATAACTTGAACTCATTGAGAATAGCAATCCTTTTTGCCCCCTCTCCCCCCTTACTTTACTTATCTTGAGTTTCACTTCTGTTAACCAGTTTTGTTCTATGTGTGTTGGAGTGAAAATCATTCCCCTTGGTAGACAAGTACAATAGGAATTGAGTAGTTCTGCTTATTATTGCTTCATCTATTTTCCTCTCCACCCTAAGCACTAGTCCTATCCCTCTTAAAAATTTTCCTTCCTCTTGCTCCTAACATAGCTTTTTTGTGTGTGTGATTTGGAATTTTTTATTTAAGTTAGAATATTTTTCCATGGTTCCATGATTCATGTTCTTTCTCTCTCTCCTCCTCCCACCCGCCTCCCAGAACCAATAAGCAATTCCACTGGGTTTTACACTAACGCAGCTTTTAACCCAGTTAAAGTAAGGTAACTCTCAGTAAGAAAACTGAAAGCCATAGAAATAACCAAAGACACAAGAGGTTCAGAGGTAGAACTAAGTAAGCCTAGATCTCTGACTCCCAGCTCCACACACATTCATAATTCAGCAAGTTTTCACGTCACTCCTATTGTGGTCAGGCCACTGACCATGTTGTCTTTAGGTAGCTTTCATTATAGTTGGATGTTTGGGAATTTTGCACTTGAAACATTAGCATATAATACTATAAATGATTAGTTCAGCACCATATACATGATGTAGACGATGTGCTAAGAGAGTGATCACTTTGGGTTAAGCAGAATTTGGAGCACCTATTTTCAGTACCTGTTCTTAACTACTTATGTATGTTTTGGGGTGGGAAGTATAGAATCTGGGGTTCTAGGGAAAGAGAGTCAAGATCCAGCTAGGACCTGACTCCCTCTCCTGTACCTCTAGGCCAAACGGAGAGCAGGGGACGGCTGCAGGGGGTGGCTGAGCTGCGCCTGGCTGGCCTGGAGCTGACAGATGCCTCTCTCCGCCTTCTCCTACGCCATGCTCCCCAGCTCAGTGCCCTTGACCTCAGCCACTGCGCCCATGTTGGGGATCCCAGTGTCCACCTCCTCACAGCCCCCACCTCCCCGCTCCGAGAGACCCTTGTCCATCTCAACCTAGCGGGTAAGCAAACCTCCCCCCATGCCCCTGCTACCAGGAGCTCCTCAGCCTTCATTGGTAGCTTTGCCCCCTCCCCAGAGTGAGCCCCATGTCAGCCGCTGCCACCCTCAGGTTGCCACCGACTCACGGATCACTGCCTCCCGCTCTTCCGACGATGCCCCAGACTTCGACGCCTGGACCTTCGCTCCTGTCGCCAACTCTCACCTGAAGCCTGTGCCAGGCTAGCAGCTGCAGGCCCCCCTGGTCCCTTCCGATGCCCTGAGGAGAAGCTGCTGCTCAAGGACAGCTAGTGGGGTGCCCCCCAACCTCCCCCAGGACTTGCAAGCCCTTATCTTGGGACCCTTTCCCCAACTCCCCAATACATCACCCAGGGGCTGGGTCTACCTTCTGACTTGATTCTCCCACATAGAGACTCAAGAACAACCCCCACCCCCTGCACTGATATATCCCTGGGGGTTAGTGTCTTCCCCTTCCTTGCCCCTGCCTACTTCATTGTCCTGGGGGGAAGTAGGACAGAGGTACTGTCTTGGGGGAGGGACTGGGGGGCTTGAAAGGAGGGGGGAAGTCTAGGGGGGCAGCATTTAGGTGGAGGGGATTGGGAATGTGGCTGGGGAAGGTGCTGGTGGTGGGGCAATCTGCACATTGTTAATGGGGATCCAGGGGGATGGGGAAGGCAGTGGGGGGAGGGGCAGCAAGCAGACAAAAAAAGATAAAGCATAATGGGAACAAGGACCACATATTTGGGGGAGGGTGGGGGGTGGTTAAAAAGGGAAAACAGGAAGTGGGAGAAACCGGTGTCAGATTAAGGGCAGCTCAAAGGGAACAACTAAAATTTGGGGTTGGGGAAAGAGGAATGAGGTAAGGCTATAGAGGGAAGGAGGGGGATGGGAGCAAGCTATGGGGGAGCATCAGGCAGGCCAAGGGCTCCCCCCTTCCCATCCTTATCCCCCTAAGACTTTGTCCCTTCCTCTCCCCACTCCAACTCTTGAACCGTCACTGACATGGCAGCTAATTGTGGAGGTGGAGGGAGGACAGGGGCCTTTACTGCTGTACAGGGAATTGGGGCCCTGCCAGGGGAGTGAGGGATCTCCAGACCACCCCACTTCCCTGAAAAATACTTGAACATTCATCTGTACTGAAGTGTTACTTGAACTTAGGGGACTTTGGGGATGGGGAGTTGGGAGCTGGGGGGGAGGGAAAGGGATTGGGGAAGTTATCGGTTTGGATTGGGTTGCTGGCAATTTGGACTGGGACATTCCCAGCCTTACTCTTACTGTATCTATACTCTCCCACCCTCTCCCAGGGGCCAGAGAGCCAGAGGTGGGGAGAAGGGACTCCCCAAAGCTGGTTATTTCCTTCCTTCTGTTGTCATGGAAACTTGCATCCCATTTGCCCAGGGAAATGCCACTCCTGGTTGCCAAGGAAATAGCAGCCAATGGACACACTCCCAAAGCCAGTGCCCCAGCTGGAAAGGCCCCTCGAGGTTGCCATGGGAACTTCCAGGGTTTTTTTTCCCTTTCTCTTCTTTCCTGTACTCATCCCTGTCGCTATAGTAACAGCCACTCCCCCTGGAACTCCACCCAAGAGGCGTGGCTCTGGGGCTCTGCAGCTAGCTCCGCCCTTTGGGCTTGTCCGGGGGAAGATCCCCCAAGCCCTCAGGGAGGAGTGGCTGAGGAGGCTATCCTCCGACCACATGGACTGAACCACTTGGGAGAGGGGGGGGAGGGGAGAGGGCAGAGTGAACCACATACCTCAGGTAACAGGGAGGGGAAAGGGTTGGTAGGGAGGGAGGGAAGAGGTGGACCAAAGGTGGGAGGGAGTGGGTTTGGGGGTGGGGAGAAGCAGCTTGGAGATGGAACTAGAGAGGATTTGAAGGATGAGGGCACACAAAGGGGAAATTTAGAAAATGGGAGCAAGGGGAGTGTGCTGGGCCGGGCTGGGCCCCAGGCCCCCTGGATCTCGGAATTGTACAATATGGTTTGCTATAAAACATAAAATCTTCCAGCTGAGGGCTGTGGTGTGTCTATTTTGTTGAAGTGGAAAGGTGGGGTGGTTTGGGAGGAAACGCCAAAACTCCTGGTTCCGTGAAGTGTGGAGTGAATTCCTGCACCGAAAGGGAGATTGGACCCGCTAATTCTACTCTTGGAATGTTCTGAATACTCCTAATCTTCCCCTTCTGCCCTGAGCTTCTGATGGTCCTATGCGACTGTGTTCCTGGAAGCTTTAACTCTTCTGACCCAGAGGAGAGGGGGGTCTCTAGAATGCAGATACTTGTTGCCGAGGCGGGGAGGCGGGGAGGGGCAGCGTGAAGCAAAGTAACTTGATTTTACCAAAGAGGAAATCGGGAACCAAGATCGCCAAGGGAAAGGTAGCTCACTGCAGCTACATATCTGGGTCTCTGGGCCACAGCGCTCGGACTGTGGATTTGGTCTCTCCCCAGCTCCTCCCTTATCATGTGGCTACAGTACTACCCCCGCCCCCAGCTCCAGTTCCTGTTTCTACCTCTCCTCCCTCTTAGCCCTTGGGGCTCCCGCCTCCTACTCCCCGTGGGCCCTCTTTGCCTGAGGCTCTAAACTGACTTCCGGGATCCCAAGCATCCTAGCTCCCTCTAGTTCTGATGCTGCCCTCTACTTTCCCTTCCACCCAATCCACTTCCAGAGCTGACCAGCAAACAGGGGGTGTCCAGGGGGGGTTCCCCATTTTCTTTGAATTCTTAGAACTATCCCAGTGCAGACAGATCTTGGCCTCCCATCTTGAGCCTGTGGGATCTGTTTGGCCCCCTCTTAGGAATCTGGTGGTCCAACTGGTAGATCCTCTCCCCTTTAGACTTAGAGCCCCTCTCTACCCCGGGGTCTGTCCCTCCCACCCCTCCCTATTGGCCTGGACTTTGCAGCATGAAAGGAGACGGGGATGCCTGTGAACAGGCCCCCCTTAATCCTGAGGCTGGAGAGAGTCCTGGGGGTTCAGCCACTTACCGGGACTTCGTGCACCGAGGCTACCTGGACCTCATGGGAGCCAGCCAGCACTCACTGCGGGCCCTTAGCTGGCGCCGCCTCTACCTCAGCCGAGCCAAACTCAAGGCCTCCAGCCGAACATCTGCCCTGCTCTCCGGCTTTGCCATGGTGAGGAGGTTGCTTCTAGAGACCTTGGGGTGAGGGATCGTTGGGGATGGAGTACTGGGAAAAGGTATGGGCAGACTAGGTGGGAAAATATAGGTTAGTGCTGGATGGAAAGAATGAAATGTCTCCAGGATGGTAAGTGCTCTAAAGGCTGCCAGCCCTGGGTAGGAGAAGCAGAAGCCGGATGTGGGGAGGATGTCCCAGCTGGGGCTAATGGTATTTGGGTCTGACCTTTACAACCAAGCAGTAATTCCAGTGGGATGAGAACAGGACCACAGGGTGAGAATGCCCCGAGCTTAGAGAATTAGAAGCTATTTGAGGAAAGACCTGATAAGGAAACTTTGGAATGAAGATCAGGAGGATGATAGCTGATTTGGAAAGTGAAAAGTTTGTAAGGGTAGTGAGGGAGAGAGAACAGTCCTCCAGGTTTTTCAGATCTGGGTTTGCAGAAATTTATACGTAAAAGGGGCTTTAGAAATCATCTTAACACCTTCATTTTACACTTAGGGAAACTGAGGTTATAGAGCAGTGACTTAAGTGCCCAATGTCATCCAATGAGTTAATCACTAGAATGCAAATCTCCAAATTAAAACTTGAGTGTCCTTTCTAACATGCCAAGAATGAAGATGAGGAACTTACTAACCTGATGGAGGAAGATTTAAGTGACATGTAAAATGAGGGATTTGGACGAGTTTATGTCTCTGAAGGAGTAAAAAATGAGGGTGGGGAGAACAGCTAGAGAAAGGCTAAGGGTTCATCCCAACTGGGAATGGATGGTTGTCCAAATTTGGAACGAAGTAGGCTTGTTAGCTTTAGAATCACATTCCCAGAAGGTTACCACACATTACCCCACCCCACCCCCATCCCATGTTTCTGTCTTGTTCAAGGAAAGACTAGGATGACCTTTTGAGGACCAGGGTGGGGTTGAGGGAAAAGAAAGTCTTGGCCAGCTAATGAGAGGAGTAAATTACTGGATGAAAGGCAAAAATGTGGATAGTGGAGGAGGACGTTAACCCAAAAGAAGAATAAGGCACCCTTGCAGGAAGGACCCATAACAAGGCTAAAGGAAATCTTAGCCCCAAGGGCCAAACTTGTTCCTAGGGAGACAATCCAGTTCCTGCTGCCATGTTGCTGAGGTGATGGCTTAAGGGGCCAGGTCCTCTTGTAAGGGCAGGAGGATTGATGCCTGGGTTCTGAAGGGGAAATATGTCCCAAGGTAGAGAATGAGTTCCAGCCTGCAAGGCAGCTCACTGTTTGGATGGAAAAGTGAGCTGGGTAAGGAGATGGAGAAAGTTGGGAAATGGGAGCAGAGTTCTAGAATGATCATCAAAGGAGAAGGGGAAGGCTTCTGGTTGCAATTTCTCCGAGACTGGCCCAGATCCCTATCTTTGAGCAGCACCTGTTGTCATCTGCTATGTCCCAATTTCCTAAAATAACTGGGTCTGAATTATTCCCCTCCCCCCACATCTTTGCTACCTCTTTACCTGGCTCCCTGCCCTTCCTCTCTCTCCTTTGCCTTGCATCAAGTTCCAGAGTAACTGGGTAAATCCTCTAAGATCTAGAAAGGAAGTACAGCTAAAGAGCTAGATGACCAGGGTTCTGTGAAGGGAGTAAAGTCTATCAGCTGGGCCTGGGAGTTAAAAACCAGGTCCCTGAATCCCTGACTCTCCTCTCTAGGTGGCCATGGTGGAGGTCCAACTAGAGACCAACCACGACTATCCCCCGGGGCTGCTGGTGGCCTTTAGTGCCTGTACCACTGTGCTGGTGGCTGTCCACCTCTTCGCCCTCATGGTGTCCACCTGCCTGCTGCCCCACATTGAGGCCGTCAGCAACATTCACAACCTCAATTCTGTCCACCAGTCTCCCCATCAGCGGCTCCACCGCTATGTGGAGCTGGCCTGGGGATTTTCCACAGCCTTGGGAACTTTCCTCTTTCTAGCTGAAGTGGTCTTGGTTGGATGGGTAAAGTTCATGCCCATTGGGGGGCCAACCGTGGCCCCTATACCTGAGATCCCTTCTTCCTTGGCCTCGAGAGGCCCTGGGAGCTCTTTACCTGCTGCACCAACCTCTATGGGCCCAAGTCCTGAACTATCCCTGACAGAGCCAGTGGTCCCCTTAAGTCCCCCAACTGGGACCTCAGCCTCAGGGATGCCACCCAAGGATGGGACCTCAGCTGTGACCTGCTCCCCCCAACAGAGATGTGAGGAGCCAGTGGCTTTACCACATGGGCCTGGCTGGCATGCTGCTATGGCCTCAACAGTGATCATGGTACCCGTGGGCTTGGTGTTTGTTGCCTTTGCCCTCCATTTCTATCGATCCCTGGTCGCTCACAAAACAGACCGGCACCGGCAAGAATTGGAAGAGCTGAGCCGCCTCCAGGGAGAATTGCAGGCTGTGTGAAGCGAAGGTGGAAGCAAATATGCAGCAGCAGCATCCCCAGCAATTGAACCACAGGGTATTCTCAAGGCAGGCCCAGGAAGGAACTCCCTGGCACCCTGACCAAGGTCCACATCCCCCCAGCCAGGAGTCCTGGGCCAAGAAGGAGCCCTGCAACAACTGTCTGTACACAAAGTGGAAGAATGCATCAAGTAGAGGGACCTGAATACTCCTCCTCTCCCCTGTAGCTCTGGGAATAGGTGGGAGGGTCAGGTCAGACTGGCCTTTAAAGAAGATCTCAGACACACACTATGTGTATACCTCACCAACACCTGTTTGGCTTTCTTTAAGCTGAGCTTCTTTGCCTTCCCTTTTCTATAGAGCCTACAGTGATGAGGCTTGGTACATTATGAATCCCTCCTCACAAAGGTATCCTATTTGGAAAAGTATGTATTTGATCCATAATGATTTTTTTTTATCACTGAGAATTTATTGGTGGCAGCTATGCCCATTTTGGTAGGTCCTACAGTATTGCCTCCTCCTATGTCATAGGTTCTGTCCCAGTATATGCTTCCTGGAGGAATTCTCAAAGCCAGAGCTGACTTCCCACAGGAATCCCCCTGTTTAAGGAAACCTTTCAGGATTGCCCAAGTTCAATTTTGGTTCTACCTCTTGAGTTTCAGGGCCATGGAATTGGGTAGGTTCTCCTTAAGACAAAGGACTTGTCTCCCTCCCTCGTCTTTTGAAGATATTAGTTACCTTCCCACTTTGGTAGATTCTCCAATGCTGACCTACAACTTATACATTTTATTTCCAAGTTCTTATGAGCTTTAGGGATAGGTCACACAACATTGCCTCCAAATTTGAGGCCTCACTCTTGTTGCCTCTTTAAGTACTACCCCATGGCTCTGATGCATCAGAAGAAATTGCCTTATCTACAAACCCAGCTGTTTTTGTTTTTTGGGGGGACTTTGTGCTAATATCACCTGTCCCTCTCAAAATCCCATCCTTCCTTCCTCCTGGCCAGGGTAGGAACAAGGAAGAGGGGCTGGTAAAAGGGGGAGAGATGGACTTTCATGGAAAAGGTTCTGTCCAAATCCTGATAATCATATCCCACATAGGTTTTGCCTCACCCTAAGAGCCCCAGGGAGCCCTGACCTTCCTCTTCAGTGATGGGAGATCAACTCTGACACTTAATTTTCACTGTACCTTTCTTTTGTACAATAAACCTTGTTTGACACACATCACTATGACTTTGGAGGATAGAGTTAGGCTGGTTCTCTATGCCATGGAAGGGAAGGACAACAGGTGGGATCATTTATTCTTGGTTACCGAAGAATCAGGGTAGAGAGTATTACAATAAGGGTTTTAATGGGTTCCAGGAAAGGAGTGTGCCTAGGTGGGAAGGGAGTGGAGTGGGGGGGGGGGGTGAGGGGGTAAAGATCAAAGGGATTGATGTTACTTGGAGATATCAGAAGACTCAACAAATTTTACCAGAGGAGCTTCCAGGCTTGTGAAGATGGCATCATGAGCCTTGAAACTAAATACTAGCTCATTCCAGGGTTGAGAGAAGATCAGAAAAGACTCAACTCCATGTGGGCTGAGCTGAGGAGGTAGAAGTGGAAATGGTGGAATAGGCTGAGCTAGTCAGTTAGGTGGACCACAGAAAACAGTAGTTATTGGAGATGGGGAGTTGCACTCACCTGGGCTCCCAGGACTCTGGAGTATGCTCTACCTCTCCAGAAGGGTGGGGTAGACAAATGGAAATGCAGCCTGGGGCATGGTTTTCAGTCACAGGTACCTCCCTTATAGCCCAAAACCCTAGTTTTGCACTTTTCTCCAGTTCTGACATCGTTTGGGGCCAGAGTGGCTTCTGCCTTCTCAGTTCTGAGGAACCATAGCCCTGATTTCCTAATCCCAGGCCTATCCAATTCAAACGAGCAAGGAGACTAGTTTAGGAAGGGGAACTGTCAAACGGTTTTGAGGAGTTCAGTGCTGAGCTGTATTTTCTTTTCATTGAGATATTAGGAATGTGGGAAAAAATGGGAGCCTGAGAATTGGCAATTTGGGAAAATATTCCTAGATTGGGGATAGATTGCTCCAAACCCTACCCTCAAGGTTTTATTTCATTTCCTCTAGATCTTGAATTTTTTTAGTCTGTCCAAAGCCAAAAGCCAACCTACCATTCTTCATTGTTCAAAAAAAAAAAAGTTACAGGATTTAAAGAAACTAACCTCAAAGATCATCTAGTCTCAATTCCTTAAAAGTGAGGGAATAAACTCGGGGAAAGGAGATGCTTTGTCAAAATATTCAAATTCTTGACCACAGTATTCCTGTTATGCTTAATACTCATTAGTTGGGCATTGGAGTTTTCGCCTTACTGGCCCCTATGAGATGTGTGGTGAGTTATTTCCATTTCACAGATAAGGAAACTGAGGCTGGGGGAGTAGTCACACCTGCTTACATAACCACGGTTAGTGAGCAGAAGAGGACACAATTAGGACCCCGATATCGATAGCGCTACTGCAAAGGCTACAAGGCCCTCGTATCTAGGGGGGTAAATTTAGGGCTCCGCCGAAGCCTTTTGGAAGAACCTCTCCAACCCAACGCGGTATCTCTTCGCCCCGCCCTCAGGCAGGCCCTGCCTCCAAGACCCGCCCCTCCCACTAGTTGTGTTTCTCCCGCTCGCAGATTCGCATTCCTGTCAAGCCCCGGGGTCCTGGTTCGTAGATTCGTCTCTCCGATGACAGGCCTATTCAAGAATGGCCCCGACCCGGCCCTTTAATTCAGACGTGGATCCCTTTGGATTCATCACCTGCGTCTAGTGCCAGAGAAAGAAAATTTAGTGGTATTTGTAAGAAACACCAGCCAAGGATGACAAGTCAAATTAGACTGCTAGTAGGGGCATGACTGTCCGTACACTAATACCAGCGTTATTTTTCCGATATAGATCCAGCGAGCTGAGCGAAGACAGAATACGAAGCCTGTGGTGAATCTGCGAATCAAGAATTTATCCTCTTAACAGCGAGACGGGCAAAGGAAGTAGCGCAATTTCTGCTACAGCCGATTCGCTGCTGGCGAATCTACGATGTCCAACGAACCAACCTCTCCTACTCAACTCTGGACCGGCCTCCGCCCGTCCACTCCGCCCCTTTTTCCTCAGGGACTCGGCACCACTTTAGCAGTTGCAGATTCGCCACACGTTCAAAATTGGGCAAACGGAGAGTAGTGGTGAGGACCGCTCTTCAAGGGATGCGGCGGGCCTGCCGGCTCTTCCCAGTGCTCCTTCCCAAACCGTCCAGAAGGAAGAAAGAGGTGGAACCACTTCTCCCCCACCCACAAGGTTCCTGGAGGTGCCCGTGTCGAATGTGCTCCGATGAAAGCAGAGCCCGCCGGGCCTCGCGCAGGTGGCGGTGGTGTTTGGTGCGCGCGCCGGGGAGGAGGGAGGTGGTGGTGGGGGCGCCGCCGCCGCCGCTGCCGCTGCGGGGCCCGGGTCTCGCGCTGCCGCTGAGGTGGATCGAGGTGGGGAAGGGAAGGGGAGGGAGCGATCCGCTCGCCCCGAGCGGGTGAGTGTAGAACGCGGTGCGCGCGCGCGCTCGTCGGGGAGGGGGCGGCCCGCGGGGGTGCGCGAGGGGAGGGAAGTGCCGCGCGCGCGCGCTGCCTCCTCCCCCGGTCTTACTCCCGTCCCCCGCCCCCCCCCCGGGGGCCCGGGCCCGGGCTGGGGCCGGAGGGTCTCGCGGTGTTTCCGGAGCCCCGCCGCGGCCCCGGAGGGAGGTTCCACCTTCCTGGCCCGGAGCCGCAGGGTCTCTGGGCCTTCAGGGAGCTGGGGGCGGGGGTTAGGGAGGCCCGGTGAACGGGGCTCCAGACCTGCCCGGCCGCTGGTGAGGAGATGGGTGGAAGGGGCGGGGCCTAGGGGGGGCGCGCCTCCAGGCTGAGGGGGGAGGGGCCGGGCAGGGGGGCGTGAGGGGCTATGGGGAGGGCGTCCTGCGTTGGGGTCTTTTAAGAGAGTTTGAGCAAGGAAGTGTCCCCGGGCATTTGGGGAAGGGGGCTGAGGATGGGAGCGAGGCGTTTGTGTATAGGGCTCAGAAGGCACTTTAGCAGGCACAGAGGGGCGGGGGGAGGGGCAGGGGGGGACGACCGTGTTGTGGATCTGGGGAAGGGGCTCATAGGGCTGCTTCTGGAGGAGGCGAGGAAGTGTGCAGGATAGACATAGAGGAGGGGCCACCCTTGTAGTCATGAAGGAGACTCTAGGGAATATTTATAAGGACAGGACATGTTTGGGGTGAGGTAAAGGCTGTTGTATTAAGGAAGAGGGTTTTGTGGGGATAGATATTTGTCAAGGGTTTTCGATGGGGGAAAGTTGCATGTGTTTGGAGAAAGGGAGATGTGAGGGAATGTATGGGAGGAATTATGTATGAAAAGAGAGGGAGGAAAGTTGGAAAGGGGAGAAGAGGTCTCTGCGAGTGTATATGAGGGAAAGAAATATGGAGGAAGAAAGGTTATGGGGATAGAGTTTTATTCAATGTGTATGAGAGGAGGTTTGGAAACATAGGTGGCAGTGGGGAAAGGAAGCAGTAGAGAATAGCTATGGAGGGAGGGATGTGTTTGAGAGGATGGAAGGCTGGACAGGTTTATATGAAGCTATGTGGGGTACTTGGAGGGAAGAGATATGTGTATTTATGGAGGACAAAGTGGAGTCCTAAAGGGGTATGGTTGTCTATGGGGAATGACTTGGGGCCCTGGGAAGACTGTGGGTGTAGATAGGGGTGAAGGAAAGCTCAGGGAGTTAAGAGCCTCACCTTTCCTTTAATTGTTTATAGTGTAAATGATCCAGGATGGACCAGGAAGGAGGGGGAGATGGGCAAAAGCCCCCCAACTTCCAGTGGAGAAACTACAAACTCATTGTGGACCCTGCACTGCACCGACTCCCACAGAAGGTTTACCGCTATGATGGAATTCATTTCAGTGTTAATGTGAGTTATTTTGCCTAAACTGATCTCCCACCCACCCCTCCTCACCACCCAAGATTCTTGGGTAGGTCATTGTCTCCCAAAATATCTACTTTTTGTACTCTGCTCTTGTTTTGGATACTTGGCAGTCCTACAGTTCAGCCAACTCTGAGCCTAAGTTCTTAAATTGTTTCTGCCAGAGTGATTAAATTGCTTTCCCCTATCTTTTTTCCTAGGATGCAGGTTACAAGATTGTCAGCAAGCTCCAAGACCCCCGTCAACGACTCACCTGGTCTAAAAACAGGGACCTTTCCCTTCCAGTTCCTAAGTTTAAGGTAAGTCTATCTTTTGTTATCTGATGGTTGTTATGTAGGGTGAGAGGTATAAAGAAGTGTACAGATCCATGAAGTGATCAAAGAAAGGGCTTGGCTTTGTGCAAGAGTAGAAGCTCTGTATATCGCATTTATGAATAATTGAGTGAAGTGTCTTGACCTAACAACTCATAATTCACCTCTTGGGTGGGTTTTCTTGAGTGTTATGATTGGTTATTGTTTTCTAGTTAGAACAAGGGTAGACCTTGACCTTTTGGAGAAGGGATGATTGACACTAATGGGACCTGAATCAACAATGAGAGCCGGAAAGAAGTCTTGAGTTTTGAGTTTTGTGTGATATGAAAAATGATGATATCCCAAGTGATAGCAGCTCTACTTTTTTATTCCATTGCTAACTTCAGTGCTTAGATAATACAGATGGTATTAAAGACTTTATTCCCAGAAGTTGCTTTCTCATATAGTCCTAAGGTCATCCTTGGCCTGTCATAGTTGCAGATCTCACAAAATGAGGAACTAATTTAATTTGGGCTGCTTTAATAGAAGCAGTGTCTAGAATGAGAGGGGTTATGTTCCTCCTATATTTTTGTCTTGGTCAGAACACATCTGGAGTAATGTTTAGTTCCAGGTGCCACATTTTCAGAAAGGCATTGATTTAGCTAGAATTCATCTAAAGGAGAGAGACTAGGAGGGTGGAGAAATCTGAAACCATTACCTTTAAGATATAAGAGTACTGTGTGGGTGTTTAATCTAGAGAAAGGAGTACTGGGGGGCGGGGGTAGAAAGAAATAAACATGATCATTGTCTCTAATATTTTAATGATTGTTACATGGAATAACAACTGGAGTAGATAAGTATTTAAAGGTTTTCAGAGCACTTTATTTACCTTTTCATGTGGAAAGGGGATTGGTCTTGGGTCTTTTGGCCTTGGGATGTAACTATGAACAGTAGTGGAAGTTAAGGGTCATGTTTTGGCTAAAAAGAAGGAAAAGGAAAGAAAGAAGAAAGAATTGATCTATTAATTAAGCACCTCTTGTATGTCAGTCACTGTGATTGTCACATTACAAATATTATTTTATTTGGCCCTCAAAATAACCTTGGGAGGTAGGCATTATTATCATTCCCGTTTTGATGACTATGAAAATAGAGACAACCATAGATTAAATGACTTACTTCGGGTCACAGCTAGTAAGTGTCTGAGGCTAGATTTAAACTCAGGCCTTCCTAACTCCAGGCTAGTGCTCTATCTACTCTGCCTCCTTGATATCTTAGATAATCATTCAATCATTGGAGTTGTCCAAAAGTGAATAGAGAAAGTAAATTCCATATAACTACCAATCTCTAGAAGGTGAGCACTTGTCAAAGATATCATAGAAGGGCTTCCTAGTAAGAATGCAGATGAAAGCATACAATTTTTCACTTGTTTATTTGGGCATATGTTTTGGGGTCTTGGTTTTACAAGATTATTCACTTACAAAATTGAATAATATGGAAATATGTTTTGCTTAATAATACATGTATAACCCAGATTGAATTGCTTGCCAATGAGGAGGAGGGGTGAAGGAGGAAGATAATTTGGATCATATTCAGAAAACCTATGTGGAAATTTGTTATTATGTGTAATTGTGAAAATTTAACTAATTTTTTAAAAAGAAGAATTTCCTATACAGATTCATATTGTGCTAGATATCTAATGAGGCTACTCCCAATTCAGATTCTGTATTCTGTGTCTTTTCATAGGATTCCACTGCCTTGACTGTTTTCCCTATCTTGGGGACTGAATTCTAAACACTTTCCTCTTGGTGCCTTTTTGGTCTTTCTTGTATGACTTTTTCTGAGGTTTCTTTTTTTTGGCTCCTGCATTCACTTCACATAGGAGGAGCACAGGCAAGGGAAGTCTTAGACCCATTGTTTCACTTTTTTGTATAATGGGATCATCTTACCCAAATCCTCTTCCCTGTTTCTCCTGCTCATAACACATGCAAGGCTCAGTGTCCTATGGCTCTGCCTCTTGTCCATGACCAGATCTTCCTGAAGCCTCTACTCCATGCCAAGGGTGACTCTGGGCCCTGACCCAGCTCCTGCTTTCCCCTCTACAGCTTGATGAGTTCTACATTGGGCAGGTCCCACTGAAGGAAGTGACCTTTGCCCGGCTGAATGACAACGTTCGAGAGACCTTCCTGAAGGACATGTGCCGCAAGTATGGAGAGGTGGAGGAGGTGGAGATCCTGTTGCACCCCCGAACCCGAAAGCATCTAGGCCTAGCCCGAGTGCTCTTTGCCAGCACTCGGGGTGCCAAAGAGACCGTAAAACACCTCCATCACACCCCGGTCATGGGCAATATCATCCACGCCCAGCTTGACATCAAAGGTGATGTCCCTTCCCTCTCTTATACAATCCTGGTCTGTTCCTATTGGAGGAAAAAAAATCTAGATAATTGGGAAAGGTAGAAGAATTGAGATCCCAAAGTTAGAGAGGGGTGAGAGAATTTGACAATCATGTGTTAGGACCAAGAGAAAATAAAGATGGGAAATTTAAAGCCAGAGAGAGAAACTGGACTGTCAAAAAGAGAATGGGCTAATATGTTCCATTTATTTGGACTGACTTTGGACTTTGATTTCTGTCTTCCAGGACAACAACGGATGAAATACTATGAATTGATTGTCAATGGCTCCTATACCCCTCAAACAGTACCCACAGAGGGCAAAGCCTTAAATGAGAAGTTCCAAGGATCTGGAATACCCACTGAGACGGTGAGAAGCCGGCACTGCCTAGGTTTGGGCCATCTAGATTCTGGGAAGCAAGATGCCTGGATTCAGAGTAGTTAGGAGATTGAAGAGGGAAGGACTGGTGAGTAAGGGTTTTGAGGTGAAGAACAAAACTAAATGTAAGGAGGAAGGGCCTACGGGAAAGTGCTTGGGTTTTTTAAGAAGGTGCAGAACTTGATGGCAGAACAGGGCAGTGAGTGTACTATTAACTTTCTTTTCTCCCTTTTTCCAAGACGGAATCTCGACGCCGGCCTTCATCTGATTCAGCCTACCCATCAAGCACTTCTGTGCCAGTCACACCTGGCAATGGCACACCCTGCTCTCAGGACACAACTTTCTCTAGTAGCCGGCAAGACACCCCTTCCTCTTATGGCCAGTTCACGCCACAATCCTCTCAAGGGACGCCTTATACCTCTCGGGGCAGCACCCCATATTCCCAGGACTCTGCCTATTCCAGCAGGTATTGAAGGAAAAAATACCTGGGTTCCCTCAGCTACTGAAGTCTGGGAACTATGCTTGGAAGGCAAAACATCTGAGTCTGAGGGGTTTGCTTCTGTTATTATTTCAAAAAAAAAAAAAACAACATTTATTGAATATCTACTCTGTGTGTGAGGCCTTGTGCCAGGTGCTGTGTGGAACACGTGGTCTTTGGACTCAGGGAGTTTACAGTCTGTTTTAGGGAAGCCTGGCTCTTATGGGAACCATATTTTTAAATGGATTTTCAGGGCCTCGCAACTAGAATACCTGGGTTTGATGCCACATAAGCATAGAATGGGATTTTTTATCCTGATTCCTTTTTGACCTTTTATGTTTTCTTTTAGGCAAGGAACTCCTGGCTATTCCAGTTACCATCCAGATTCCTCTTCTTCTACCACCTCTTCTTCCTATAAACCTCGTCGGTCAGAGAACAGCTATCAGGACTCCTATTCCCGCCGTCATTTCTCTTCTTCAGCTACCACTGTTGCCTCTTCTTCATCGTCATCCTCATCATCATCCTCATCATCATCTTCATCAACGTCATCATCCTCTTCCTCTTCCTCCTCCTCCTCCTCTTCTTCTTCCTCCTCCTCTTCCTCCTCCTCCTCCTCTTCCTCACATTACCGTAGTTCTGACTCACATTATCCAGCATATTTTGAGAGCAGTAGCCGATACCAGCGCCATGCTTCCTACCCACCCCGACGTGCACCCCGGGAGGAGTCCCCAGCAACCCCTTTCCCTGAGCGCTTCCCACCCTCCTACACCTCCTACCTTCCTCCCGAGCCCAGTCGCCCTGCTGACCAGGACTATCGACCTCCTGCCCCAGAGGCTGCACCTCCAGAGCCTCCGGAACCTGGTGGTGGAGGAGGTGGGGGAGCCAGCCCTGAACAAGAGGAAGCCAGAAGTTCACCTCGACCAGCATCTCCTATTCGATCTTGCTCACCTGCTCCAGAGATCACCAATGAGAGTGTACCCTTTGCCCAGCACAGCAGCCTAGATTCCAGGATTGAAATGTTGCTGAAGGAACAACGATCCAAGTTCTCCTTCTTGGCCTCAGACACAGAAGAAGAAGAAGACAGCAATAGTTTGGGCCCTGGGGCTAGAGAAACTGGGAGTGAGGTCCCCCTAGGACCAACTCATGGGCCTTGCACACCTCCCCCAGCACCTGCAAATTTTGAGGATGTCGTTCCTATGGGGAACATTGATCCTGGGACTACTGGAGAGTCTCCCACAGCAAATGGACAGGACCAGGTGAGAAGAGAGAAACCTGAGAAAAAGCTTGAGTTCTGAGAGGGAATCTTGGCTTCCCAATTTTTAAAAGAATAAAACCAGTGAATTGGGAGAGTAAAATCCTTCTAACCCTTCTCTCCCCACATTCTCCTAGGCCTCTCTTCATTCTTCAGGCGAGGACATGGAAATCTCAGATGATGATGGTGGAGGATCACCCCCAACAGCCCCTTCACCACCACAACCACCACCACCTCCTCCTCCTCCCCCTCCCCCTCCCCCCTTTCTGGCTCCTCTTCCCCTGGGCTATCCCCATCAGCCTGCCTACCTCCTTCCACCCCGGCCAGAGGCCCCTCCACCCCCTGAGTATCCTCCTCCTCCTCCCCCTCCCCCCCACATCTATGACTTTGTCAACTCCCTTGAGCTGATGGACCGACTTGGGGCTCAGTGGGGAGGGATGCCCATGTCCTTCCAGATGCAGACCCAAATGTTGACCAGGTTGCACCAGCTGCGGCAAGGTACAGGGGTAACTGCTGCATCAGCAGCCCCGCCTAGTGGAGGTTTTGGCGAGCATTTTCTTCCATTCCCTCCACATCAAGAAGCTGCCTACACACTACCCTATACTCTGTATACCCCTGGACAGGAGAGCCGAGGGTCTTATGCCCGTGAGACGTATCACCTGCCCTTGCAGGCAGAGCCCTTGCCTTCATCCTCTGCCCTAGGAGAGGAGGAACACCCAACTCCTGGGGAAGATGTAGAACTGACAGAGGGGAAGGTACCACCTCCTGCTGGCACAGTGGGTCGGGTGCTGGCTACCCTAGTGCAAGAGATGAAGAACATCATGCAGCGAGACCTTAATCGCAAAATGGTGGAAAATGTAGCTTTTGGAGCTTTTGACCAGTGGTGGGAAAGTAAAGAGGAAAAGGCTAAGGTAAGAATGAGAGCTGCTGTGGATCTGAACATGTATGTGCGGTGGGTTCCTGAGAGAAATGAAGTTAACAGCACTTGAATACTTGTTAATGAGAAGTGGCTGAAGGAATTGAGAGTATTTTTAGTTTGGAAAAGAGACTTCCCCAAAGGATGGGCAGTAGGGGAGACATGATTGACTCTTTTCTAATTTCCTAAAGGTTGTAATGTAGTTTCAGAATGAAGATAAGTGGGTGACCATTATTAAGAGGCAGATTTAAGCTCAATCTAAAGAATTACTAAAATCTTAGAACTTTCCAAAAAAGGAATGAATTGATAATGAAAAACCACTCATCATATTAAAGCAGTGTCTAGGAAATCACTCTTGAAGGGGTCAGAGATGAGGTGAATGCTTTTGGTCAAGACTGGACTAGATAAAATCCTTTTATCTCTGGGATTCCATAGTCCTGCTCTTGGGTTTTAAGAGATGAACTGAAATTAAAAGAGGGAAGCAGAAATGTGGGGAAGAGGCTAGAGGAAAACATAGGATCTGGGTATAGTTTTTGGATGAAAGTACTCAATTTGGTAAGATGCTATTATTAGTGTTCATACTTCCATATCCCTTCTTCACAGCCTTTCCAGAATGCAGCCAAGCAGCAGGCAAAAGAGGAAGACAAGGAAAAGACAAAATTAAAGGAGCCTGGGCTGCTCTCCCTTGTGGACTGGGCCAAGAGTGGGGGTGCTACAGGGCTTGAGGGCTTTGGATTTGGCTCTGGGCTTCGAGGAGCACTTCGACTACCTTCATTCAAGGTGCTGGAAACTGGGAGTCCTAGAATCTGAGCAGGAAAAACTGGGGGCTGATGAGAGTTCTCTTCTTAAGAGTTGGAAGTAGTAGGGAAATGAATTTGTCTGGAATCTAGAATGGCATGTATCTTTTTCTTTATTCTCTCCCTATTGCAGGTAAAGCGGAAAGAGCCATCTGAAATTTCAGAGGGTGGTGAAGAGAAACGGCCTAGGCCTTCTACCCCAGCTGAAGAGGATGATGATGGTAAGAGATCCAGTCTGGAGGATAAACCAGAATATCAAGTTCCTGGGAGGGTGAGGGAAACTTTGGAGAGTGAATTAGAGACTTAGGTCAAGCTGCCCAGAGGAGTTGAATAGTGAGGAGATTTTGGAATTGGATAGAATAGTTCTTGGAGGCATTTCCCTGGGTTGGAAACCAAGTGGATCTAGCCTTGGTTCTACTTCTGATTTGTTGAGACTTTGAGCAAATCACTTTAATTATATATCCATTTCCCCTCCTGCAAATAGACATAACTTCACATAACTCCACCATATATTTAATTATCACAAAAGATGAAATGTTTGAAAATTTTTCAAGCACGAGGCAAAAATAGGAATTGCTCTTGATAATACATTGCCATAATAACGTTGGTCTCTAGAGCCTGATCGAGATAAGGAAGCTGGAGAATCAAGTCGTCCAGTGATGAAGGGCTCAAAGCGGGAAGAGGAAAGGAGTAAGGCCCAGGGCAAACACCGAAAACCTTTTGCTCTAGATAGTGAAGGGGAAGAGGCATCTCAAGAGTCCTCCTCTGACAAGGTAAGTGAAATGTCTTTACTGGTGGGGAGCCTACATATATCAGCTGCACATCTCTGGGCTTGTCTGAGAATTGGCTGCCTTGGGTCCTCTTTCCCTAGTGCATCATCTCTCCCTGTCAAAGAGCTAGTCACATTTTTTTTTTCAGTCGAGCAATGGGAATGATGCTGGCATACATATTCCAAATTCGACATTCTGGAGCAGAGTGTGTTGTGTCTAGGAAGTCTTACTGACTTTGTGTAATGCCCCACTTTTGTTACAAGCTTAGCTCCTACTCCATAAAGTTGGAGAATCAGAATTGCTTGTTTTTGTCCCTTTTCCTAAGGATGAAGAAGATGAGGAGGAGGAGGAGGAGGAGGAAGAGCACAGTGAAACCATGGAGGCCAGTAAGAAGGAGGCAGAGGCATCTGGAGGTGAATTGAAGTTCTCCTTTTGGAAGCCTTAAGGGAGCGCAGAGGGACAACTGTAGACACAGTCAACTGTCCCCTCCCCGGGGCCCTGTGTTTCAGTGTTGCAGCATTAGGTTCTTCCTATTCTTCTCAATATCCCTTGAAGTTTTTTGGACCATATCTTTGTCCCATTAAGTATAATGAGCTCTAGATGGGTCCTGCTCTTCTATCTTGACTGCCTTTTCTTTACCTTTTCTTGATTGGACTTCCAGGTGAGGATGAAGAAAGTGCATCCTCCTCCAAGTATTCTCCGTATCCTGAATCAGAAGGTGAGAATGACAGCACTTCAGACTCTGAGAGTGGCAGCTCCTCTAGCAGCTCTTCTTCAAGCCCTTCTTCATCATCCTCTTCCTCATCTTCCTCTGCATCTGAAGAAGAGGAAGAGGAGCCACCAGTGGTTTCTTCAGCCTTGTCACCCTCTCGAGACATCCCATCAGACCTTCCTGTTTCTGTGGAAGAGCCAGAACAAGAGAAGACTTCAGTCTCACCTGTAATGCCTATCTCTGAGCTGGAGAAGGCCCCAGTGAGGCCTCTAGGTGGGTACATTTATGGCAGAGTAGACTGTGAAAACAGCCTGTAAGATTATGCATGTATTTATACCATGTTTGAAAAGAGGGCTTTTGAGTTTCAAGTGAATAGAGGAAACAAGAATGCAGAAATCACTATGGAGTGGTAGAAAAAAATCTGCAGATTTAGTGCCAGGAGACTTTAATCCTTATTCTCCCACTTAACTTTGTGACTTTGAAAATTCCATTTCCACTTCCTAGGTCTTAATTTTCTCATATGTAAAATGGCATCATTTAATTAGACCACCTTCAACTAAGTTCCCTTGTGACCCTTGATCCTATGATAGCATACCCCACTGAATTGAAGTGGTATTTATATTGGTATGATTGGGCAACTGGCATAGTGTGGGGATAAATGACAGCTCATTACAAGAATCTATCAACCTGAAAGTGGAGTTTTTCATTCTCTCTTTACCATTTCCCTTTCACCAGGTCCTCCTGAGGAGCCACTGCCTGAGACCCTTCAGCATCCCCCAGAACCACCAGCTGTCCCCCAAGCCTCTCCTCCCCTACCTCTTGCATCTCGTCCTGAGGAGTGTCCATCTTCTCCTATCCCACTTCTCCCACCACCGAAGAAGCGCCGGAAAACAGTCTCCTTCTCTGCATCAGAGGAAACCCCAACCACCCCAATCCCTGAGGTTCCCCCACCTGTTCCACCTCCAGCTAAGCCTCTTGGTCCCCTTTCCCGAAAAATTTCCCGGGTTGGGGATCGGACCATTCGAAATCTGCCCCTGGACCATGCTTCTTTGGTCAAGAGCTGGCCAGAGGATGGATCCCGGATGGGACGGAACCGGAGTGGAGGTCGGGGTCGTCTGCCAGAAGAAGAAGAACCAGGGACTGAAGTAGACCTAGCAGTATTGGCAGATTTGGCCCTCACTCCAGCTCCAGCTCGTCGAGGGCTGGTTGCTCTACCTGTAGGGGATGATTCTGAGGCCACAGAAACCTCAGATGAGGCTGAGCGTTCAGGGCCAACAGTTCCCTCAGTTATTCACGTTCTTCTGGAGCATAACTATGCTCTGGCTGTCCGACCTGCTCCCCCAACCCCAGTTTCCAGACCCCTGGAACCACTTCCTTCTCCTGCCACTGTCTTCAGCTCACCTGCTGATGAGGTTCTAGAAGCTCCTGAGGTGGTGGTTGCTGAGGTGGAGGAAGAGGAAGAGGGGGGGGAGGAAGAAGAAGAGGAGGAGGAGGAGGAGGAGGAGTCATCTGAAAGTAGTAGCAGTAGCAGTGATGGGGAGGGAGCTTTGAGGCGAAGGAGCCTTCGATCCCATGCCAGGCACCGTCGACAGCCCCTGCCACCTGCCCCTCCACCCCCACCCAGCTATGAGCCCCGAAGTGAGTTTGAGCAGATGACCATCTTGTACGACATCTGGAATTCCGGGCTTGATGCCGAAGACATGGGCTACTTAAGACTCACATATGAGAGGCTGCTACAGCAGGACAGTGGAGCTGACTGGCTTAATGATACCCACTGGGTCCATCATACCAATATCCTAGATCTCTGTGGGGCAGGGGCTAGCATGTGGGAGCCCCCAAGCCCCAAGGTTCACCTTTGCTCCTTGAGAGATATTTCTGTGACTGTTGTTAAAAGTCTCTCTTTTGTCTGCTACTTTTCAACTTCATCTTAGTTCATTTCATTTCATTCTTTGCTTAACACGTTTCTGTTGTCTTTTCAAGATTTGTGTTGTGACAGATGTTGGTAGGTTGTTAGGACCGGGCATATGTCTAGCTCTTAACCTTTTCCCCTACAACCTAGCTTCTTCTACTTTGATTCATAACCCGTTCAGTTTGCTCTCCTTCCAGATTGGGGGGTGGCCAGGAAGAGCTGCAAACTCTTCTTAAGCCTCTGTAGGGATTGGGAGTGGGCCACTGAAGAACCTGTTTTCTTCCTTAACCTTATCTCACTCACCAACTTGACCACTCCCAAACGTAAGAGAAAGCCCTTCGATGGGCCCCGAGAGCATCAGACTGGCTCAGCTCGAAGCGAGGGCTACTACCCCATCAGTAAGAAAGAAAAGGATAAGTACTTGGATGTCTGTCCTGTCTCTGCACGTCAACTAGAGGGCTCAGACACCCAGGTATGGATGCCAGGGCCATTCTCTGCAGTTGACTAGTTTTTGTTCTTTGCTTTGGACTTCCCTACTGATAAGGTCCTTTTTCTTCCCAGGGGACAAACCGAGTGCTATCAGAAAGAAGGTCAGAGCAGAGAAGGCTACTGAGTGCCATTGGCACATCAGCCATTGTGGATAGTGACCTGCTAAAATTAAATCAGCTCAAGGTGAGAACAGCTTTGGCTGAAGGGTTAGGAGAGAGGGGCATAGTCTGAGACTTTGGGGTGTGATAGCCAATGCTATTGGATGGGACGCGTAGCCATAGCAAGAGAGAAGCCTTAAGCTAATGGGTGGGGTTTCAGGGATGGGAAAGAACTTTGGTTTAAAAAAGAAACCTAATGTGGAAAGCAAGGAATTAGAGATAGCTTGGAATAGAAAGGAAAGGAGAGAATTGGTCTTTTATTGTGTGAGGGCCACAGTCCCCCAAGCACCACACACCTATTGTGTTCTAAAATGCAGAGTAGTAACCTACATAATAGGGAGCTTGGATTGGGCATTGGGGAAAGAGGCAGTGCTTGATGGCATCCCTTATACCTGATTTCTCTCTCCTTTCTTCTCCCCTACCCCTGTAGTTCCGGAAGAAAAAACTACGATTTGGCAGGAGTCGGATCCATGAGTGGGGTCTTTTTGCAATGGAGCCCATTGCGGCTGATGAGATGGTTATAGAGTATGTGGGACAGAACATACGTCAGGTGAACAAGCAACTTGCCTTTACTACTATCATAAAGATTATTAGGTTTGGGGGGGACAGATAGGTTGCTTAATAGATTAAGTACTAGGCCTAGAGACAGGAGGTTCTGGGTTCAAATATGAACTCATACCCTTCCTAACTGTGTGATCCTGGCAAGCCACTTAACCCCCGTTGCCCAGCCCTTGCCACTCTTCTGCCTTGGAGCAAAAACACAGTATCAATTCTAAGATAGGAGGTAAGGGTTTAAAAAAAATTGTTTAGACCTAAGAGATGTGTGGTCATATACATACATAGGGTATGTCCTCCATAAATATATATGTACACAACTGAAGAAAAGTACTATTGGAATAAGAATGGATGGAAGCAAATGTCTAATGAACTTGGGAATGCTTCATGGAGGAGGTGGAATTTTTGGAGCTGTTTCATGATGAAAAAAGACAAATCTGAGGGCTTGAAGAGAGGCGGTGTGGAGTGGAGGAGATTGTTTTATGGAGTGACCAGAGGCAGGATAGGCTGTCACAGGCCTAAACAGTGGAAAGTCTAGTATATCAAGACAAATGTAAATGAAGTGTGGTTTGGATAACCAACATGACCTCTAATGTCATTTGTTCTGAAAGCTTCAAAGACTGTGATGGGGAAAAAGGAAGATCTTGGTTTTCTTTTGAAAACTTTGTCTGATGCTTGACTTGTCAGGTGGTGGCTGATATGCGGGAGAAACGATATGTGCAGGAGGGCATTGGCAGTAGCTATCTGTTCCGAGTGGACCATGACACCATCATTGATGCCACAAAATGTGGCAACCTGGCACGATTTATCAATCACTGCTGCACGGTGAGAGCTGGACTCGGGCAAGGGCTGGTCTTGGACTAGTTATTTGGGTTTGGGAGAGCACTTTTAAGGAAACTAGAGAGCAAGACATGGGTGTAGAAAGGGGATACATGACTTGGGACATTTGGTTTTAGGGAGAGAAACCTGCAGGAAGCTAAGGGACCAAAAAGTCAAAGTTAATAAATAACTCCCTCTTTCCAACTATAGCCCAACTGTTATGCCAAGGTGATCACCATTGAAGCCCAGAAGAAGATTGTAATCTACTCCAAGCAGCCTATTGGGGTGGATGAAGAGATCACCTATGACTACAAATTCCCCTTGGAAGACAACAAAATCCCATGTTTGTGTGGCACTGAAAGTTGCCGGGGTTCCCTCAACTAAGGGCCTTATGGAGGGGCTGGTTTTATCCTATCACCCCCTCCTCCAACACACACATACCCCTAATTTATTCCTACCACAAAGCTAGAGAACTAGCTAGGGCTTGAATTGCCCTTTGACTTATGTTCTGGGGTCCAGACTTAGACCCTGAGCCTCCATTTCCTGTAGTTCCCAAGATCAGGTGGGAGAGGGATAGGGGGCATGAGTTCTGCAGGATGAGCAGAGAAAATCTACCCCAACATTTAGGAACCTAGATACAGGGAAAAAAAAAATGGAGTGTTTCCACTCCCCTACTTGTGGGGAGAATGGGTCTCCCAGATTCTGGGTTGTGGGGAATGCCCTAAACATGAGGCAGGTTCTGCCCCCCACTTTTTTTTCTTTTCGGAGAAGAAACTGTAAATGTTTTGTAGCTGCTAGCGGCTGTTTCCTGTGGAAACCTGGGGTGCCGGCCTGTACAGATGCTGTTCTTTGAGGGGGGAAGGACTTTCCTATCCCCCCACTTTGTTTTATTGGGGACTATTCCCCTGTACCCCTTTTCTCCTCCCTCTACATTTTGGGGTCTCTGGAGCAGCTGGCCATATTTCCCCCCCCTCAGGAGAGCTCTTTCCTGGACCCCAGCTGGGAATCTCTCCCTTCCCTGGTATTAATACTCCCTCCTCTCCCCCAGACCAGGGAAGACAGGGTCTATTGATTCCCCTGGCCTTATTGTCTGACCATACTAGACTTAAGGGGCCCCAAGGGGTTATCTGAAACCTTGGCCTTCACTTTGGGCTTTAGAGGCATCAAGGCCAGGCCTAGGGGAGGAGGGGGGGCTCTTGTTCCCCCCTAAGCTGCCTCTGCCCTGTTCTTCAAAAGGCCTGTTTTAACTCCCACCTTGTAGTGGCTGCACAGCTGGCCAAGGGTTGGGAGAAGGCAGATGGCAGAGGACCCCAGGGTTTGACCCCAGCTCTATCCTCCCCACTCTTGTTGGCCTGGTTTTGTACATATGTTAATAGCGCGGATGCCTCGGACCCGACGCCACATTTTTATAATTGTGATTAAACTTTATTGTACAAAAGTTGTCAGTCCTTTATGACTTTGATGGTGGGAATTTGGCCTTATTACCTAGGTAAGGTAGGATCAAAGATGGAGAACTGGAATGAATCCTAAAGATCATCTTTTTGGGGTAGCTAGATGAGTGGGAATAGAGAACCAGGTTTGGAGACAAAGATGTCTTAAATTAAAATCTGACCTCAGACACTTTAGCTGTGTGATTGTACAAGTTACAACCCTCATTGCCTAACCCTTAACCTCTCTTCCGCCTTGGAAACAATACACAGTATAGTTTCTAAGAGGAAAGCGAAGGTTTTTTTGTTTAAACATCTATGTTGGGACAGTTAGGTGGCTCAGTGAGTTGAGAGCCATGCTTTGAGACAGGAGGTCCTGGGTTCAAATGTGACCTCAAACATTTCCCAGCTGTGTGACCCTGGGCAAGTCAGCCCCCATTGCCCAGCCCTTACCACTCTTCTGTCTTGGAACCAATATACAGTATTGATTCTAAGACAAGGTAAAGGCTTTTTTAAAACTATTGTTTTGAGGAGAATGAAGTGGTGAGTCCAGCACCTCTGTTCATCTCCATCAGTTAGATGCTGGAATGTTCCTCTTCTGCTTAGCTATTTAAATGCAGAGAAACTTGCCCACCAACTAGCTGATGGCATCTAACTTCCCACTAAAGATTATGTGAATGGGTCACGGAGGTTTCCCCATCTTAGCTTTTCTTACCAGAACCCCTCCCCCTGCCCCAGGGGAAAACCAGTCAAAGCAAATAGGATGGCCAGTAGCGATGGGTCAACAATGGAAACCTTCAAACTGTCTCTTCCTCTTAGCATACCTTCCTTTTTTTCATGAGTCCTGACAGCCCCAACCTTGGGGGTCAAGGAATTGAGGGATGGTGAACAGCTACCACTACAGATCCTATGCCCAGGTCAGACGGATGCAGTGGCCAGCCTGGGTCAGCAGGAGGTGCTTTCTCCACCAGAGGAGAGGGCGGGGCAAATGGGAGTCATTGGGGACTGCAGGTTGGTTGGTTCCTAAAAGGGGTTGTACTTAGGATACCGGCTGGGGATAGGGAAGGGAGAACGGAAAAAGCCAGGGAAGGGGAGCTGAGTCCTATTGAAAAAAGTGGAGTGGCCAACGTTTGGTCCTAAAGGGTTGTAGGAGTTGTCTCACTCGCTGTGAGAGCTGACAGTCCTCTACGGAGTGGATCTCTTGCAGGTAGGAGGTTCTCATCCCTAGCAGCCCCCAGAACCCTCCACCTGTCTCCCCCTTCACTTTCACACAACCCTTTCCACAGTCTTCTACCCAGTCCTGCCCACCCAAAGCCCCCTTCTCTCCCTCCTGATTTCTTCAGTTGGGAGCAGAGAGTGTTGGGACTTAAGAGTTTGCCAGGCACAGAGTCCTCCCAACCCCTCCTGCCCCACCCCACCCCCACCCCTCAATTGGCAGATGGCTCCTGGGTTTTGGCGAACAATAAAGCCCGGCTGGGTCTAGCTCTGGCCTGAGTGTGCACATTCCATCTTTACGAGTCAGAGATGCACGTTTGCGGTACACCGGTGAGTGGGACTGGGCTCCTGGCCACCCAAAAGAGCCAACTGGGCGGAGCAGAGAGCTAGCCCTGGAGGGGTTGGAGGGGCTGGGCCAGCCTGACTTGTTTCTCTCACAGCAATTAGATATGACTGACGGAGGCCGGGATCTGGTATACCTGGTGACAGGGGGCTGCGGCTTCTTAGGGGAACATGTGGTTAGGCTCTTGCTGGAGCAGGAACCCCGACTCAGAGAGCTTCGAGTGTTTGACCTTCACCTGGGGTCCTGGCTGGAGGCACTAAACTCGGGTGAGGGAAGGGGGAGAACTTTGGGCCCGTCGATGACCCTCTTATCCAATCCTCAGCCCCCGTGCCTATTGGGGCCAAGAAGCATTTTTGAGGTCCCCAATACAAAGGGAGGCAACCCAGCCTCTCCCAAGCCTCTTGGGGGAGCATGTTTATGGCTGGATTGCATCTGGATGGGGGGAGTGACTCATGGATGGAAAGTTCAGATCTGGAGGGTGTTACCCCAGTGGCGATGGCCAGGGAGGGCTGAGGGAAACATGCCTGTGAGGTCAACATCTGTTTTCCCTCAGGGCCCGTGCAGGTGACCCCCATCCAGGGGGATGTGACTCGCTCTGAGGATGTGGTGGCAGCTGTAGCTGGAGCCGATGTAGTCCTTCATATAGCGGGGCTGGTGGACGTGTGGGGCCTCGTGGACCCCGAGGTCATCTACAGGGTTAATGTGAAGGGTGAGGGTTCCTTACACCCCGTGTGCCAGCCCAACCTAATCCAGCCATGCGGCTCCCTCCCATCCGTTGGTTTTCCCCCGGAATTCAGGCCAAGGAAACTGGCCAGGGAGGTGGGAAGGCAGGGAACAGGTGGGGGTGGGGAGGAAGTCGTTAGGACAGGAGGGAAGCTGGGAAGAAAGGAGAACAAGGCTCTACCTCCTCCCCCACCCCCCCAGGGACTCAGAATGTGATTGAAGCCTGTGTGCAGACTGGAACTCGGTTCCTGGTGTACACTAGCAGCATGGAGGCCGTGGGACCCAACAGCAAGGGACACCCATTCTACCGGTATATCCTATGTTCCCCCCCTCCCTCCCTCCTGCAGGGGCCCTGCCTGTGCTATAAAATGGTAATGTGCTCATCTCACTGACTAGTTGAGGGGGACTAGAAGTCCTTGGTAAACTTTCAAGCAGAATGATGCGAGAATGGCATGGTGGGAAAAACTCTGGACCTGAACCTAGAAGATGTGGGTTCTAGAGCTGCTCTGCCGTAGGGAATGCAAACAAGTGACAACCTCTCTGAGCCCATTGCCTCCTATCAGCAGTTTCATCAGTGCAGGGGATTCCTGGCATGGAGGGACAGATGGACAAAACTGGTGTGAATCTTTGAGGGTTGCCTGGGGTAATAATTACGGAAGCTAAATGATTTGCCCAAGGTCACGCAGTGTCAGCTAGGACTTGAACTCAGGCCTTTGCGTCAAGATCAGCTCTCGGTCCACTCTACCATATGGTCTTCTTCATCTGAAAAATGAATCCCATCCTAATAGTTGTATCTGTTTCATAAGGTAGTTGTGAAGAAAACAAGGTGATTGCAAAGGACTTGGAAAACTGGAAACACGTAGAAAGTATATTTAAGTACTGAGATAAATAGTCAATGTATTCCAATGGGGGCAAGGGATGGTTGAGATAGGAAGACCATGTCCTTTCATCCACATCCAGGGGCAATGAGGACACCCACTATGAGGTAGTACACACACAGCCCTATCCTCGAAGCAAGGCCCAGGCAGAGAGGCTGGTCATTGAGGCCAATGGAAGAAAGGTAAGGAGGCTCAGTTGTTTGGGTTGTCTGGAGTTTAAGGAAGGAAAAACTGAGGTCCAAAAGAGGGATGTTTGGTTCCAGGTCACACAGTGTTAATGGCAGAGCCAGGACTATAATTTAGGTCTTCTGAGCCACAGGACTGGGTCCTTTCAAGGGCACCGGGATGAGCCTTCTTGTCTGTACTCGTATGTAGAAGAAAGGGACCACTAAAAGATGCCCAAGTCTTGCAAACTGGGGACACAGGCCTTGCCCACGGCCTCCATTACAGCATACCAAGGAATGGCGTTAGGGAGCTGGCTGGTGGGGAGGGGCAGGAAGCTGGGGTCCCAACAGCTATCTCTCCTGCTCAGGTCCGAGGTGGGCTTCCCTTGGTGACATGCTCTCTTCGTCCCACCGGAATCTACGGTGAAGGCCACCAACTCATGCTTGATTTTTACCGTGGGGCCCAGCGCACTGGTGGGTGGCTTTTCAGGGCCATCCCTCCCTCTGTGGAACATGGCAGAGTCTATGCAGGTGAGGATGAAGCCCTCGGTAGGAGAGGGTTGGCTAACAGTGTAAACAGATGTGTGGAAACATCTAGGCAGACAAAGGTCAGATTAGGGCTGGGCCTGGGGAAGCCACACTCTGGATGGGGGGGGGGGGGGGGGGGAGTCAGTCTCTCTTCTGGCAAGAAACAGGCCTGGGGCTGGGACAGGGGCTAGCTAGCGACCTGTGCAGATAAGGACCCTGGCTGGGGAGGGAAGTCCGCATCTATGTAGTCAAAGCAGAAACAAGCTGTTTGCAGCATCTCTGGACCATGGACAGGGCTCTTGGGTGTCTGAGCAGCATCTAGGTGAGAGGATGGGATCTCTCTCCTCAGGCAACGTTGCATGGATGCACGTGCTGGCAGCTAGGGAGTTGGGCTCCAGAGCCACCACCATGGGTGGTCAAGTCTACTTCTGCTATGACAACTCCCCTTACAAGAGCTACGAGGACTTCAACATGGAGATCCTGGGCCCCTGTGGCATTCGCATCCTGGGAACGCGGCCCCTTCTGCCCTACTTCCTCTTGTTTCTTCTGGCCACCCTCAATGCTTTCTTGCAGTGGCTCCTCCGGCCCTTGGTGGTCTATACACCTTTATTCAACCCCTACACTCTGGCCTTGTCAACTACCACGTTCACTGTGCAGACAGACAAAGCCCAGAAGCATTTTGGCTATCAGCCTATCTATGATTGGGAGGACTGTAGGGACCGCACTGTTTCCTGGATAAAATCCAGAAAGAGGTGCCCTGCTCCCCTTCCCCATGGCCAGGAGCCAAAGGTAGGAGATCCTGGGCTCTAGACTCTATCCTCCCATCCCCCGGCCAGGAGCTGTTCCCATTGGGTGATCCAGTACCAATTAAGGTTACCCTGAATTCCCACGCATGCCCCTATCCAGGCCCAAGCCAAGGCAAGTTTCAAAATTTGGGACCATTTTCTCAAACTCTGCTGAGGGAAAGTTCACACCTGCTCCCAGGGGCCAGAGCTGGGAGAGGGTAGATGCTAAATGCCATTCCCCGGCTCCCATCCATCTAGAGGATACCCAGCCCTCTCCACTGTGCCTGGGGGTTCTAGACCTCGCCTTGGGTTCTAGAACCCTTTCAGTGACTCCAGTCAGTGGCCCAACCCCTTCTGCACAGGAACAGCAGTTCCTGGGTTCCCCAGAGCACCCCTGGTCCCTGGACCTGAAACTCCAGCGTCCCTGACACATTCTATTAAGCTCCTGGCGCTTTGTTCCCCCATCAGGACTCCCCACCAAACCGGCTCCTCTTTGCCATCTTTGCCATCAAGTAAAGATTTTGAAATTAAACATATTTATCCTTCCTCCCGCCTAAATGTGTGAGCTGGCTTCAGATCCGGGCCAAGAATTGCACCATATTGGCTGTCCTGCCTCCGGCATCGGCGACACTCAGTCAGCCCAACTGGCGGCTCACCCATGCGTGGCACCCCCGGATCGTCCCGCTGACCCCCGCCCCGCCCCCATCCCCTCACCCCGTCTGCCCCGTCGCGACCCCCATCCCCTGCAGCGGGGAGGGGAAGGAAAGGCAGCACACGGCTGACCCGCTGGCTGGACGTTTGCTATTTTTCCCGTGGGGGCCCGGCCCGGCCCAGGGTGGGAAGGTCTCGGGACGGGACATGCAAGGCTAGGGGGTGGGGTCAAGATGATTATTTTCCTTTTTTTTTTTCCGTTTGCTTCTTGGGCACCGATGGTGAGGATGCGTCCGGGGGCGGAATGGAGCGGGGGGGGGGGGGGGGGGAGGAGAGAGGGAGGAGCCTCGAGGGACCGGAGGAGAGGCGAAGAGGCGAGACCAGAATCAGCCCAGGATCTGGGCAGCGTTCCCGGGCCTCAGGCCTCTCCCTTGCCGCATCCCTCTCCTTCTCGGGATCCAGATGTCCTGGTCCCAACCCCCGGCGTCCCAGGCGCCCTGGCCTCGCTCTGCGTGGGGCAGAGGACGATGGGGAGGTGGGGTGGGCAGAGGATGAGAGGAGCTCTAGAAACCAACGGGAGAAACGAGGGGGCGGGGGGAGGCAAGGGCTCATGTCAGCAAACACGGCTACATCACGCGACACGCCAGCGACACGGAAACACACGCCAACGCACACGGCTGCACAGCGGAGGGGGGGGCGGTGAGGAGAGCCTGGGGCCGTCCATCCGTCGTGTCCTTCGATGCGGGTCAGGCTGGAGAAGGGTGGAGGAGGCAGAGGGGAGAGCTGGATGGGGAAGGGTGGGGGAATGCATAGACACATAGTGTAGACGCGCTTGGAGCGCTTTGGGAGCGTGTGTAGAGACCCACGGGCACATGGGATGTACACACAGTGTGCTTAGTGACAGGCAGAACTGGGGAGGTGCCCCCCCACCCCCCAGACCACTCCCAAGCCAGCCTGAACCGGATGCACGTGGACAGGATCCTCGGAGGGCTGCTGACTTGGGAGACCCAGCGGATGCCCACGTCCCCTGAGGGTATTGTGTTGTGCGGACAGTGGACAGCTGCCCACACCTTTCCATTGACATGCAGACACATCTGTACAAGACACCTGAACACACAGGCACAAGCAGCACAGCGTGAATGGACACATGCCTCTGGTGACCACTTCTACCACACCCCCAGACCACAGGAAGGCCCAGCTGGTGAAAGGGGGGTTCTCCGGGCTTCTGACGGAAACCCTCCCATGGGGGGGTGGAAGAACTGGAAATAGAGCCATCAGCAAACACAGCATGGGCAGACGGGCACTTGTACCAGGGCGCGTGAGGCGATGGAGGACCGGCACCCTGGGGGAGTTGTCTCTGAACACAGAGTGGGCAAGAAAGTGTGTGTGTTTACGTGTGTGTGGAAGAGTCACAGAAGGGCCCTCAGAGACCATCTAGTCCAACGCCTTCGTTTTTCCAGAGGGGGAAGCTGAAGTCCAAAGAGGGAGAAGGGAAGAGACGTGCCCAGAGTCACACAGTCTGAGTGCCAGCGCCAAGACTGGCACCCGGGGCTTCCTGAATGCGCATTGCAGCACTCTTTCCCCTGCAAGGTTCCTTTCCATACGTGCTCGTGGATGTGTGTGTGTCCTAGGCTGGTCTGGGCTTCCTGACTTGAGGACCTTAGCAGGGTCTGAAAGGGGCGGATGGTGAGGGCGGAGAAGGCTGTGAGGACCGAGAGGCTCCCACTAGAAAGGGCTTTGGGTTATTCGGTTTCCACAGAGGCCTCTGCCAGAAGGGTTCCAAAGAGACCCGGGTGGGAGAAAAGGAGTTTAGAGAGCCAATACTTTGTGTGGAGAAGTCTCTCGGCCTATTTCTAGAAAGAGGAGCCTCCCCTGACCGGGGGGAGAAGGCGGAAGATGGAGGCTGAGAATCCTCTATGGGCACAGGCACAGCCACCATCATCTACATACGTGAACACACCTGAGCCGACAAGGGAGTGGGTGATGCACATGGGTGTGACAAAGAGGTGGTGGGATGTACGGAGCTCACGAACGCATCAGCTTCCCCTAGAGTGGATATTCCGTGTGGAAAATCCCAAGTTAGTCACACTCCAAGGCCAGATGTGTCCAGGAGCGTGTGTGGGGGCGGGGCAATTGTGCAACTTTATGGAGAAAAGATCTCAAGGCAATGAATGACGTCCGTGACCCAAGGGGACGAGTGTGTGATGAAATAGCCATATGTGACCATGGAGAGGATCCTTACAGTCTGCCAGAGGGAGCAGAACTCAGCCAGTGGACCAAAGGTCCCTGGAAATACGGCCCTGATGCAATGGAGACATACTGAGCAAATACGTGGCGTGTGCGTGTGCGTGTGTGTGCTGAGGTACACACTTAACAAAGACATGAATACACACGTACTAATGTACACCCACACGTGAGCACACACACACACACACACACACACACACACACGGAGCTGCCCATCCCTGAGAGGGCAGGTCTGTCCTGGCCAGGGAATTATTTATTGCTACCATGAGGGAGGTCCAGCCCGGCTCTCCCCACCCAGGGGTGGACTATGGGGCCCCTGGGTGCAGAGAGCCAGGCTGAGCTATCGGGAGCTCCCGGCTGTTTCCGTCTAAACGAGGCCCTGAGTGAAGGCACGGAGACCTTCCCCCTGACCCCCACGCCGCCCGCCGCATCCCAAGGACGAAGGGTCGGCCGCGCAGCAGCTGCTTCCTGGCCAGCCCCCACGTCACTCGGGGAGCAGAGGGGAGGGCAAGGGGGAGAGGAAGGCCCAGCCCGGCGCCCAGCCCCGCCGAGCCAGCTCCAGGCACGGCCTCAGAACAAAGGCGGCCCATACACAGGGCAATGCGGTCCTGATGCAACGCAGACAAATGCTTAGCAAAATGAAGTAACTAATTAATAGCTTCATGGCTCGAAAGCCGACTCTGGAGCTCGAGCGTGGGCTGAGTGCATCTCAGGGCACGGGGAGCTCCCCGGGACGGCAGCCGAGCCCAAGAAGGAGGGCGGGTGCCACGCGGTGGGGAGAAAGACGGGCGTTGGGTCCAGAAAACAAAAACTGGGCCTCGGGGACAGAAAGAAATCCTGCTTCCAGGCCTTTGGCTGCTGCCCCCTCCACCGGGCTCCGAACTGGAGGTTATGTCATCGTTTCCCCCAAGCTCCCTCGGACAAACGAGACATGCTTGTGCATGCTTCGTATACCTGCGGATGTGAGCGCATGTGAACGTGTTATGCGGTCCCCCAGGGGAGGTCCTTCCGTGTCTCTCTATGCACCGGCATGAAGGCTAGACGCAGACCCAGTGTGTATAGCACTCTGGCTCTGTGTGTGTGTGTGTGTGTGTGTGTGTGAGTGTGTGTGAGTGTGTGTGAGTGTGTGTGAGTGTGTGTGAAGAATCTACAATCTGGTGGCAAAATGCCTGCTTGCACAACATTTGCGTGTCTCTGTGTCTCTGCTTGTGTCTCCACGAGAACTTGTACAGACCTGGGGAGCGGGGAAGGGGGATGATCTCAGCTGACACAGATGCGCACAAACCCATACAGGACACACGGCGGTGCTGATCCATAGACGTGTGTATGTAATACGCAACACGTTGTAGACATACCATGGAGTCACACACACACATACACGCAAATATATATAACTATGTCATAGAAATATATATCTCTGTGCCCACACAAACAGATGTTCTATACACAACGCAGTGGGCTCTGCCTGGAGAGAACACACAACCACACTCCGCACGCACCCTGGAGGAGCTGTGTGTGGGAGCATGCGCACACATGCAAAGATAACTTATATACATCTAATTGAGAGGAATACTTGTGTGTGAGTGTGCGTGAGTGTGTGTGAGTGTGTGAGTCTTCATACTGCTGAGACAAGGGCTGGCAACACAAGGAACACAAAAGGTATCTAACACATTGCGTGAGGAAACAGAGCAGGAAGGGGTATGCGTCCACACGGACCCATGACTGCCTACACGGGATGGGGAAGAAATGAGTGAGTCTCTATATACAAACCAAGTGACATTATTTACATCTGTGTGTGTGTATCCAAGCACACACCAGCCTGGTCTGTGATCTATGTACATCCTGGGTGAATGAACTGGGCGACACACACGGGATGTCACCTACAATTTATGAGCAGACAGTCGTGTGTGTGTGTGTGTGTGTGTGTGTGTGTGTGTGTGTGTGAGAGAGAGAGAGAGAGAGAGAGAGAGAGAGAGAGAGAGAGAGAGAGAGAGAGAGTGCAGAAGCTGTCTCTCAGACAAACCTTGTCAGTGCTTGTGAGGATGTGCCCACACCTTCTCCCACTCTCAGAGCCCCTAAAATCTGTATTGGACAAACACGGTGGGGATCGATGGAGGAATACACTCGACCACGATGTATACAACAGCTCAGGCCACAGGCAGACACATGGGATGGGGGGGTGTAGAGGGGGTGGGGAGGGGTCCAGCGTACACACACACCCAAGCACACACACGCCCACCCTACACATCGCCAGCATGTGGGCCCCCATGGTGCTAGGCCAGTGTGGGGAGAGGCGGGTGGCGAGGGCTCATGCCTGCTGTAATCTACATGCGGAGGGGAGCGTGAGACGTGTGGGTCCCACTCCAGGGTGCAGGTAGGGTGGGGAGAAGATTGCTCGGGGCCACATTACTGGCGGTGGTGGAAGGGGCTCTGAAATTTGACATAAGGGATGAAGGGGAGGGATGGGGCTGCCTGGATCCAATCTTAGGGGCTGAAACTGGAGTGGAGGAAGGAGGGAGGGGTTGGGGGGGGGAAGCAGAGGGGGGGGCAATGGATCAATGGGGGAGGGGTATTGCTCCCATTCTGGCGAGGGGGTCTTAGGCAGAGTGAGGGGATAGGTCTACAAGCCCAGCGTCCCCCCGATGGACGACGCAAGCACCACCCCCAGCACCACACAGCAGATGATGATCATGATTTTCTTCTGCAGGTGGGAGACAGGGAGAGACAGAGAAAGGGAGGAAGGAGAGAAGGAAAGAGAGGAGAGAAGGAAGAGAGAAGGGAAAGGGAGGGGGAGAGTCAAGGGACAGGAAAGGAAGAGGAAAGGAAGGAAGAAGGAAAAGTGGGAAGAGGAAGAGATGAGAAAAGAAGAGGAAGAAAGAATGAGCAAGTAAAGTAGAGGAAAGGAGAGTTTTGAAGAGGGGAAGAAAGAGGGAAAAGGGGGAGGTGAGGGAGAAAGGGAGAAAGGAAAGAAAGTAGAAAGGGCAGGAGAGGAGGAAAGGAGAAAGGGGGAGGAGGGGAGGAAAAGAGGCAGTAAAGGGGGAAGGAAGAAGAAAGAATAGAAGGAAAGAGTAAGAAAGTAGAAAATAGAAAGGAGGAAGGAGCAGGGACAAGTAAAGAAAGGAGTGAGAAAGGAAGAAGGTGAAACAGGAGGAGAGACAAAGATAGACAGCAGGTAATGGGAGAGTAGAGAGAAGGGGGATGTGGGCACGAAGGAAGGGGGCAGGAGAGAAAGACAAACAGAAATAAGGAAGAGGTCAGAGCAGGAGATTAGGTCTTTCCACCCCTATCTCACCACTTACCTCATTCTTCTCGCCCTAAACCCTAGTCTTCTGCCTCCCAGCCCCCAACTTCCTCCCCTTCCAGCCACCCCTGGCCCAGCTCCAGTCCAGCCCTCTCACCCTCCGGGCCTTGCTCTGATATTTCACGGCTTTCTTGGTGTCGGACACAGCTCTCTCCACATAATCCACAGAGTGTTCCACGTTGTACTCAATTCGGTCAATCATCTCCCCCTGTAGAGAGAAGGACCCTTGTGGCTCCTGGGACACCAGCAGCAGCCAGAAGTAACAAAGACAGGGACAGGGCCCAAGGGAAGGATCAGGGCTTGTAGGCTGGGGTCACACAACTCTACCTGACTTTCCACAAGCATAGCCATGTCTACAAACATGTCATGAAGCTCCCGGATGCTGGTCTCCAGTTTGATGATCTCATTGTGCCTTGTCTCAATCTCATTCAGAGCCTGCTTGGTCATCTGTGAGTCCATCTTGATCTGGGAGGAAAGGATGGGGATGAGGCTGGGGAATGAGCCTCAGCAGCAGACATAGCAGTTTCATCCCCTTCATTGTGAAATGAGTTCCTTTGGTCCAGACCCTTCCAACAATCCCCAGTTCTGATACCCTCCCCAGCTCCCAGGGACCAGGATCCAGGCACTGTCAGGAGCCATACCAACCCTGAGGGGCCCATATATGGCATGCAGTGTAAGAGAGAGAAAAATGGGCAAGACAGGAGGAAGATATGGGGAAGAAAAGAGGCAGAAAGATGTCAAGATAGAAAAATAGGGCTTGAGTGATTAAAAAAAAAGATCCCAAGAGGATGGAGAGTCCCTAGGAATTGTTTCTGGACGCAGACAAAGGAGCTATTGACCTCAAATAAACCAAAGTCATTCTAGTTTGAAGGATAGTCATAGAATGATGAGGGAGCCCCAACCCCATCCCGCTACCATTCCAGCTCTTTTGGTCTCTCCCTCACATCATCCGTAAAGATGGCCAGCTTTCCACTCTCCAGCATATCCTCCAACTCTTCATTAGTTGTGGTCCTTCCAGCTGCAGAAAGAAGAGATGTTGTAAGGGATGAGTATAACCCAGACCTTAGGGAAGAGCTCAAGCCCCTCCTCAAAGTAGGCCTGAAGAGATGGGCTGAGCTTCAGTCTGGACCTCTCTCCCCACCCAATTTGGTCCCAGGTTGGTCCTAGGGTCTGTAAGCCTAGAGCACAGACCAGGAGCAAGTCAGAAAATGGGGAACATTTGTCAGGCGGGGAGGGAAGGACCCATACGCACTGATCTCAAGTTGTCGCTGGATCCGGTCCTTGCATCGGTCTCGGTACTTGGACTGCGTTGCATTATATTCAGTCATCACCTCCACGAACTTCCGGGACAGTGTGGAGTGCTGTGGAGGGGTAACCCCAGGTAAGGTTAAGAAAGACAGGGATGAGGGGAGGCAAATTAAAAGAAAGAGAGAGAGACAATTGCATAGAAGGGCAGGAGGGAGATGAGTGAATGGGCGGACAGAGGAGGGGAAAAGGGGGAGGGAGAGAGAAGGAAAGAGAAAGACAGAGGCAGAGAGAACAAGAGGTACAAGAACAAGAAGAAGGAGGAGAAAGGAAAGAGAGAAGAGAGAAATAAAAGAGAAATAAGAAAGAGAAGGGCAGGAGGAAGAGGTGAAAGACAAAGATAAGAAAAGAGAAGCAGAGAAGGGTGGATGGAGAAGATAAAGGAGAAAGATGATGGAGGAAGTAGGAATGAGATATAGGGATGGAAGTGGAGGGAGATAAAGAAGACGATAAGAGAAGCAGGGGTGGGATAGTGAAGGCCAAAGATTAAGTGATAAGGGGGAGAAGGTTGGGGGGGACAGTTGGGGCAATGGGGATAGTTAACAAGTGGGGCAAAGATAATAAAAAATAGAGAGCAAAGGAGAGAAGTCCAGGCTTGGGAAGCTGGTTCAGTCCTGTTTCCCCTCTCCCTACATCCACCTTGCTCCCCCTGGTTTGGAAATGGGTATTTTCCAAAAGAAAAGGACTATGATCTTTGACTGTGCGCCACTAGAACTCAGGCTCCTTCCAGGTCACAGTATCAGGGTGTGTCAGGGCAAAGAAGACCAGGGGCAACTTCACGAGACCATGGTACTACCTGGGGCAGAGGATGGATGGAAAGGAGTCCCAGGAAGAGGTTTTTCCTTCCTACCTGGGTCTTTCGTATACGAAGGTCAGCTGAAGATCGGTTCAGTCCTTCCTCCTGCTCAATGCTTTGCTCGATTGCTGCCAGGAGAACAGGTAAGTGGAGTGAAGAGGTGTGGAGTAGGACAAATGGGAGAAGGGACCCACAGTACTTCCTTTGACTATGTGCGCCCTCTGAAGTAGTGGGGGGGAGGAGGGGCAGGGGTAGGAATCTAGTTTTGGAAGGCATATCCCTTCATCAAGCCAAAAAAACAAACCCAAAAAGCTTCTCAACCTAATCATCACTTCCTATAATAGGCTTCAATTTATCTGGAAATGCTTAGGGATGGATATCTTGGATAATAATCACCTTTTATAACCAAGAATAGCCATGCACTGATTCCTAATTTTCAAAGAATCAGGAATGTGATAAAATACACTTTGAACTTAAATGTACTCAAATGTAATTAAAACTTTTCATAATTGTTAAACATTTATTAAGTGTTTACTATGTCCTACTGGTCACACTGAGAAAGGAAAAGAGATCCCTGCCCTCAAGGAGCTTACATTCTAATGTAGGGAGAAGACATATAATTAACTATGTCCATATGGAGATATATATTCAGATATAGAGTAGATCAGTGGAAAGATGAGAAGGGAAAGCACTGGGAGAAGGAAGGGAACCGCCAGGAAAGGTCTCTTGAAGAAGATAGGATTTGAAGGAAGAAGCTACAGATGGAGGTGAAGATTGAGCAGGATCCAAAAATGGGGTACAGAGCCAGTACAAAGAACCCGAATAAAAGAGATGGAGTATCAAGGAGAAGGAAGATTACATGGAGGGAAATAAAGTATAAGGAGACTGGAAATGTAGGAACTCTTTGGGCCATTTTTTTAAACCCTTACCTTCCATCTTAGAATCAATACTATATATTGGTTCTAAGGTAGAAGAGTGATAAGGACTAAACAATGGGGGTTAAGTGACTTTCCCAGGGTCACACAGCTAGGAAGTATCTGAGGTCCAATTTGAACTCAGGACCTCCCATCTATGACCTTGGCTCTCAATCTACTGAGTCACCCAGCTGCCCAGCTCCCACCTTTGGGCCATTCTTAGACCTAAGGGCTAGGGGCAGCTGGATAGCCCAGTGGATAGAAGCCTGGAGTCAGCCTGGGTTCAAATTTGACTTCTAACATTTTTTAACTGTGTGACCCTCGGCAAGTCACTTATCCCCCACTGCCTAGACTTTGCCATTCTTCTGCCTTGAAACCAATACTTGTATCAATTCCAAAACAGATGGTGAGGGTTAAAAAATAATAAAGACCTAAGGGCTCTGACTAAGAACACTGGCTCCCTGCATCTAGGAATAGAGCTTGGACCATAAGACAATGATTAATAACTAAGCAATGGAAGCATTTAAGGTGACTAGAAGAGACAGTCACATTGCTCAGGAGGCTGAATGTTGTAAGGGAAGGAAACTGACTTCAGGTCAGAACATGCATTCATCCTTTAGCTGCACCTTACTGGTGGCCCCTGGGCAAGTCAGTCTGAACCTCAGTTTCCTGCTCTGTAAAATGGAGTGTTTTGACACACTGAGTGTCAGATTTACATACCGGGTGTGGAATGTTGCCCATGCTCTCAGATGAGGTCCCTGTGTTAGTTAGTTTTGCCTAATTGCTTTTCTTTGTTAAGGTGAGTTTCTCTGGTAGTTGAAGGAGGGAGTGGGGATGGGGTGGGATTAAACAGGAAATGACTTCAGTGTAAAAAGCAAAACACACCAATAAAACTTTAAAAATGAAGGCTGAGTTTGGAGTTAAAGAACCTGGGTTCAGATCCTGAGTTGGCTATTTCCCTCCCTGTGAGACCTTGAACAAGAGGTCAGTTCTTACTATGGTGACCTTGGAGAAGTTATTTCCCTTCTCTGAATCTGAAAACCACAGCTAGGTGGCTCAGGGGATAGAGTTCAAGGCCTGAAGTCAGGAAGACTGATCTTTATAAGTTCAAACCCAGTCTCAGATACATACTAGCTGTGTGACCCTGGGCAAGTCACTTAACCCCCTTTGACTCAGTTTCCTCATCTGTAAAATGAGCCAGAGAAAGAAATGGCAAACAACTCCAATGTCTTTGCCAAGAAAATCCTAAATTGGGTCAGAGAGTCAGACAGGACTATATCAAAGAGGCAACCATGGTTCAGTGCTTTAAGAGCACTATACCTAGTCAGGAAGACCTGAGTTCAAATCTAGCCCTAGACACTTTCTAGCTTTATGACCTTGGGTAAGTCACTTGACCTCTATAAGCCTAGGAGGCAGTCAAGAAGATCAGAGTTCAAATTTGGCCTCTAAGACTTCATAGTTGTATGACCCTGGGCAAATCACTTAATCTCTGAATGCCTGACAAAGGGATCCACTGGATCTACTAGAGAAGGAAAAGGCAAACCACTCCAGTATCTTTGCCAAGAAAACTCCATGGTTAGCCATGGTCAGTGGGGCCACAAGGAGTCAGACACAGTTGAACACTAACAACAAAAATCAGATCAGACTGATGATTTCTTACATCTTTCCCAGCTCCAAATCTAGGATCTCAGGCTCTTACATTTGGACTGTTTCAATTGGGTCATAGAAGGGACTTCAGAGGCCATCAAGTCCAACCCTGTCATTTTACAGATGAGGAGCCTCGGGACCCTTTAAGTGGAGTAACTTGTCCAAGATCACTCAGATCCCAAGTGTCAGACATGAGATTTGAACTGAAACTTGACAGTTTCCTTTTCAAGTATAAGGAGAGATCTTTAAAAAAAAAAACAAAAACAAAAAAAACTTTGCCTTAGTATGAATTCTTTTTTCTTTTTTAACCCTTATCTTCTGTCTTAGCCTCATACTAGGTATTGTTTCTAAGACAGAAGAGTGATAAGGGCTAGGTAATAGGAATCAAATGACAAGCCCAGGGTCACACAGCTAGGAAGTGTCTGAGGCCAGATTTGAACCCAAGTCCTCCTCAATCCAGGCCTAGTGCTCTATTCTATAACCTCTAAGGATCTTTTTTTAACATCAAAACATTCCACATGATGTTCAATAATACAAATAGCTAGAATTTATAGAGAGTTTTATGGTTTGCAAAGTTATCTCATGTAATAATGATAATAATAGCTAGCATTAATATAGCATTTAAAGATTTGCAAAGCACCTTATAAATATTATCTCAATTTATCTTATAATAACCATGGGAGGTAGGTGCTATTAGTGCCTCTTTTTATAGCAGAGGAATTTCAGGCAGAGGGAGAATAAGCGACTTGCCCAGGATCATACAGTTGTAAGTGTCTGAAGTCAAATTTGAACTCAGGTCTTCCTGACTCCCAGTCTTATGCTCTATCCATTGCACCACCAGATGCCCAAACTATCCTATTGCACTGTTAGTATCCAGAAGTGGAAGAAATGACATTACCAATGGCTAAACAAGAGTGCATAAGAATTTGTGGACTCTTTGCAATAACTTTTTAATTGATTACTTTGCAAAGAAATCACAATAATTACTCCATGGCCTTTCTGTTAAACTGGGAGTCCCAGGAATAGATGATTTCTAAAATCAGAACTAGAAGCCACCTTAGAACACAGAATGTCCTAACTAGAAGGGAACTTGGAATATAGAACACAGGGTGTCAGAATTATATGGAACCTTACATTATAGAACCATGGAGAACTTGAAGACCAACCACAGAGAGCTTGAAGCCCATCTAAAACAGCCCCTTCGTTTTATTGATGGGAAGACTGAGGCCCAGAGAAGGGAAATGACTTCTCCAGGGTCACATAGTAAAGGAGGTCAGGACTAGAATTCAAAACACAGGTCTTGTGATTTCCAGCCCTGGCTTATTTCCACTGTAAAACAGAGGTGTGCTGGATCAGTCCTGAGCCCATGATTCCACAAGCATTTGCTTATGAGACAAGACCAAGTGGGAGCTAGTCAGATATGGGGTACACCTGCCATAATAACACCAACTGCTGGCAGCCCCATTGGAAACAGAATCTCTATTCTTTTTTAATGGTGAAAGGAGAGTTCACTTCTCTGAATTATCTGTTTGTTTCTTATTGATCATTGACGGAGTTTGAGCTTCTGTTGTCTGGGAGTTTGGATAGACAAATGGGATTTACCTGTAAATCTATCGGTGTTAGAGGCCACTTTTTTTATTTGGGTGAAGGGGTAGTATTTATTTCCCCCTATAGACTAAATCAGTGAGATTCCAAGGCCTTAGAGATGGGTTCCTCACCTTTCAACTTGGATCGAACCTTGTTGGCCGTCTTCTTGATGTCTGCAGTTAGATCTTCTAGCTCCTGTTTGGTCTCTGAGAGGAAAAAAGGTCAAATTTCAATCCAAATTCAAATTTAATCAACAGTTATTAGGCCCTTAATATGAGGAACTTTGTGCAAATTAATGGGGGAAGAGATAAAGCTTAGAACCAACATGAAAGAACAATCCAAAAGGGTTTAAGAGTTCATCTGGTCTAACCCATGATTGACTAAGAACTCTGTGTAAGTCCCTGACAGAAGGTCATCTGGCCTTCACTGATGGAGAACTAGGATAAGGAACTCACTATCTTCCAACATATACTCTTAGTTATCTCTAAATTAGAGGAGGAAATTTCCTAGTAAGGATTAGAAATCTGCATCTTCACAAAAGGCAATGTGGTTTTGTACTTAAGATCAAGAGATAATGGTCTGAGCCATGACTCTGACATTTAATAGCTGTATGACTCTGGGTAAAAATAATTTAACTCCTCTCAACCTCACCTTCCTCGTCTGTAAAATGGGAATAAGGCTAACTATCTCCCAGGTCCCTGGGAGGAAAGTTCTTTGTAAATTTCATGTGTGGTATAAATGTGAGTTTTTATTATTTTATTCATTGCTCCTGGTTCTGCCTAATGCCTCTTTTATATGACAAAACCTCAGCTACTTGAAGGCAGCTATTATGTCCTGTCTAAATTTTCTTTTCTCCAGGCTAAATATCCCCAGTTTCATCAATTAATCAGGACGAATTTGGAGACCGTGGATGGGGACTCTTTTCTTCCACAAATGGATAAAAACCTGTACAGGTATTTTTTAAAGAGAGTGAGAACATAGGCAACCAATCAAAAGTTGGGTGAGAGTGATATGGAGATGGGAGACTGGTCATGAAAGCCTTGTTCTGAAAACCCCAGACCATGGAGATGGAGGGGATAGAGCAGGCAAATTATTAGAGGGTTATAATTATTAGAGAGTGACTACAATGTAGCAGAGAGGATACTGGCCTCATCAGAAGAGCCAAGGGTCCAGTGTGCTAAAATTTTTAAAAGGTCAATAGTCCTTGGAGTCAGAGGACATAGGTTTGAAGCTCAGTTTTGCCATTTACTACCTGTGTGGCTTTGGGTAAGTTACTTCACTTATCTGAACTTCAATTCCTTCTATGAAATGACAGGACTGATCTCTGATTCTGTGTACAAGAAAAGGTTCATGTCTCAGATAATTGGCTAGTCAGATGACCCTCCTCTCTCTGGGTCTCAGTATCTTCCGCCATAAAATGGAGATAAGATTTGCAAGTCTTGCTCCATTTTGCACATATTCCCAATTGATGCTGAGGTGAAGAAAACATCTTGTGAGCCATAAAGTGCTTTAGAAATGGGAACTCGTTATCATCAACTTTTCATCACTAGGATGAGCAAATTCAAGAGAGAGTTGGGGCAATAGGTGGAGGGAAAAAGGGACATATGGGTCTTGCGTGAAGATGGGGCTGTCCTGGGGTAGCCTGGGACAGAGGGGAAGACTACGTTATTGAGTCTTTCAATCTAGCAAGAGGGTAAGATACAAACATAGTTAAATACTATCATATGTAATATTACTTGATAAGGGTTTTATGGTTTTGTGATGCAAAGTGCTAGTGATGTTTAAGTGGAGGGTTAGTATCAACAAAGGGGTCAGGGAGGGAAAGGGCTTTCTGAACTGAGCCTACAAGATGGAGGATGGAGAGAAATGCATCAAATGAAGAAAGGGAGAGCACGAAGGCAGAGGGAACTGAACAAAGGCATTGGGGCAGGAAAGCTGAGGGCACGGTTGGGAGACAGAGTGCCATCTAGCTGAAGCACAGAATGGGTAGAAGAGCAATAAGAAATAAGGCTGCAAAGGTAGGTTAGCATTAAGTCATGGAGGACTTTGAATGCTAGGTAGAAGAGTTTAAAGTCTGAGGAAATGAATAGGGAGTAAATGAAGTGTTTGTGTTTTCTTTTTTAATTAGAGGAGAGGCATGACTAGATTGATACACAAGAAAGAATATTCTAGAAGCAAGGATAGATGGGACTGGGGAGAAAGGAGAGGTAGGAAGACCCACTGGGAAACTATTATAATAGCCTAGTAGGTGGTGGTTAAGGATGGTACTAGAATGGGTTAGCAGTGACAATAGAGAGGAAGGGATGGATGCTAGATATATTGTGGAGGTAGAATCCATGGGATTTGGTAGCTGATTATGAAAATGAGCCCATGGGGGGCAGCTAAGTGGCTCAATGGATAAAGAGCCAGGCCTGGAGATGGGAGGTCCTGGGTTCAAATCTGGACTTAAACATTTTCCAGCTGTGTGACCCTGGGCAAGTCACTTGACCCCCACTGCCTAACCCTTACCACTCTTCTGCCTTGGAACCAATACTTAGCATTGATTCTAAGACAGAAGGTAAGAGGTTAAAAAAAAAAGAAAGAGGGAAAGAAAATGAGCCAAAGGAGGTCCAGATGATCTCTTCCCCCACCCCCACCCCATCCTGACCAGAGGACCCCACCCCAACCTGGGTCCACATTCCTTGGCACCCCCCCACTCACTTTCATCGGGGTTGGGGGCAGCCAAGATGGCACTGTGCTGTTTCTTCACCTGCTCCACATCCTCAGACAGTTTTTCAATACAGCCTCGGATCTCTTCCACCTGCAGGGTTTGGATGGATGGGAAGGAAGGGTGGAGAGGCCCAAGATAACAGGTGGAAGGGCCCAGGGATGCTGGTAATGGAGGAAAGGTCCTGGGCCTTGAAGGGGAAGTAAGAATGCCCCTGTTTTCCTGGGAATATGGAGTTAGTGGTGATAAAAACTCAAGGAGGGAGAGATGGTGAATGAGAGCTAATCTCAGAGTCATGAAGACCTGAGTCCAAATCCCCCACATGCTGGCAATGCTCTAAAACTCTAATTTGCCAAGAAGTGGGCAAGCTGCACTGGTTTGGGGAGTTCCTTATACAGAGCTCCTTACACCCATTAAATCATCAATCTGGTAAGGGGAAAAAAATATCCAAGGAAGTTTGGTGGGTAGATGAGACCCAGAAGGAGAGGAAGTCTGGGAACTTGGGATTTGGGTTTGGGGAAGGAGGTGGAGCCTGGGCTTCCTGCCAGGACAGGGACTAGAGAGAGCCTCCAGTGACATTTTTACCTGTTCGAAGAACTCATCCATGAAATGATCCCGGTCCACATGTACCACCTCCTCTTCATCATCACTGTCTTTTGCCTGGAGAGCAAAGGTGGGTCATGTGAATCTCTGCCTTGTCAAGGTCAAGGCTATGACCCTCCACCCCAGTCTCCCTCATCAAGCACTTCCCACTCTGGACCCAAGGAAAAGAGGTGAAATCTGGCTTCTTTGGTCTCCTGCCATGAAATTCGACTAGGTGTGCATATGGGGACGTGACTGGTCCCCACCCCACCCTGGGTCTTCTCACCCACTTTGGCTTGGCTCAGCCTCAGCCTTCCCCCTGGAGGCCCCCACTCCCCACTTCTCTCTTGCTCCTCCCTCAACTGGCTGTGTCCCCTTTGCAAGGTCACAGCCTTGCTATCTGCATGTCGGGAGTCAGACACAGTCAGGGCCACAGCCAAGGAGCTGGGACAGGAGAGAACAGGAGAAGGCTGAGACCTCACACAATTCTTCAGCCCTAACGTCCTGCGAAGGCCTTGGCAATGCTCTTCCCTTTCCCCCACCCCCCTCTCCACTCCACACAGTGCTCTGCCTTTCATTCCCCTAACTCGACACCCACTTACTTTCTATTGCTTGGATTTTCCTGTGGCATCGTTCAGCCCCCCACCCCCAATACCCACAGGCATAAAGAGGCACATGCTCACACATTCACGATGACACAGACACACCCGCACACTGATACACGCACTGCTGTCATCCACCCACACACTGATACACACAGACACACACCAACACACCAAAGCACACACTCATATTGACAGAAACACGCATCCCCTCCCACCTGTTCTACAGCCTGCTTCTCGCCCCCTAAACTGAATCTGTCAGCTGGGATTAGAAGATCAAAAGGAAGGGTGGATGCCTGACCTTTCCTTGGACCTGGCAAAGAAGGTCCTTCAGGTCAAATCCAGGTCCACCACCATGCGGAGTATGTCTATCTCACTGGAGTTCAGAGAAGCCCAGAACAACCCAGGCTAGTGGTCCTACCAGAGTCCAAGTAGGAGCCCACATCCCAAGATACAAGCCAAACTAAGCCTCAAAAAGCACTTCAGACAGAACCAAACACACCCTAGAAAATAATTCCATCAGAGGCCAAACCATGATGTGGCTCAAGTGTACAAATTTTGCCTTGGATTTGAACCTGGAAACCTAGGGAGAGTCTGGACAGAGATCGAAGCAGCCTAGATGGGTGCCAAGACAAACCCAAGACAGGACCCAGACAGTTGCAGACAGAGCTTAGACTAAACCTAGACAGTATCCAAACAGAACCCAGATAGTCTCAGTTGGAACCTAGACAAAGTCTAGACAACCTTAACAGAGCCTAGACAGAATCTAGACAGAACCTACATAGAATCCAGTCTAAATAGAACCTAGACAAAGTCCAAACAGAGCCCAGGAAGAATAAGACAGAACCCAAAGTCTCAGACAATTAAACAAAGCCTCAGATAAGTGTCTAAGCACGGACCCACACAGACCCCAAACAGAGCTTTGTCAAAAAACTTCAGAGTCTCGTCTCAGGGAAACAAAAACAAAGACAGACCTTGATCAACCTCAGATAGAGCCTTATAAGTGGAATTTTCAAGTGAAATCACAGCCAAAACCAAAACATATCCTAGAATCTAGAACCTGGACAGAACCCCAGATAACAGAAATTTCAGCTGTCATACTCCTGCATCACTGGAGTCCCAGGGAGACAGCTATGGAATCTCCTTGGTGCAGTCCCCTTCCTTCCTGTCCCTTCTGGGGACAGTGAGGACTTGGGGATCTCAGGGCTCATTCCCAGAGAAATGTGTACACACATACACATACACACAGAGAAATGCTCTCAAGCCCAGTCATCAAAACCTAGTCACAGGCACAGGCACAAACAGATCCAAGGATACTTATGCATGGGAACACACAATAGATACACAGACACCCAAGAACATATGTATAGGGGCTCACAAAGATATAGGGATTCCCCAGGAACCTATGTTAGGGGATATAGACAGATTCAGGAACATAGGGAAAGGTCTATACCAGGGAGAGGTACCTCCCTAGGTTATGTGGTCATGTACAGACACAATAGGGAAATTTGCAGCAGGGTTCATCTAAACCTATCTACCCACACAATGAGACACAGCACAGAACACACACACTCATAGATGCAGCTCAGTAGACACACATTCCCTTTCTGTTTCTGTTCTGGGCTTTTTTCTACCTTCTCTAGCTGCCACCTTCCTGAGGCTATCTCAATCTCAATTCCTACCCCTGTCCCTTCTAAGTCCCCTCTTCTCATCTCCTTCAGGTTCCCCTGTCAGTCCTCCTTCATCTTCTCCCTCCTCAGGGCAGCCTCACTTAGCACTGGTGGCTTTTTCTGTCCCCTCTAAAGATGGACCTCAGTCCTGGGCTCCAAAGGCCCCAATAAAAATAGATTATTAAAAAAAAAAAAGGCTTCTTTCTGCCCTCCAAAGGGTAGATGGTAGTGACTCAGGAGACAATCAGGAGTAAGAGCTTATACCAGGTACTTAATAAAAAATTGTTGAATTGAATAAACTCCCTGGAGAGACTGTTCCACTTTTGCTTAAATTCCCAACTCTTATCCTCGTCTCTATGTTACCAGGTCCCTCTACCTCCAGGTTAAAAACCTGAAAGCTCTCCTATCCCTGGCATCCCTCCCTCTGAACTGTGATGGACTTAGAAAGTTCTTGAGATCTAGCTTGGGTCCCTTCAGCTGTGTGTCCAATGAATTCCTTCACAGTCTGATCTGTGAGGGAGGCAGAGAAGTGGGGTTATTACTCTAATTTAAGAGATGAGGAAATTGTGGTTGAAGGACCCAATGTGATTTGCCCAAATCAGAGGCTAGACTGAAATCCAGGCCCCCTGACTCTCACTAGTGATCTTTCTATTAGAGCTCACAGCATGCCTGTCTTCTCCCAAAGTTTGAAAATCATGCTACTTCCCATCAACAGACTGTTTCCATGGGTAGCTGATCTCTCTCCCCTTAGGTGGTTCCTTTTTCTCCTCTCTGATCCACTCATAGCAGGAGTCCATCCTGCCAGGTTCCTCTTGGTCATATGAACATTTGGGGGCCAAAATCAAGGTTGGTATCTACTCTTTATCAGAACTAAAGTCTGCCCAATTTCAAGTCACTGCTCCCAGAACTAGATAATCCTGGGTTTTAGTCCTAATTTTGCTAATGACTGCTCTTGTGGCCTTGAGCAAATCTCTTCCTCTCAATAGGCCTCAGTTTCCTTTACTATTAGAAGAGGGTGTTAGATTGGATCTGGTGGTTCCCCCCACTATTTTAATATAATTGTTTCCTCTATAATCACATGTAGTTTATTTTGTACATTTTAAAACATTATTTCAAGAAGAGGACCATAGATTTCATCAGATTGTCAAAGAGATTTAAAAAAAAAGCCTAGAATCTCTGGACTGGCCTTTAAGATCCCTTACATATGGGACTCTACAGTGTCTTAAAAGGTCCCTTCCAGGTCAGCTAGGTGGTTCGGTGGATAGAAAGCCAAGCCTAGAGATGGGAGGTCCTAGGTTCAAATCTTACCTTGAACACTTCTGGCTGTGATACTGAACAAGACACTCAATTGCCTTGGAACTGATACTTAGTATTGATTCTAAGATGGAAGGTAAGAATCTTATTGTTGCTGTTTTTGATTTATTAAAAAAGATACTTGGTATCAGTTCTGAGACAGAAGGTAAGCATTTAAAAAATAAATAAATAAATAAAAGGTCCCTTCTGGTTGCAACATTCCATGGTTCTATGATTCAAAGAACACTAAATACAACTTCTCTGTTTTAGAGGAATTCGATCCATTCCAAAAGAAATCATGTTGCAGACAGGTGAGATTTTAAATGAAAATGGAAAATGTCTCTTGATTTTCATCCCTCCCCAACCCCCACAATTTCCAAAATCCTCTAAGGAAAGTTTGAAGTGTGTGAGCTGCAAAGGGGGTCCCTGAAAGAGTAGGCTGTGTGATAGAACCCCAGCTGCTCTCTTGGTCCCTTTTTCCCAGAGCTACCCTCCCTCATTTTCCCAGAGCCTCCACCCCAGGGTTTCCCGGCCTTGTACCTGCTGCAGACCAGATCTTGGGCTGCTGACTCCAGCTGGCTCCAGATTGTAAGCCTGCAGGAGGGTACAAAGCTTGGGCCTCCAGCCGGCCTAAGAGCTGTTACTCAGGCACTGGCTCACTCAGGGAAATGTAAGCAGGGAGGAGGCCATCCAAATCTGTCTTACCTCCTGCTTGGAAGGTCCAGCCCTTTTAGAGTCCCATAAATACAAACCCCTTGGGGAATCAGAGACCCATTGATGATGAGACTAGAAGGGAGAATTTGAAGAAGGGAGATGGAGAGAGAAAAACAAGACAGAAAGGGGGGAAATAAAGAGATATGCAGAAAAGAGAAAGACAAAGAGTAGAAAGAAAAAAGAAAGATGGGGGAAATGGAAAGAAAACAGAAACAGAGAGAAAGGGAAGACAAACCTAAGTGAGAGAGTGAAAGAGCAGAGGTAGAGAGAGCCAGTACACATGAGCAAAAGACAGGAAGGCAGTGACTGAGAGACAGATGGTGATGGAGAGACATATAGAGATGACAACCAAAACAGAGAGACACTGAGATTGAAACCCAAACAGAGAGATGAACAAGCAAACTGGGTAAGAAATCAAATGGAAAACATTCAAGCCTCTGTGCATGTGTACATACACACACACACACACACACACACACACACATACACACACACACACACATTCTCCTGGGAGAATATAAGCTCCCTTTGGAGCAATTATGCCCAAATCTGAGTTCTAATGGGGTCAGGAGGAGTAGTTACAAAGGCTTCTGTCCTTCTGGCTCCCCTAACCTGATCCAGTCTTTATTCCTTTGTCTCTCTTTTCCCATTCTCTCCTGGCTCTTTTCCTATACCTCTTCCTCCCATGACTTGAACCCTCTCCCAGTTCTCTTCCCCTCCTATCCCAGAGAACTGGGTCTCCTTCTCTTTCCCTTTTCCCTTCCTCCCTGACTTCTTTCTCATTCCCTAATCCCTCTTCATTCTTCTCCATCCCAGTCCAATTCTTTTCTCATTCAGAGAGCTCCACTCATTCTCTTCTTGTTTACACCCCAGGTTCTGACAGTTGTAACAAACATATCTTTCCTTTAAGAACCTCTTATTTCTTAATCCTTCCTTCCTCCATCTGTTCCTTATCCCTCTGTATCACCAAACCTCCACTCCATCTCCATCTCTAGTCTCCTTTTCTAACCCTAACTCTAAACACAGGAGGGTCGTAACATTTTGAGGGAAGTCATGGACCCCTCTGGTAGTCTGGTGAAGCCAATACTTCTCTAGTTTATTACTTCAGTTCATAATTGAAGGACATACTAGATTTGAGTTGGAAGTTAGTTTTTAAAAAAGGTTCTAGGTTTTGTGGAGTTTTTCCAATCCAAGCTTATATAGCAGCTGAAATCCATCCATGGACCCAGGTTAGGAATTGCTGCTCCTGTTCCCTACTCCCTTCCCCAAGTCTCTCTCTTCATAAGGCAATCTTCTGACTGTGTCCTTGAGCTCCTTCACTCTCCCAATTCTTCCTTTAGTCTCCTGCTTTGCCAGACTCTCTGATGTTGTCCTTTCTGGCCTCTCTATCTCTCTCCTTTCAACCCAGCCTCTGTTCCCTCCTGACCCTGTGTTCTTTTCCATCTTCACCCTCGAGGCCTCACCTCCCTTTCTCTCCATCTGTCCTTCCCAGTTTTGGGCATCCATTGCCCCTTCTGGTCTCTCCAGCTGCTCCTGACTTCCACCTCTTACAGTCTCCTGCCTCCCACCATCCCTTCTGTTCCTTCTTTCCCCTTTCCCCACAGCTTCCATTCTCCTATCAGCCCTCTTTTTTCCCCCTCTTTCCATTCCTTTCCTTTCCCCAAAACCAAGGATTCACTCCCTATAATTCACCAATCAATGACTACCTCAACCTAATCACCCCCTTCTCCCCTACACTGTTTCCCAGTATATTTTAATGTTCCTTCAAAGCCTAGAGAGGAAACTTCCCTCTCATTTCTCTGGACTATGCCCCTATACCAAAATCCTTCCTAATCCTTCCTAGTATCTCCCTCCCCTGTCTCTTTCAATGTACCTGTCTTCTCCAATACTCTTTGAACTTCACCCCAAAATATGATAGCCAGGACATTCAGTCTCTCCCTGCCTCCACCCTCCCCCAGCCCCAGCTTTCCTCTTCTCTACTAGAATTTAACTCCTCCAACTCTTCCTAACCCAGTGGAGGTTTTTAACATCCTTACCCTTACCAAATTTCATGTTTCCCCTTATTTCCAAAACTTCCTGATCTCTAGCCCCCTAATCTGAATTTGAATGGTTTGGAGCACATGATAAATGCTCATTGACCAGCAAATACATCAGGTCCTGATCTCCTAGAATGTCTATGCCAACCCCTACTCACTCCTCCCCAGAACCTCCAACCCCAGCTTCTAATGTTTGGGTGAAAATTCTGCCACCCCCACAATTCCCCACATGTCAACTAGTGTCTCCTTGGCCTACTCAGATATGAAGTTTCCTCCCATTTCACCTCTGCCTAGAAGAACCCTTTCAGAAAATATTCAAGGGCCTTCTAGATTCTCATTTTTTCCTTTTGTGTCATAATCTTACAAACTCTCTTCATCCCAAGCCACATAACCTTTCTCCCTTTCCCTGATCTCTATTCTTCCTAAAATCTGGGGAGCCCTATCCTTCAGAATGACATCTCCCAACCCTCAGCTCCTTCTTTCTGTCTAGTGCCCCAGTTCCCTCTCCATATGGCTACTCAGTTTCCTAAACCACTTTTCTTAAAATTCTCTCTCTCCTTACTCCCAAAATATCAAGGATTGATGTCCCTGCTCACCCCCCTCAGTTATCAACCCCCTATTCCCTCCTTCTCTGGGGACATCCTAGTTTTAGACAAGGCCTTGTCTTACTGTACTGAATTATCAAACCAAATGCCTTCATCCTTATCCAAATGCCTCCAAATCTCTATGTTCCCTCCAGTCCTTGTTTCACAGTTCCTAATTACTGGAGTCCTTCTTCAAGGGCCTGTGGACCTCCCTCCTCTTCAAATCCTTACATCCCAGACTCTGCCGAGCTTCTTAATTCTCTTTCCAAAATAGCAGCATCTCTGCAAAATGTGTGACCCTCAACCCCCAATTCATCTTCCCCCAAGTCTCCTATTGCCCCTTAGGGTTTAGAATTTCCTGTCATCTATCATCTTCAGGCATCTCACCTTCCCCCAGACATAGGGGACTTTTGCTGCCCCAAACCATTTCCTATCACATTCCCCAATCAGTGTACCCAGTACCTTCTTGTCACTCCAAGGCACTTTCCCATCCCACACAAACTATCACAGTGCCTTGTTCCCCTGAGCTATCTTCCTCCAACTCCCCTTTCTCCCACATATTTGGTTCCAACCCTAATCCAATATTAGGGTGTCCTGACAATTACAGTTGCTGCTTATCTATACCTCCTCCCTCTAGGAATCTAGGCCTTTCCAAGCTCTCACAGGTTTTTCAAATCTCAAAGACCCCCATTCAGAGAAAAGGTGGGGAGAAATAGTCACACAAGTCCCCTCCCCCACAGTCTTCTTCCCCAGTTACTAGGGGCCTCCCCTTAAGCTATTCAATGTTCTCTGCCCGCCCCAATATTATGATCCCCACTGAAGATACAGGGGCACATCAGTTTGTTACACAGCTACCATTAAAGCCTATTCTTGTCCTTACAGTCTCTCTCATTCTCCCAAATATCATCATATGACAAATATCATCATATGACAATCTCTGGGCCCCAAACCCATTCACCTCCTATCTCCAGGGGGCCCTTTCCCATTCTCTCCTAAACACATCACACCCCCTACCATATACTAGGAACTCTTGAAAATACAGAGTGTCAGAGGCTCCAGCCTACCTCCCCAAATTTCTCTTCTCATCTCAGTCTATCCCTCCCAGGCTTTCCCAATCTCCTTAGAATATGGGGGTACAATCTGGAGATACTGTAACCCCCCGAAGCTAACCAGTATAACCATCCCATTAAGCTTCCTCTTGTAGAATTTTCCACCCCTCATCTTAATGTCTTCTCCATGCCCCCCTCCCCAAATAACGGGGTGCTTGCTGCCCCCTGATTCTCTAGAACCCCACCTCCCCCCCTCCCGCCCCCAGCTCACACTCCGCAGCTCCTGGGTCCGATCCTTCATCTTGCGGCGGCTCCTCCTCCTCCTCCTCGTCTCTCCCTCCTGCCCAAGCTGTGAGGGGGCACTGGCTGGGGGCGCAGGGGTTCCCCGAATCTGGGGACTAAGGGGTACCTGAGCCACCTGGGCTCCTCAGGGGAGGGGGAGGAGGACCGAGCCTGGCCGAAACAGGGGTAGGATCAAGGGCCTGGGCCGGGCTCGGCTGTACCAGGGCTGCGGTGGCGATGCGGCTGCGGCAGAGGGATGGAGGGATGCGGGAGAGGAGGCGCGGGGGAGGGGGGAAGGTGGAAGGGAGGGAGGGGGAAGAACGGGGTGGGGGGAGCAGGAAGCATGCGCAACACCGGGTCTGGGGGCGCCTGGGGGATGTAGTCCGGGGGAAGGGGAGGGAAGGGGAGAAAAAGGGAAGGGAGGGGAGGATAGAGACTGATGGAAAAAAGGGAGGGGAAGGGGTGGTAGGGAAGATTCGTTGTGATGAAGAGAAAGGAAGGTCAGGACAGGCACGCACAGAGAGACAGAAGCAAAGCTAGAAACAGAGACAAAGAGACAGAGAGGCAGAGACACAAAGACAGAAACTGAGCCACAGGAAAAGAGACAGAGACAAAGACAGAAAAGGAGGGTGATGAAACAGGCTTTGGAAAGCAACAAATAGGGAAAACGAAGGGTAGAAGAGCATGGAGGGTAGTGTGTCAATGTCCCTTTTTTAATATCTGTACGTGGTTTGGAGTCTCGGCTTTTTCTTTGTTTGTTGTTGGGATTTTTTGCCAGTGTTACCTGTGTGGTTCTCTATGTCTGTGTACACATGTCCTTGTATTTCTGTGTATCTCTGGGATGTGTGTGTGTGTGCAGATTTTGGAAAATAAAATGTGAGTCTTTTTAGTATAACAGAGGGGCCAGTTCTAGGCTCTGCAGAGTCTCTGGTGCAGCTGAGAGCCCAGACACCAGCAGACTTACCCTGCCCTCCCAGTACCCCCAACAACCTCGATCCCACCATCATCTTCCCTTAGCAGATCTCTACTTATTGCATCACTTGCCTAATTAACTTTAATTCACAGGCCCCCATCTTTGCTAGATATATCCCAGTAATACTCTCAGAGATGATATAACATCACTCCATGAACATATCGTGTTTATTTTTTAAATGACAGATAAAAAAACAACAGAGGAGCAATTAGGCAGATACACCCTCACACCTTGACTCAAATGTAAAGACACTCTGGCACCTACACAAATCTGGATGGGTCCAGAAGTGTAAAGATGCCCAGAGCAACAACTAGGGATAGGTAAGTGGGATTTGCTCCAAAGTCCAAATTTAGAGAATGGTGTGTCTAGATGGCACTGATAACACTTGTACATCCTTCAGTAGCTAGAATTGACAGTTTAACAATTAGTTAATAAAAATTAAGGAAGTATGGTTGCAACGGATGTGACAGTTGACATTTGAGCCAGGAAACCCAGGTTCAAGTCTTGTTTTTGACAAATACTGGCAATGTGATCCTGAGCAGTCCCTAAAAACCATTCAGTACCCTAGGCAACTCTCTGAAACTAGAAGCATAGAGAATGCTCCAGCTTGCTTTGATAGAGGGAATTTCCTCACTTGGGAATTCTTTATGCCAATGAAACTATAAATCTAGTCCTTATTCCAGCAAGAAAAATCAGCTTAAAAAAAAGAAGCTAACCAAATGGTGGGCTAGGATGAATTTTTTTCCCTATGCTACCCATTGTTCCCAGTTCCATTTTACTGCTTGTCCATGGCTCAGTTTGTGGTCCTTATCCCAGCAGCAAAAATTCCTAGTTAAGGCTCTGAAGATGTCACTCACAGTGGGCATGACCATTCCAATTCCCTTCCTACCACTACCATTGTCATCATCATTTATAAACATTTATTGTGTTTATCATGAGCCAAACACTATACTAAGCACTGGAGGTACAAAGACAGGCAAAAAAATATGGGTCTCTGATCTCCTGGAGTTCACATTCTAGTGGAGGAGACAACATATAAACAACTACAAACACACAAGATATAGAAAATATTGAAATGAGAGGTAATCCCAGAGGAAAGGCACTAAGGGCAGATGGAAGGGGATGGGGAAGAGGCCCACAGTACAATGCCCATTTTCATTCCTTTTTCCACTGGTAAAAGAAGCTGGATTTTATAGGTTGTTTAGCACAGAGGGTCAAGGAGAGGAGAGGTTAAGTTCCCTGTGTGCTGAGAGATAGTCTCATACATTGAAAAGGAATGGTCAAAGGAATACAATTAATAAAAAAAAATAATGATGATGATGGAGTAGAGCAGAGAAGCTCAAAGTCACCATGAGAATACTTTCAAATCAATCTTAAAATAATGCCACAAAATGAATAGGGGAGTGAAAGGACCAACAAGATAACAGTGAAACAACTGTCAAGAAGAGAAAAACCTAAAAGATGGACAGAGAACATCTGGGCATTGGGGTAAGAGGGGAACACAAACAGCAGAAGGCTACAGCACTGAGTGAGGAGCATGCTAAGAGTGAGCCCCACCCACCCAACCCCACACCTGCTGTGCAAGGTTCTGAACCTGAATCCAGGCCAATATTCAGATCCTGAGACCCTCCCTGGGTAAATAAAGATCCAACTACCTCTTAAAATTCCAAACCTATAGTGAAGTCCACAATTCCAGTCCAGGGCAGTCTGTGCTGAAGCATGGGCTTAGAGTGAAGCCAGGAGTTCTGGTCTGGACCTATGGCAAGGACATAGATACCAGTTCCGGGTAGTTGGTAGACCCAAAGAGGGAGTCCCTCCTGATCCTCTTGCCAAAAGCTCAAGGCAGAGCCCCAGGACAGGGTAATCTACCATGTGCCTGAAAACATCAAGCTCTCTATGAGACCAAAAATTTACACCTAAGCCTGAGGCTACAATTTGAGCAGTCCCTGACCTGGTCAGCACAGACTGAGACCAAAAGATTACGCCCAAGCCTCTGGCAAGAACTTTAGCTTTCAGCATCTCAAGGGTTAATTGAATCAGCAGTGGGAGGTATCTCTCAGAGCTCTCAGCCCTTAGGCCATCATGCCATCCTGGAAGAACTGAAACTGGCAGAAACTCAAAAATAAAGCTAAGGGTAGCATCAAGGAAGGACTGAAGCTTAAGAGGGTACCCCAAACTCCCAGAGAATAGAGGCTACCTATAAAAAAGGTAGGAAAAATGATCAGACAACAAAAAAAGCACTTAACTATAAAGAATTGTTATGATGACAAAGAGAAAAGTACAGACCCAGAAGGGGACAGTGAAAGCAGAGCAAACACATACAAAGTCCAGAAGAAAAATATGGATTGGACATAGATTCTGGAAGAGCTCAAAAAGGACTTCAAAAACCAGTTAAGAGAGGCAAAGGAAAAGTGGGGAAGATAAATAAAAGAAATATAAGAAGAAATTTAAAAGTGAAAGGTTCCAGGTATAAACAAATCATGAAAGTATTAAAGATGTATTCAAAAGCTAACTCTAATGAGCAAAGTGCTCATGGACCAGATTTATGGATATATTTCTAATATTTCACATGATTGATTGCTGAGTCTTTAAATTTGGATGGGGTTAAATTTGATAGATCTTAAAAGCCAAACCTCTAATCTCATGTGTAAGCTCAAAGACAAGCTTTAGGGTCCTTTGGAATATCAAAGATCCATATTCCATAAGATACATAAGATAAGACTGGTGCCAACTTTCTGGAAAGGAGAAAAGTCCTGGCCCAGATACCTAGGGACCTATTGTATTATCATCCATCCTTTTGGCTTTGTCATTAAAGTGTTAAAACTTTTGTTGTACCAAATGGATGATGGATACCTGCCACCCCCTCCCTGTGCAACTACCATTAATAAATAGATCAGCTCCCTCATTTAGGATCATTTGGACACTTTCTCTCTAACCATCAGAGTAAGGGCTGACAAGCTGGACATGAAGCTGATGACTCCTGTGTCTCTGTGTCTATTTTCTCTCTTTATGTCCTTCCTACTTTAATTTTTAAGCCTTCCACCCAAATTCCTTCAAACTCAGCTTCCCTTTCAGATGATCAACCCACACAAGAATATCTTGTAGCTGTAAGTTGGCTACAAAAAGGAGACCCAAAAGCTGATGGAGGAAAATCAGGCCTTAAAAATTAGAATTGAGCTACTAGAAACTAATGATTTTATGAGAAATCAAGAAACAATAAAATGAAATTAAAAGAATGAAAAAAAACAACAACATAAGAAAACATGAAGTATCTCACTGAAAAAACAAGTTACATGGAAAATAGATCTAGGAGAGACAATTTAAGAATTATAGGCTACCTGAAAGCCATGGTTAAAAGAAGAAAAAAAAAAGCTTGGACATCATAATACAAAAAAAAATTATCAAAGAAAACTGCCCAGATATTCTTGAACAAGAAAATGAAATAGAAATCATAAGAATATGCAGATCACCTCCAGAAAGAAATTTCAAATGACAACTTCCAGGAATATAATAGCCAATTTCAAGAACCCCCAAGCCAAGGAAAAAATACTGCAAACAGAAAAAAAAACCCAATTCAAATACCACTAGTGGTAGTCTCGAGACTGACTATATTCAGATACCATGGAGCTACAATCAGGATCACACAGGACTTAGCAGCTTCCACATTAAAGGATCAGAAGGCATGGAATATGATATTTAGGAAGGTGAAAGATCTAGGTTTACAACCCAGAGTCACCTAGCCAGCAAAACTGAGTATATTCTTTTTTTGGGGGGGGAGGGGGATGGATATTCAATAAGATTGAAGATTTCCAAGCATTCCTGAGGAATAAGCTAGACCTAAACAAAAAATTTGAAGTCCAAACACAAGACCCAAGAGAAGCCTAAAAAGGTAAATAAGAAAGAGATAATTTAAGGGACTCATTAAAGGCTAGGGTTACTGGTCTCTTTGCCTCCAATTTAGTCCCATGATGCACATATTGATAAAGTAATCTTTTCTAACCTTTTAAAATTTCATTTATTTATTTAGAACATTTTTTCTTGGTTATATGCTTCATGTTCTTTCTCTCCCCTTCTCCCTCCCCCCTCCTGTAGCAAACAAGCAATTCCACTGGGTTTTACATGTGTCATTGATCAAGACCTATTTCCATATTATTAATGTTTGCAATAGAGTGATCGTTTAGAGTCTACATCCCCAATCATATCCTCAATGAAACATGTGATCAAGCAAATGTTTTTCTTCTGTTTAATCTTTTTTTTAAAGCCTTTACCTTCCATATTAGAATCCATATTCAGTATTGGTTCTAAGGCAGAAGAATAGTAAAGGCTAGGCAATTGGAGTTAAGTGATTGCCCAGGGTTACACAGCTAAAAAGTATCTGAGACTAGATTTGAACATAGGACTCCCATCTCTGGGCCTAGCTCTCTATCAACTGAGCCATCTAGCTGGCTCTGGGGTAATCCTGAGGAATAGAACTGACCAAATCACTCTCCTACTTAAAAACCTGTAACTTTTTCTACAGGTTAAGGTCCAAATTCCTTAGTCAAATCCTCTTCTCCAAGTGAAATACTTCCAGTTCCTTCAACTGATACTTGTATATCATTATTTCAAGTCTTTCTTGTCATTTTTAGAGCCATTTAGGTGTCCTGGTGCTCCAATTTATCAACATCCCTTATTTTGAGTCAAAAACTGCCTCTATAGCTTTCACTTCTTGCCCCTAGAAGATTATTATGTGTAATATGTGTAACTTGTGGCTCCTAGTAGCTGCTAGCATGCGGCAGCGGCCACACCCCGGGGAATGGCTTCGACAGGCCAGCTAAACCTTGTGAGGGTAGCCATCGGGTCATCATGGACCCCTGGTAAACTAGGGCTTTGCTCACCCAGCATGTGAAGACTGCTTCAGCCGAACAGACGGAAGAAACCAATAAGAAGGTTCAACGGCTGAGAGGGCGACGCAGCAAAGCACTGTAGAGTGCTTAGGGCATGTTGGAGCACAAAAGACAACACGGCCATCCAATGCAGCTGAGGAAGTCTCCAGATGTAACGATTTTTCGTGCCATTGGACCCAGGCTTCCAACGCCGAGAGAGTGGGACTGTCTCTGTGCATCAACTTTTCCACTTAAATCTTTATGCACAGGTGTCTTTGTGCACACTCATCTATCATAGATGAAAATGCACAAAGACAGTCATCATCCTCAGTTACCAAGAGACTACTACTATACTATGTGTAATTATGTGTAATAATGTATTATGTGTAAGGTCCACATAATAAATCTTCAAATATTTATAGTTATCATGTCACTCCAAGACTTCTCTTCTAGATGTAATCTGACCATGGTAAAATGTAGTAGGATTATCTCCTCTCTTATTTTGGAGGCCATATTTCTCCTAACGCAAAAGGAAATTACATTAGCTTTAAAAGACTTTCCATATCATACTATTGACTCATATTGACCCTCTAGACCTCTAAAACTCCAGAGGCTTTTCCCCATGAACTGCTATCAAGTCATGTTTCCTTTATCATCTTGTATTCATCCAATTGGTTTCCTTAATCCAAGTATAGGAGTTTGTATTTATCCTTATTGAATTTCTTCTTATGAGATTTGGCCCTTCATTCTAGTTTGATGAAATCTTTTTGAATCCCATTTCTACCACTGAATATTTTATTTATTCTTTTCCAGCACTTTGTCATCTATAAATTTGATGTGAAGGCCATTTGTTCTCACTAAAATGTGAGTAGAGCAGGATAAAGGACAGATCCATTGGGCATGCAACTAGAGACCTTTTTTCGAGTTGACATTGATTCATTAATCACAACCCTATGGAGGATTGCTAGTCATTGACACAAATCTTAACACACCAAACTATTATCATCTAACCTATATCTCCATGACTTGTCCATAAAAATATTAAAAAATACTTTGTTAAACCCTTACTTAAGAGCTAATTATATCTACCTACAGCATTCCCCTGACCTACCAGTCTAGTTACTCAGGTGAAAGTTATAACTAACATCTATTCACTAAGCAATCCTGCTGAGATGATCAATATTGTTATTGTATCTGTAAGAGTCAAATGGTAAGTTGTAGAAAAAAATAGTTTGTGCTGGCAGTTACAGTTGGAAAATGTCCTTCTATGATGTATTCCCATGAGTCATGATAAGAGTATGTGTTTTTCGGTAATAATAATACTGTATGATGATCAACTATGAATGACTTCACTATTCTCAGCAATACAATGATCCAAGACAATTCCAAAGGACTCATAATGAAAAACCCTTATTCACCTCCAGAGAAAGAACTGACAAAGTCTGAATACATATTGAAGTAGACCGTGTTTCACTTTATTTTCTTCATGGTTAGTTTCTTTAGAATTTTGTGTGTGTGTGTGTGATATGTCTTCTATAATATGATGAAGACAGAATTATGTTTTGCAATGATAGCACTTGTATAATATATATCAAATTGCTTACTGTCTCAGAGTTTAGGAAGGAAGGAAGAGAATTTGGAACTTAAAGTGTTAGAAAACAAATATTAAAAAATATTTTACATGTAACTGGGGATAAAATAAAATACTTCTCAACCAAAAAAGTCTTTGATTTTTGGTTTATCCGGATCAATGTAAGTTTCTGGAGAAGATAGAAAGAAAGAAGGTGAGGTGAAATGTCTTTCTTGTTAGAAATGGATTAACTTATATACAAATTGTGAAAAAAGCATAATAGAGAAAATTCCATAAAAAAGTGAGTCTAATGAAGAGACATTTTCCTGTCATGGATGGAAAGAATCTGGAGAATATAGAGAGTATGGTTTTGGATTAGAATGGTTTATGGATTAGAAATGTCAATAAATAACTCTTTTCAGGTACTTTATTTTTTTTTGAGAAGAGAATTTACTTGTTTGTTTTTTTAATTTTTTACTTGGGATTTTGAGAGAAATTAAATATGTGGAACTCTTTTCAGAATTGAAGAGAAGTCATTTGCCATTAGAATGAGGGCTTGAGGTGACTATGATCTTTTATATAGTCAAAATAAGTTCTTTTGTTAATGCTTTCATATGGTAACAAATTGTAAAATTAATCATTTTAATATTATTTAAACAGGAGAGGTTGAGATTTAGTGTTTTGAGAGATGAATAATTACTATTGAAAAGGGATTTTTTTCCCAAGATATTATATAGGTAATGTCTAAGAAATTTGGATGGGGTTTGAGATAATCAATGAGAAAAAGCTTCTGATTTTAGTAACTAGAAATAAAGTATCCAAACAAACCCATTGATTTTCCTAGGACACACAAGAATAAAATTAATGTGGGTCTGGACAAGTAGAAGGTTAAGAGGTGGCCTACAAGCAATGTTGACAAATTCTAGTCTTACAAAAGGAAATTAGAAATGTCAATAAAGACCATATCAAGAGGCAACAAAACTCAGTTCTAATGTGATGAACAATGTTGGAACCTATCATAATATGAAAATTAAAGCACACATCCTTCCTTTCTCTTAACAACTGGTCTACAACAAAAACAGAAAATTACAATCATGCTATTAGGTGGTTTTGCTTAACTCTTTTTCAGGAATAGATTTTGTTATTGTGCGGGGGAGGGTATCTGGATGTCATTTGTGAAGTATCTGTGGCATCAAAACAAAATGTATCTACACAAATAATACCATAATTTTTTCCATAATAGGAAACAAGGTTAATCTGGCACAACTTATTCTTGATGAAGCTATACTGCCTTGTAGTGACCAGTACTTCCTTTTCCGATTGTCCCTCCCTTTAATAGTGTGTTCCAAAATTTTTCAAGGAAATAATATCAAGATTTCCAACCTGTGGTTTGAAAGACCCATCTTTTGAAAGCTGGAACAGCATTCATCCACCTTTAATCTCATCATCTTTTGGGAGTCTGGAATGTAGTTTATCTAGGCCTGGTGACTTGAATTCAAGTAGAGGGCAATGATGGTCAGAGTTTATACCTATTGCTCTCCTTATATATAATTTAATACCTTTAAATTTAATTAAATTGAATCCACAGAATAGAAATCTCTAATATAAATAACACAGATAAGTAAACATGAACTTCCTCACCAAATTCCCTTAGTAACAAGAAAAGCTACTCTTTTGAAATTGAAGCAAAAAGTAGGTATAATAAGAGGAAGTACAATTTCCTGGTTTCAGTTTTTGTTTTTTGTTTTTAATGAACCACCAAACAATTCATGAAACTTATAAAGAAAAGCGCAGATTGTTTGATCCTATTCCACCTGGCAGTCAGTGTGATTGTACAACCACAGGCTGTCTGGGTTAGATTGTCTATAGAATATGTATAATTCTATGTGCCACTTTTTAAAGGGCTAATTTAGAATCTAGAATGCTTCCAGATGACGGTAAAGGATGGTGGAAGCCATGTCACTGAAGAAAAGAAAAGGTATTTACTTATTAAACTTTTATAAGGAAAGACCCTAAAAAGACCCTGATATGCCATCTTCTAAGTCACAGGACCCAGGATTTTCTAGCCTTTTCAGTTACTCTGAGAGTTTCACTTTCCTTTATGTGTTGTCTTTCCCATATACATAATATTAGTTTCTTGAACTGAGGGACTATCTTGCTGCTTCTCTTTGCACAGTGCTTGGCACATAGCAAGCACCTAATAAATACTTTTTTCATTCATTCATTCACTCATTTTAGACCTAGCAGTCCTCAATCAATGTCTCCAGATAGCTGACACATTGTCCTACAGAAGAAAATTTAGAATCATTTTATATGGCCTGGAAGGTAAAGCTTAGACCAAAAGGCTAGGTAGAGTTGTTGGGTAGATGGTTAATAGCATTAGGTAGATTCAGAATTGAATGAATGACCAGTTCTAAGACTTGTGATCAATAGATCAGTTTCAACCTGGAGGAAGGTCTCTAGTAAAGTGAACCAACGGTTCTTTTTTCCCCTTGTCCAATATTTTTACCAGTGACCTCGATGAAATCAGAGGTGGCATACTTATCATGTTTATTGAAGAAGGGAAGGTGGTGGGGAAGGGGTAATTTGCTAGATCACAGAATCAGGTTAGAAAAAGATCATAATGGATTCAAATGAAGGGCCAAATTAAACACAATGAAAAATAAAAAGAGATGGATGAAACGCCCTATACTGGGGACACCTAAAAAAATCAACTTCATGAGTACATATTGGGAAATGTATGGCTAGACAATAATTCACATGAAAAAAGAGATCATAAGTCAATATGAGTCAAGAGTATGACATGGTGATTCAAAAAAGGTGAATTCAATATAGGGCTGTATACAGAGTGAGAGAGGTAATAGCCTTACTATATTATGCCCCAGTTGGGCAACAATTGGAGTACTGTGGTTTGGGGCGATACATTCTGGGAAAAACTGACAAGCTTGAGCTAAAAAGAAGGTAATCAGGCTGATGAGGAGTCTGGAGACCATGCCATATGAGAACTGATTAAAGAAACTGGGGCTATTTAGTTTGGAGAAGAAAAGACCTCATGGGGCATGATAGTTGTCTTCAAGTATTTGTAAGTTCCTTTATACAAAAAAAGGATTAAACTTGTTTAGCCTAGTCCCCAGTGGACAAATTTGGAGCAAATCCTCGGAAGTTGCAAATCAGCATATTTCAGCTCTGAATTAAAAAAGAAGTCCCTTACAAGTAGAGCTGTCAAAAAGCAAAATGGGCTGTCTAACAAAATAATGAAATTTACATTACTGAAGGTTTTCTAGCAGAGGCCACATGATCATTTTTCAGAGATGTTTTAGTGGTTTCCTTATCAGTTATAGGTGGTACCAGGACACCCTTTAAGGTTCTTTCTAGCTTCATATGATTCTATGTTTAAGATTTCATTTCTATATCCAAAAGATAGGGTGGTCAGCCAGGTGGCAACTATGGCACTGAGGGGGGGGGGGTTGGGACATGATTTAAGCATAACCTCTCCTCAGCTTCTCCTCCTCTGTAATTTCCCCCCTCCATGTTTTCCTATGCACCTTAAAAAAAAACAACCTTTACTGTCTTAATATCAATGCTAAGAAAAAAGAGAGACAATAGCTAGGCAATGAGAGTTGTGACTTGACAGGATCACACAACTAGGAAGTGTCAGGCCATATTTGAACCCAGATCCTCCCAACTCTAAGCCTGGCACTCCATCCACTGAGCCACCTAGCTGCTCCTCCTGTGCATCATTCAAAGTTAACCCTGCCAACGGATTAGAGACCTTCCTCTAGTTCTTTTTCTATCTACAAGAAACATGGAAAGTACTCAGATTGTCCATCTGTTGTCTCTCATTCTTGCTATATGGTTGAACCCTCCTTTTATTGTCATATACATCTTTGAGCATGTATTTTCATTCAACAAATACTTAAGTGTCTCCTATATGTACATAAGGAAACAAATACAAAGAGTATCCAGGTATTGCACAGTGAATGTGAAATTTCAAAGCTCAAACTCAGAAAGGATTATTAATTCTAAGATCGAAGGTGAAGGTTTAAAAAAAAAATCAGAAGGGACCTCTAGTCCTATCAGAATTCCTACCTGATAAGTAGTCATTTGGCTTTTTTTTTTTTAACCCTTACCTTCTATCTTAGAGACAATACTGTGTATTGGTTCCAAGGCAGAAGAGTGGTAAGGACAAGGGATTTAGAGTTAAGTGACTTGCCCAGGGTCATACAGTTAGGAAGTATCTGAGTCCAGATTTGAACCAGGACTTCTAAGACTGACTTTAAATCCACTGAACTACCTAGCTGCCCCCATTTATCCAGTTTTTACCAAGTAACTTGTTTATAGGGGACTCACTACCTCATGAGGCAGCCCAGTCCATGTTTGCACAACTCTAGGTAGGAAATTTAACTTATTCAAATGGATTTGTGATCTTGTTGATTTGGGAGTTCCCTCCAACGATGTGAACTAAAATCTGTATGTGCCTGACCATCCTGTGCAGCTCTCATCTTCATCCTATAAATTTACCACATGAGACCCACCCAACCTTTTGAAGGCCTTCCTTACTTTCTTCTTGCATTAGGAGAATATGAGCAGAACATTCAGGCTATTATTCCTTGCCCTCTGCATTTGACTAAACCATCTTCTCTTTGTATCATACATTTCTTAGATGATCTCTTTTATTACTATTATTTGAAGTTATTCACTGTGTAATGTTGGATCTGGTACACCTACCATGCATTTCTTCTTTAGTCTTTGAATAAAACTTTTTTTTATTTTGTAAATTTTCTTTTTAATGAATGTCAACAAAGAGATAATTTCAATATGCACAGAAAAACAATAAAGGAAATTTAATATGAAACTATGAACCTTTGTTGGGGTAACTAGGTGGTACAATGGATAGAACAGTGGCACTGAAGTCAGAAAGATCTGAGTTCTAATTTGGTCTCAGACACTAGTTGTGTGACCTTGTTTGCCTGAGTTTCCTCATCTGTAAAAAAAGAGCTAGAGAAGGAAATGGCAAATTCCTCCAGTATCTCTGCCAAGTAAACAGAAAATGGGGTAACTAAGAGTTGGATGCAGTTGAACAACATAAACCTATTTATGCTCGGTTTCTCTCTTTTCCCCTACTCCATATTGCTTAAGAATTGTTTGTATAATTCAAATTTAATGATAGTTCCTGCTCAATCATGTCCCTTTCTGAACTTCCGTCTGCTCTTTTCTGTTTATTTTTTTATGATTCATCAATGCCCTTTTCTTCCTTTATAATCTTTTAAATGATTCACTAATGTCTTTTTCTTCCTTCTGATTATCACTACTCCACAATTTCTCTCTCCACCAAGAGAAAAACAAAAGCCTTTTCTTGTAACAAATAAACATAGTCCTCCAAAACCAATCTAAACCTTGGCCATGTTTACAAATGTATAGCTCATTCTGTTCATCTAGTTTATCACCTTACTGCCAGGAAGCAGGAGGCATGATTCATCATCAGTCTTTTTGGAGTTGTAATTGGTTGTTCCATTCATCATAGTTCTTTAGTCTTTCACAGTTGTTTTCCTTTTCAGTGTTGTGGTAATCACTGTATAAATTGTTCTTCTCGTTTAACTCTGCATCAATTCATACAAGTACTTCCAGGTTTCTCTGAATCTATCCCTTTGGCATTTCTTACAGTCTAAAATATTTAATTATATTGATGAGCCATAGTTTCTTTAGCCATTCCTTAATATCAACCAACCATCTTGTTTCCTATTTTTGCTAAAATAAAAAAGTACTGCTATCAATACTTTTGTACATATGTGTTCTTTTCCTCTTTCTCTGATCTTTTTGAGATAATAAGCCTAGTAGAGGTATCTCTGGGCCAAGCACAGATACAGTTTAGTAACTTTTTGATTATAGTATCAAATTATTTTTTCTAAACAGTTGTATCAAAAAATAGTTCATGCAGAAGTGCATTATTGTACTTGTACTTACCCAACTCCTATAACAAATATCATTTTCATTTTTTGTAATCTTTGTCAACCTGGTGGATATGAGGGGGAATTTCAGTGTTATTTTAGTTTTGCTTTAGTGATTTGGAGAATTTTTCCATGTAGCTGTTGATAGTTTGGATTTTATCCTTTGAGAATTTCCTATTCATATCTTTTGACCATTTATTGTACAATGACTGTTATATATTTTCTTAATTCTCTTTATTTCTTGGATATCGAACATGTATCTTTTGTCGCATATATTTTCCCTAAATAAAAATTTTCCTTCTAATTGCATTGGAGAATTTTTGGTAGACACTCTTCAATTTTATTAATCAAAATTGTCCATTTTATCTCCTATGGCAATGATGTTGAACCTTTTAGATACCAAGTGCCTAAACTGCAACCCTTATGCAGCATGTGAGCCCCCCACCCTTACCCCAGATAGAGGAGGAAGGAAGTGCTCCCATTGGGCTGTTGAGCAGAGGGATAGGTTATGTGAGAAATGTCCTCAGGCCTGTGTGGAGAGGGGGAAGGGAGTAGCCCCCTCTGGCATGGGTACATAGGTTCACCAACACAGTCCTATGGACTTTCTATTCCTTGTTTGATAAAGAAATAGTTCCCTATCAATAGCTGTTCTCATTATTTGCTCTTCAGATTTGTTTATGATATGACCTATTTTTTAAATACTTACCTTCTGTTTCAGAATCAATACTAAGTATCAGTTCCAAGGCAAAAGAATGGCAAGGACTAGGCAATTGGATTAAGTGACTTGCCCAAAGTCACACATATAGAAAGTGTCTGAGGCCAGATATGACCTTTTATAATTAAAGCCTTGGAACCATTTGGAGTTAATTGTGATACACAGTGTGAAATGTTGGTTTAAATCTAATGTCTGCCAAATTGATTTCCAGCTTCACCAACAGCTTTGTCAGAAACCCAAAACTTGGGTTTTCTGAATATTATGCTAATGATCTTGTGAACCTTATCTGTTCCATTCATCAGCTTCTCAATTTTCAAATCACTCAGTGGAAGTACTTATTGAATCTGGGAATGGGGAGGGAAAGAAAATGAAATATGTAAACATGGAAAAATATTTTAAAATTTTAAAATAAAAAACTCAATGTGTTCAATTTTCAAACCCAGTAGCCAATAATAGTATTAATGATTATTACTTTGTAACATATCTTGAGATCTAGTACTGCTAGGTTCTTTCCTCTTCCCACTTTTTTTCATTATTTCTCTTGAGAATCAACCTTTGGTTCTTCATGATATATTTTGTTATTATTTTTCAAGTTCTGTAAAGTAACTCTTTAATAGTAATATTGTACCGAATTTATAAAACAATCTAGTATTTTGATACAGTCTAACCCCGAGTAGATAGATGTCTTTCCATTTATGTCTGCCTTTACTTGTGTAAAGAGAATTTTTTAGCCATAATAATTTAATTTCTATATGTTGTAGTGTCTGGATTCTGAGGTATTTCATATGTTCTCTAGTTAGTTTGAATGGAATGTCTTTTTTCTGTCTCATCCTGTTGAGTTTTGTTGGTAATATATAGAAAAGCTAATAATTTTTGTGAGTTTCTTCTATATCCTGTTACTTGCTGAAGTTACTGTTTCAATTAGTTTTTATTTAGCTATCCAGGTTCTTCTCTAAGACATTATGTCATTTACAGAAAGCAAGAGTTTTGTTTCTTCTTTGCCTGTGGTTATTCCCTGATTTTATTGCTTATTTTTTTATTGCTATAGTTACCATTTCTAGAGCTATGTCAAATAATAGTGGTGACAGTGGGGATCTTTGCTTTACTCCTGATGTTTTTGAAAAAATTTCTAGAGTTTCTCCATTACAGATAATGCTGGTTCTTGTTTTATGTGGATACAGTTTAACACATTAAGAAACAATGTTTATTCCTGTTTCTATTTTAATTTTTTAACTTAAATGAGTACTGTGGGTTTTTTTTTAAGTTTTTTATCTATGGTTTGATATAATCATGTGATTTTTAAAATTGTTTTGTTATTAACATGGTCTATAATGTTCATCGTTTTCCTCATGTTAAACCAACATTGCATTCCTAAGAGAATGACAATTTATGCAATATTTGAATTAATTGCTTTTTAAATGTTTGATAGACCTTACTTGAAATTCATAAACTTCCCTATGGAAATAGGTTTCTATTTCAGATCTTCAGAGTTTATTCTATTTCATATCTTGTCATATTGGAATACTAGTAGAAAGTTGGTATTTAAAAGATGAGCTTTTGTGTTGTGAATCTTAAAACTTCTCAGACTCTACCTTGAAACATTTGGTTAAGGCTATTCCCCATTTTAAACAATGAAGGTACTTGGTCAGGAATGTATTGAGAACTTTACATTACTCCACCCATACTTAGGCATACTTTAGGGGAAGATAAAGTTGTAAACTCCTTACTGAACAATGAAAAAGTACTTAACCCATACTTATAGTGAGGCAAAAGCCCTTAAGATAGGTCTATTTTTAGATCTAATACAAAAGGGTGCTAAGTACCTATGAAGGTCAAATTAATCACTAAAAGGTCAAGCAACTTACAAAGGGCAAGCTTAGCAAAAAGGTGTGAAGTACTCAGAAGATATAGTCTACCCAGAGAAGGTGAGAACTAAAGAGTGATGAAAACTAAGAATGGGTAGTCCTAGGAAAAGTGTCTACTATGATTGGTAGATGTGAAAATTTAGGGGAGGTGACAGAAGAGAAAATTTTCTTTAAAAGGAAGGAGCTTGAGGCCTCTGAAGTTAGTTCAGCTTTGGAAGCTGAATTGGAAGTCAGGAGTCAGAGCTGGCTCTCTGAACTCAGTTCAGGAGTTGAGGATTTCAGTGAAGAATTGAAGTTTTGCTTGGGACAAAATCTTGTGGTGAGTGGATTAAAGACTGAATTAGTTTCTCTCTTAAAGAAAAAGGCCTAGGCCAATTGGCCTAGGCCCTAGCCTTTTCCTACTATTTCCTCTTACTCTGTCTCTTTCCCTTCCCTTAATTCCTTCATTTGTATTAATTAAAATCTTCATAAAACCCAGCTGACTTGGGTATTTCATATTTGGGAATTTTTCCCATGGAGACCACTTATTTTTAATATAAAATCAAGACACAAAAAATTATCTTTACAGTTTTGGCAATTCAAGGTCTTGAACCCACATTTTCACGGTCACAGTGTCCATAGAAAATTTGAGTTCATGTACAGGTATGCAAAAAAATACTCAAAATCACCAGTGATTAGGGAAATCAAACCAAAACAATTCTGAAGTATCATCTCACACCCATCAGATGAGCTAAAATGGTAAAATGACAAATGTTGAAGGGGATATGGAAGAGTGGGGATACTAATGCACCTTTGGTGGAATTGTGAACTGACCCAATCATTCTGGAGAACAATTTGGAATTACATGCAGAGATCTATAAAACTGCATATCCTAAGACCCAGCAATTACAAATATAATTTTTTATATTTATATATAATTATATATTATATATATATATTATATTATATTATGTATATGTATATTATATATACAAATAATTATATTTGTAATTGCTGGGTCTACTCCAAAGGTGATCAGGGAAAAAAAGGAAAAGAACTGATATGTTCCAAAATATTTATAGCAGCTCTCTTTCTGATGGCAAAGAATTGGAAATGGAGGGGATGCCCATCAATTGGGGAATGGCTAAACAAATTGAGGTATATGATTATGATGGAACACTGCATACCATAAAAAATGATGAGCAGGTAAGGTGTTGGTTTTTTTCATTTGTAAAGATCTACATGAGATAATGAAGCATGAAATGAGTGGTACCAAAAGAACTTTATATACAGCTACAGATTTAATATTTGAAGATTAACTTGTAAATATTTACCTCCAGAGAATAAACTGAGAATAAGTAAGTGGAAACATAAGAGACACAATCTATATATTTTGCCAGATGATGCCTTGTATGATGTGGGAAGGGAATAGAGGGGGATGAATAAATAAACAAATAGATAGAAAGAAAGAAAGAAAGAAAGAAAGAAAGAAAGAAAGAAAGAAAGAAAGAAAGAAAGAAAGAAAGAAAGAAAGAAAGAAAGAAAGAAAGAAAGAAAGAAAGAAAGAAAGAAAGAAAGAAAGAAAGAAAGAAAGAAAGAAAAGCAAATGAAAAGAAAACTTGGTATCATTAAAGGAGCTTTGTAATTTCCTGGACACAATCCAGTTCATTCTTCCCCTTGTATGAGAGAAGAGCAAACTCATCATGCTGGAAGACCAACTCGAGCAAGGGAAAGGCAGGAAGGAGAGAGAATTCTGGAGAAGGAACAGAGGAACTGAGAAGATCCAAACAGTTGAACTCAGTTCTCTTTGGGAAGCCCACCAAGGAGGTTGATCTGAGTGAACCTCTGAGCCTGGAGCATTCTCCTGTGAAGTCAGACCCCAGTATCCAGTGAAAGACAAACCAGAGTGAATAGACTTTGCTAGACAGCCATTCACCACAAGATTTCCTCTCAATCCCTCTAGACAGCCTTGAATTTAATATCATAGTTAGGGCAGCTAGGAGTCAGGACAGCTCTCACAATTGATCCCAGAGGGTCAGGCAGGCAAGCCTGACACTGCAGGATTTGGGGAGAAGGAGTTCAATTGTTATTTGGGGACTTCCTATTTCCCACCTTCCTATTGCCTTGTCCCACAACTCACTTGCCCTACTTTTCATGTGATCCTTTAGAATAAATAGTTGTTTACTAGATCAAGTGCCTGCTTCATAGTATCCAAGAAGGGAGACTTGAAGTTTGGGGGGAGGAAAGTTATACTTCTCTCCTCAGAGAGGGAGAAGCTGTCTGTCTTGTATTTTATTTCAACCTGGTCTCTGAGGGAACAGTAACCTGTGATTCTGAAGGCAACCAGAGTGGGGTTTACCAGGGAAAGAGAGAGGGAAACCAATCTATCTCCTCTCTCTCCACCTCTTGGCTTCATTCCATCTATACCACACTCTGGTCCTGAATTCAGTGGTGGGAGATTTCATTTCTCTCCCTCCATTATACCCTTCTCTTCAATTCCTGCCTCAATTTGTTCTCCATTTTTATTATTTATACCAGTTATATATTCTATTAGTCAAGCTCTATAGGTTTTCTTTTTTCTTTTTTTTTAAACCTTTACATTCTGAAAACTGAGGATACTCTCCTATTCTATAGAGCTGAGCTGAATGGACAGGGAAGAGTTAAGGCAATTAGAGTTAAGTGACTTACCCAGAAGGTGTCTGAAGCTGTATTTGAACCAAGGACCTCCCATGTCTAGGCCTGACTCTATCCATACAGCTACCTAGCTGCCCCTCTACAGGTTTTCCATGTAAATAAATATCATAATTTGAGAGGCAAACATTCTTCAAGGTCTTTATTGTGAGGATGGTCAAGTCAAACTCTTTGAACAGTTACAGATCATTACAAAGAAAGCCCCAGGGCTACATTTGGAAGATGATACAATGTCATTCACAAACAATAATATCTAGAGGACCCTACCAACTACAGAGAATCCCTCGCCAACTTTCCCCTCCATCACAGTGGCAAATAGGTTTAGAGAATAGATACTTCCTTGTTTTATCCCTCTGCTTTATAATGTTTGTGATTACTAATATTATAAATCAAAACAAATCTTTCATGATTTTAATGTGGAGAGATATCTAGTTGAAAAAAAGTTTTTAAGGTGGCATTTTCCTCCACTGATTCAAATAATTTTTAATAATCAACAAAGAATATTGTAGGATCTTAGGTTCTTTACAACTTCCAAGCAATTTTGGAATGGTAAAGAGGTTCATTTTTTTAATATCACTGGTGAAATTCTGCTTGTTTCCTATGAATCTGAAAACTGAAGATATTCTCAGACTCTATTGAGATGAACTGAATAGATTTTGTATAGGTGGGAAAGTTGATATATAGGTTGATATTTGTTGATGTTATCTTTCTAAAAAATTTTTTTAACATGCTTTTAATATTCTTCCCTAATCCAGAAACTTTGCGTATTGACTCCAAATCTCTCACAATGTGTTTTCTTCAGAATGAATTTCCTCTATAAACACTCAGCCCATCCACTCAGGCTGCTTTTTCCTATCTTTGTACTCAATGTAATTTCTAGTTTCCTTATGGACATATCCTAGACTATGACGTTAGGATCCAAGTATTAGGGTGGCCCTACATGGTGAAAATTTGTCTTCAGTATTCATTAAAAATCATTTCCATTTTTCTTCTATTTATTGTACTTCTACATTAGTTCTTAATGCCTTTTAGAAGGCTTTGCTGAGTCTGAATTTGTTGCAAAGCTTTCTTTAAATTAGCTTTACCTTCTACTACTTCTTTCAACTTTAAAAGATTCCATTATTGGCCAATATAACAAAAAAGGAAAATGACAAATGCTGGAAGGACTGAAGGAAAATTGGGACACTGATGCACTGTTGGTGGAGTTGTCATCTGGTTCAACTATTCTGGAGAGTAATTTGTAACAATGCCTAAACAGCTCTAAAACCACATACCCATTGACCCAACAATACCACTACTAGGTCTGAATTCAAAAGATATTTTTTTTAAATGGGGTTGGAGGGTGGGAAGGAGGAGAAGGAAAGGCCTATTTGTACAAAAATATTCATGACATCTTTCTCTTTAATTCTTTCATGAATTTTTTATTGTATGTGTGATACATGTCTTCTGTCACAGTGTGGGGAATATGGAAATATGTATTGCATGAAAGCACTGGTATAATCTATAATGGATCATTTACTGCCCCAGGTGGGTAGGTGGCAGAAGGAGGGAGGGAGAGAATCTGAATTGCAAAATGTTTTTTAAAAATGTAAAAAATTTTTGACATGTAATTGAGAAAAATAAAAGTAAGTCAGACAACTAAGAAAAAATGTTTATTGCAGCTCCTTTTATGGCAGCAAAGAATTAGAAATTGAGGGATTGTCCCTCAACTGGAAAATGGCTGTATAAATTATACAGTATTATTGTGATAGAATACTATTGTGGTATAAGAAATGATGAGTAGAATGAATTCAGAAAAATCTGAGCTCATATGAACTGGTGCATAGTGAAGTAAGCAGAACCAGAAGAATATTGATGGCAATACTTTTTTGATGAACAACTGTGATTGACCTAATTATCCACAATAATGGAGCAGTCCAAGACAATCCCCAAAACTCATGATGAAAAATACTATCTGCCTGTAGAGAAAAAACTGATGGAGTCTGAATGCATCCCAAAACATACTATATTTCACTTTCTTTCTCCTTCTTTTTCAATTTGAAACCTCTTCCACAAAATTACTAATATGGAAAAATATGTTATATCATTATACATATAAAATCTATGTAAGACGTAATGGACTTCTCCATTAGTGGTGGTGTAATGTCCCTGAACAACTTGCAGGGACCCAGGAGAAAAAAACACCATTCATAAGCAAAGGATAAACTATGGGAGTGGAAACACCGAGAAAAAGCAACTGCCTGAATACAGAGGTTGAGGGGACATGACAGAGGATAGACTCTAAATGAACACTCTAATGCAAATACTATCAACAAAGCAATGGGTTCAAATCAAGAAAACATCTAATGCCCAGTGGACTTACAAGTCGGCTATGGGGGGTGGGGGGGGGGAGGAAAAGAAAATGATCTATGTCTTTAACGAATAATGCTTGGAAATGATCAAATAAAATATATAATAATAAAAAAAAAATCTATGTTAGAGTGCTTATTATCTTAGGGAGGGGAAAGTGGTAGGAGGGAATGAGGAAAGGAGGATGGGAAAGAGGAAGAGAATTTGAAACTCAAAATTTTTTTTCTAAAAATGAATGTTTAAAAATTGCTTTTATGTGTAATTAGAGAAAAATTAAAAATTGTTTTTTTAAGAGAGAAAAAAGATTACATTGCTAACAATTGTTCACCACCCTTTGTAAGATTTTTGAAAAAGTTTCTAGTCTAAGTGTCTTAGGCAAATCAAGACATTGTCTTGTCCTCCATCTCTCTCAATTGATCAAGTAAGTAAAATATTTGCCATTAAGTGTTTTCTGGGATCTTTTGGTTTTATTTTGACAATAGTCATAGTTATTAATCTGTATAAAAGAATTTTCAGTGGTATCAATGTCATTTTGGATCTCTATTTCCTATTTGACATTGCTGATTATTTGTTTAAATATTTCTGGATTGAATCATTTAAGTAGAATGTTATACTTTTCATTATTCTTTTTGCTTTTTAATAATTTTGATCTTTGCTTAATATGTCTGAATATGCACAAATAACTGATCCAAGATAGCTTTGACACCACTAATAAGTATTTTTCTGTCATTAACATAAAATCTGGTTCATTTTTGCAATGTTATTTGGTGATCACCATGAATAGAACTTTATTATATCTTTTCTTGAAGAAAGTGTCTATGATATAAAGGTATGAGGCTTCTGTGAAATCTATAAATCTTTGGCTTCTCTCATTCCTTTTTCTTGAATGAGACTTTCCCATATCTCTTTCACCATATTCAATATTTTTCACTTTTATTGAAGTATTGATGATCAGAGTACCTAGTGCTTTATTTTGGGGTGCCTTATCAAAGTCTTTATAGAATTTCTCTACCTATACCTCCTCGGCAATCAATATTGGTCCCAAAGCTGCAATTATTTTCATGGTGATATTTTTGCAAACACTTATCTATATTGCAATACCAAATAACCAGGTATCCCATAAAAATAATGTTTCTTTTGGGGAGAGGGGCAATTAGGTAATGCAGTGGATAGAATGCTGGATCTGAAGTCAGAAAGACTCATCATTCTGAGTTCAAATATGGCCTCAGACATTTCCTACCTTTATGACTCTGGGCAGGTCACTTAACCCTCTTTGCCTCTGTTTCCTCAAAATGAGGAAAAAGAGGCCTAGAGACAGGAGGTCCTAGGTTCAAATTTGACCTCAGACACTTCCCAGCTGTGTGACCCTGGGCAAGTCACTTGACCCCCATTGCCTAGCCCTTACCACTCTTCTGCCTTGGAGCCAATACACACACATATATATATATATATATATATATATATATATATATATAAGACGGAAGGTAAGGGTTTAAAAAAATAATGAGCAAGAGTAGGAAATGGCAAGCCACTCTAGTATATCTCCTAAGGAAACCCCATATTAGGTTTCTCCTATGAAACTATGAAAACTTACCAGAATTTACTTGTCCTGTTAAATATATTTTTATAATTGCTAAAGAAACGTAAAGGGTTTTTGGTGCTTCTGTCTCTTAGTGAACAACAGAATTGGCAATAATTTGGTAGTTTAATAGCAAATATTACACACTGATGATTAAGGTATGGAATAGTTAGGTAGCAGAGTAGCTAGAATGCCAGACCTAGCATCCCTTGGAAGCTTGTTTTGCTGATAATACTTTAGTCCTTCACAGTTGACCATTATATAATAATTCTGTTACTGTGTACATTGTTCTCCTGGTTCTGCTCACTTCCCTTTGCATCAGTTCATAGAAGTCTTTCCAGATTTTTCTGAACTTGTTCTGTTCATCTTTCCATAAGGCACAATAGTATTCCATTACAACCATGTACTCTAGGCCTTGTGTGTGATATGTGTCTTCTATTGTGATATGAGTAATATGAGTTATCACATGAAATTATGGGAATAACCTATATCAGACTACTCACTGCCTCAGAGTAAAGGTAGGAGAGGGAGGGAGAAAACATGAACTTTAAAATGTCAAAAAACAATTGTCAAAAACTCTACATGTAACTGAAAAAAAATTTAAAAACAACAACAATGTATGCTAAAATATGATGGAAGAATTGAATAACCTTAACATTGGATACTTACCAATTCTTTGATATGCTATTGGAAGAAAGAAAGAAAAATATTGATTGTATCATTAGTACCTCCTTCTCAAGGTCATTGTGAGAATCAAAATTGATACAATGATTATTAATTTCTTAACTCAAAATCAGGCATAAAGTAAGCACTGTATATTTGCCTTGTTACTTATTGTTATTTCCTTGGTTGGATGCAAAAATTCCATATTGGAGGTGCTAAGCTAGGTGGCTCAGTGTATTGAAAGCCAGGCCTAGAAATAGGAGGACCTGGGTCCAAATCTATCCTTAGACACTTCCCAGCTGTGTGACCCTGGGCAAGTCACTTAACCCCCATTGCCTAGCCCTTACCACTCTTCTGCCTTGGAGCCAATACACAGTATTGATTGAAGGTAAGAATTTTTTTTAAATTCCCTACTGGATAACTCTGTAATCAGTACAAAATACATATATCTAGAATTTTGTTAGCTATGTGATCTTATAACCAGTTATTCAAGTTTACCAATTTGTACTATACATAAAATAATGCTTGGCATGAATCAGATAAATCACTGCATTAGTTATTATATATATATATATAACTATATAATAGTATTAAATTAAAAAAAAATAGTTAGTATTAGTATTAAAATGGTAAATTCTTTTTCATCTAGATTCTTTTGGGTTACTGATTAATCAATTATGAATTCAATTGTTTTACAAAAGGTCATTTAAATTGTTTAAAATTGTTCATTTGTAAATGTAAAGTATAATGATGTTTATACTTTAATTTTGGCATGATGTAAATCTCTTTATGTTGGCCTTGCCTGAGTTTTAAGATTGACCAGTCCTAATTTGGAATTATACCCAAAGTGTTATAAAAGAACACACATCCTTTGATTCAGAAATACCACCACTAGGTCTCTACCCCAAAGAGACCAAAAAAAAAAATGGGAAAGAACCTATTTGTATAAAAATATTTATAGCTGCTCTTTTTGTGGTGGCAAAGAATTAAAAACTAAAAGGATGTCCCTCAATTGGGGAATGACTGAAGAAATCTTGGTATATGATGGTGTTGGAATACTATTGCACTATAAGGAATGATGAACAGGATGATGTCAAAAAGAGCTGGAAAGACCTCCATGAACTGATGCAGAGTGAAATAAGCAGAACCAGGAAAACTTTGTACACAATAATAGCAGTATTGTGAAACAATCAAATGCGATAGACTTAGCTACTATATAAGTGGAATTTGGGGAAATACTAAGAACCTTCTGGGAGATGAAGTCCTACTAACAGCAATACAATGATCCAGAACAATTCTGAGGAGCTTATGAAAAAGAATACTATCTATCTCCAGAGAAAGAACTGTTGGAGTAGAACACAGATGAAGGCATAGGACTTATCACTTGTTTATTTGGGTATATGTTTTGTGGTGTTGATTTTATAAGATAATTCACTTACGAAAATGACTAATATGAAACTGTTTTGCATGATAATACATATACAACCCAGATTAAATTGCTTGCCAGCTCTGGGAGGGAGGAGGGAAGAAGGAAGGGAGACAATTTGGATCATATAACTTTGGAAAATTTATGTGGAAATTTATTAAAATTTTTTTAAGAACTAAAAAAAAAGATTTACCAGTCCTACAAATGGATTTAGGTACTTTAACAACAATAACTAATAAAATTTAGCCCAGTACATTTTAAATTAAACTAACTTTGAAGTTAGACCAGTAAATTCTTATTTATCTGATGTAATTTCATTGGCCTATACATGTTACCTTTTGGCTAATTGGATCTTTGACAAAACATGTTGCACTGATTCATACCTTTCCTAGAACATTATGAGCTTAAAACTCACTTGTGATAGTATGAATGTTTTTCTGTTTTTTCTGTTTTCTGTCTTTTGGAAATGCATTTGATTAAATCAATGTCATCTGATTATTGCTGAATCTTGTCTTAAATTCAGGAAGCAATTAGCATTAATGTGTTTTCTTGTGTTGTAAATTTTGAGAATCCATGAAATAAAAGGAAATTAAGGGAATAGTCTTAGAAATATTCTTGTTCAAAAGAAGTTTGTTAGCTGCCATATATTCATCATCTATATGACCTTACAAAATGTGATTACTTTATTAAATTTAAATGGCTGCCTTTTGCTTTAGGATGCATTTTAAGCTGTATTTAAGAAGGGAAATTACTAGAAGTGGGATGTAGATAACATCTTTTGGGTGAGTTTTTTGAAAATCTAATGAATTTTTCTTCTAGTTATTTCAAGAACTTGATATGAGGTTATCCATTGTACCTATCCCTACTGTGGGGTTCCCCGACCCCCGGGGGCCACACAGGAAGGGGTTCTCCTTTGTGGTAGGACTCGAGGAGAGGCAGGGAATCTGAGAACCAGGGTGAAGAATGACAGACACAGACAAATCAGTGTTTAAATAGGGCAGGCAAACCCCTATGATATTCTCCTTGGAAGGAAAATATAAGAATTATGGAACACAAGGTAGAGGAGGAGATTAAGGTAGAGAATGCAAAGCCGAGGGGGGCTAGAGCCTCAGGAAAGGAGAAGGTTTACTAGAGATAGAGAGAGAGAGGTTCCTAGAGCAGAGTGAAGATCCAAGAGAAGAATCATGGGGCCGCCTTCTATTTTTATTGTGGGGTGTTTGGGGAAGCACTCTCAAGCAGGTAGCAATCGAGTTACAAAGCATAGACAATTCAGATTGGGTGGCAATGTGAAGGTGACACCTTTATGGGCATGTAGATTTCAACCCGAGCTTTTTCAGGGGTATGCGACTCCGCACCAAGCGTTAATGAGTTTGCCTTAGGCAACGGGCAGCATGGCCAGGTCAAGATTTCATTCACAAGTATCAGTGTGTTACCTGGTGTCCGAAGACACAGTAATCATACAATCATTTATATTTCGTAGATGTGAATATGCTTGGAATGCTACACCTACACTGGAATTGGTGAAACTTATTATTTAAAGTGAAATATCTTGGGACTATAAATGATCTTGTTTTGAGTTCTGAATTAAGGTATAATTATCTGATGGATCATTAAGTCAGTAATCCAGCATTTGAGAAAAATACTACATGATACTCAGAGGGAGTGTGATCCTGAACTGTTGCAGGTGGAGATATGTATCAGGGAAAAGCTGAGAGGACAACTCTGATATGGCCAGAGGTAGGATCCTCTTGATTCAGTTTGTCTATTATGTTACTTCCTTTTAAACATGAATGTTTCCCTCATGATTAAGCTGAGTCTGGCAATGAAATAGGGTTGATACTACATGACTACTGGCTGCCAACTGTGACTCTTACCTGAAGTCAAACAGAGCTAAGGATGCTTTGTCCTGCTATACAGTTGGTAAGTCATTCTGTGCCCCTAACCTTAGTCTTGGAAGCTGATGCTGCTATCATGATCACAACCTGCTTCTTCTGATAACACATCTCTCACTGGAGCAAGGTAAGCTGTGATTTCTTATTGATATAATTGTTGTTGCAATATGTTAGCACCTCTTTCTATTTTCAAGTCTGAGATTATAGTCAATACCATCTCCTGAACAACTAAGTGAATGGATGAGTATTTAGCCTTGTCATCTGCCTACTTTTGGAAAGGTACTTATCTATATCTTTTCCAGAATAATTATACCATGATATAAGACTTTGTGGGACCGATGTATATATCTATAATTAGTTCAAGTTAAAATCAGAAACAACTTTGGTTTTGTTTTGATATAAAGAATTTTAGAAAACAAAAACAAATTTAAAAAAGAGAATTTTATTTAGTACAAGCATTTTTTCTTAGAGAAGAGTAGTTTATGAAATATTTTGTGTTTCATCTAAGAGAAAATTAATTTTATTTAGGTTTATTTAATTTGGGATTAACACCTGGGTATTGAGTATGTTCTCAAATGTAAACATGTTTTACAATGGATTCCTTATTTGATATGCACTATTTTGGAATTAATTTGTTTATCCTATCACAAAACATTCTGCTATAATTGAAGTTATATTTGTAACTGTTAAATGAATTCATTTGTGTAATGGAGGTCATCTTATGAAAAGTGTTCTGTACCATATATTTTTTTGAGAGAATTAGACTCTTATCAGTCTCTACTCCTCCTTATGGGAGAATTGAAATTAATTTTGAATTGAATTTTGAATTTAGAGTTCTAAATACTTGCAAAATTAAGAGTTTTTAGACAGTAACAAGACCAGACAATTATCTATGTAATATTAAAGGTTTTCAAAAATTTTGAGGGCTTTAATAATTCTTTCTTCTGTGGTATTTTTTTCCTTGTGGTATTTTAAATATTAAACTTACATGACCTCTGAAAAGCAATTTGAAACCAGAGAAGAATATCGACTAATTAGGAGACCACTTTAGAGCTGTCCTGAGGACTTCCAGGTTGTCCAAGAAAAGTTTCTAGGGACTAGACAACTGTATGGAACATCTAAGATTCAAGATGCTAATTAAATGGACACTGGGGGTGGTCAATTTCAACATATAATACCTTGGCCAGAAGGTCTGACATGGTATTCCAGGCTCATTGGTTTCTTTTCACATCAAAGTTGAGTTTGATTCCTCCTACCTTTGGTGACCTTTTGGCCTTGATAGGTTATCCATTTTTGTTCCAGACTAGTCCTTGTTGAAATTGCAGCCCTTTCTATTGCATGTATACTCCCACTCCCAACAAGATTGGCTCCCACACCTTTATACCATTATCTGTGTCCCTGGAATGTACTGGGTTTTTTTGACATCATCCTTTTTTCCTTTTCCCTTTTGAGCTGTGGCTTCTTATCAGTAATCCCTCTAAATTTAGGCTCCCTTCAGCATAGACATCTGAAACAATATACTCCTAAATGACTATTGTTAACATGGAAATGACACAGAACTATTAAATAGTCAGAAAAACCAAGTCTTTAATCAGGATAGGGATAAGTCCAATTTGGCCCTTTACTCAGAGTAGGTGCCACAACCTTTTCAGGGTGCAAACCCTGGACTCTGGGAATGTTATCCCTAGGGAGGGCCACAACACTAGATGACAACTCCGAGGAACAAAAGAATTTGGGGAACTTATATACCCTTTGGGAAATTCAGGGGCAGGGAAAGATGATTGACATTACTATGGCTACAAGGAAAATGGGAATGTTCAAACTACACTGACAAGATACAATCAAGCTAGGGAAAAGAATCATAGCTAGAAGCTAGGGTGCAAGAGAAGGGGGCTGCTTACAAAGTTGCTAAAGGATGGTTCATGCCCTTGTCTGATCTTCCTGAGAGAGGTTTTAATGCAATAGGGGACACTACCTAAAACAAAGAATGTCCTTAGCATATGCCTATCTCATCCAACCAGGATTATCATTTCCCTTCAGGGTAGATTCTCATGGGAACAGGGAACAAGTACAAGCTTTGGGGGTCTCCAATCTACAAGCTAAATCTAAAATTGGGGTTCATCAGATCCCACTAGGCCACAAGTTTGGGATTCCTAAATTCCATGTTGACACTATAAATTGGGAATTTTTTGAGGTCCATCTTCTGTCTTATCTTCCAGGGATTACTTATTGGTCTCCTCTGTATTCTGGCTCTATTTGTCATGTTTAAACTAAGCTCCTAACATTTCCTATGTTCCTTCTAGGTTGTTAAGGAGGTTATGTTTCACCAGGTTCTCGCATCTTGAGCCCCAGCTCCCAAGCCCTCTGGTGGGTCTATAAAGTATGTCACCTTGACCATAAAGAAAGAATGTGGAAATGTATATAATCTTGAAGATAATCAAACTGTATTTATTGAGTTACCATATTCCTCAGGGTCTGAAATGGAAGAATAAATGAGACAACCAATAGGAAATGAAAACTGCTTGACATAACAGTAATTCCTTACAACTGAATTCCAGGTGACCTGCTGAGCTGGCAGACCTGACCCAAAACAGTCTTATCTTTTAAAAAAAATTTTAATATTTTACTCAACTATATGAAAAAATAATTTTTAAACTTTTTTTAAAGTTTAAGACAAATTCTCCCCTTCCTTCCCTCTCATGTGATGGCTAGCAATCTGATACAGATTTTATATTTGTAATAGTGTAAAATATCTTTCCATATTAGAACTTGAGCAAACAAAAGTGAAGAAATAAAGTGAGATATAGTGTATTTCAGTCTGCATTAAGATACCATCAGTTCTTTCTCTAGAGGTGGATTCTGTTTTGCCTCATGAGTCACTGAAATTTGAAGTTTTGTTGAAAAAAAATTTTGGATCAATGTATTGCTAGAAATAGCTAAGTTGTTCAAAAATATTCATCATATGATATTGCTTACTATGTACAATGTTCTCATGGTTCATCTCACTTCACTTTGCATCAGTTCATGGTTTTTCCAGGTTTTTCTAATATTATCCTTCTCATCGTTTCTTATAGCACAGTGGTATTCCTTTTCAATCACATACTATAATTTGTTAAGCCACTCCCCAATTGATAGACATCCCCTCAGTTTCCAATTCTTTTCCACCACAAAAAGAGATGCTATATTTTTTGTAAAAACAGGTCCTTTCCCCTTTTTAAAATCTCTTTGGGATACAGATCTAGTAATGAAATTGATGGATCAAAGGGTAGTTTAGGCCCTTTGGTCATAGTTCCAAATTGTTCCAAAGAATAAATGTCTTATTATTGAGGGTCCTGAACCAAAGAGTATACCCAAGAACATCCTGTTTTCCAGAGCCCCAAGGACATTGTTTTTGTGTGCCAAGAAGTCCCCAATTTATTCCCGCTTCCAGACCATTCATTCCCCACCACCACCACACAACCACAAACTGCTAAAACTATAATAATCCAAGGCTTAAACTTGTATACTGAACACTTTCAACAAAAGCTGAGGGTATCTTCACTTACGTGTCTCCTTTTTTTCCCCTCAAAATTTGACTTTTACTTCAACTGAGCATTTTTGTGCCTTTGCTTTAGAGGTCTCCAAATCCTAGCACCTCCTAATTTAGGATCCCAGAGAAGGGGCGAGAAAGATAAAGGAAAGTTTTCAAGGTTTCGTTTTATTATATACAAGTCGAATAACACTTTTTAATCAACAAAAAATAGATGCAGAGTATCTTTGCTATTTATGCCTCTGGATCAGGCATTCTAAAGTAGAATAGCCTCTGCTAGTTTCTGTACAGCAAAAAAAATGGTTTCCAAAATATTTTCGCCACGGGGGTGATTTAGCAAGGTCATGATAGCTCGTCCTTGAGGTTGCCCTAAATTGTGGAGATTTGATTTTAAGATATTTAGGACCCTGGGTCGGGTACGTACTAAAGGGAATGACACCTTAACCCGGTCCTCCGAGAGAAAAAGGCAAACTCCGGGAAAAGCTAGGGGGCGGGGAGGAAGGGAGGAGGGAGAGTAAAGGGGTGGGAAACGAAGGTCACATGTTGCTGATTTCCAAATTTAGAGTGCTGGCCTCCGGGAACTTCGGGCTAATCTATTAGTGGAAGGGGGGGGCGGAGTTTAACTATTTTCCAGAAAGATCATGTCATCTTAAATCTAGCTAAGATTCCTAGGACCTGGCTAACAAGAATGATTTACGAGGGAGGTCAAGGCGGTTCGTGCAAATCTTGTGACCTGGGGTTTTAGAAAAATAAGGTGTTGGGGGGAGGGGGAGAATCAGAGTAGGTCACTTAAGGTGGCGAGGGTGGAGACCATGGGGTGATGTGAGCAGGTCGAAGACGGGCGGCTGACGCTTGGATGACGTGTGTTTCTCCCCTTCCTCCCCCTCATCTGGTAACTTCACGTCCGGTGATGAGCTCCTTCCGCCCAGCTTCCGGTAAGGACGAAGCATCCTAGAGTCCTGGCAGTCTCACTTCCGTTCAGGTTGCAGCTGCAGCTTCCCGTTTCCGTCTTTCCAGAGGGCGAGGAGAGAACTTCCTCTATGCGCATGCGTGGATTCCTCGCTGGTGGGGGGAGGGGCTGGAGTTGTAGGATTGGGAGGAGGAGGAGGGAATTACAACCTGTGGAACGCCGAAGGGTCTCTGTGGCTGGATTCTTCCCATTGGTTATGGGAGGTGGAGGGGGGCGGAGCTTGTAATATTGGGGGCTGGAAGGGGTCCCAGGGGTGTTTGGGGGGAAAAGGGGAGTGGTGGTGGAGGTACCAGTGTTTGAGATTGGGAACTTTGGAGGCCTTGAGGTTTGGGCCGAATCTGTAACCCCCCCCACTAGGTGCGGGGGGGTGGAGTGGGAAATAACTAGGTCAGCATGCGGGACCGGACCCACGAACTGAGACAGGTGAGACCGGAAGTGAAGGTCAGTGACCTGATGCTGAGGTGTCAGTGGGAAAGGCATCCAGCGGCTTCCCAAACGGCTTCCGCACCACGGGGGTTCAAAGGCACCTGGTTTGGGGAACCTGGAGTAGGGAGCGTCTCACGGGAATGGGGAGGGGGGGTATAGATACTGCGCAAGGGCCCCCATCAGTGATCCTTGCCCATCTAGGGAGATGACAGCTCTGATGATGAGGGGAAAGAGCGAGTGGCCCTGGTGGTGCATCCAGGTACCGCCAAATTGGGGAACCCCGACGAGGAATTCTTCCAAAAGGTAAAGGTGGGGCGGGGACGCCAAGAGGCGACATGCCGGGGCACGGATTAGAGGGGCTTTCCGGAGGACTGTCGCGGGGTTGGAATGCCTGGATTTGGAGCAGGGAGGAAGGAAGAGGAATCTTGGAGGAGTAGAGAGGTTCCCTATTTCCCTTTGCCCTCCTTGCTCTTCCCCAGGTCCGGGGCATTCGACAAACGATGACGAGATTGGAGAACAAAGTTAAGGAATTGGAGAAGCAACAGATCACCATCCTCGCCACCCCTCTTCCTGAGGAGAGTGAGTGAGAGCGAAGAGCGCATGCTCACTCCCTATCCCCTGGGGATTATGGGCTTTGTAGTACTTCACCTGCACAGAGTGGGTCGTCTTTCCAGGTGGGAGGGAATTCGCGAAACCTCCAGGATCCCTGTTATTGGAGCTATCTTGGAATCATGCTTTTCTCCGATTCCCACCCTTGCCTCCAATTTAGGCATGAAGCAAGACCTCCAGAACCTGAGAGAAGAGATAAAGCAGTTGGGGAAGGAGATCCGGACCCAGCTGAAGAGTGAGTGCTGATTGGCGTGCTGCCAGGGTTCTGGGAAGAAACCTGAGGCTAGAGGCAGGTCCCCTAAGCCCATTGCCCTGTCCCTCCTTTGTCCTTTAACAGCCATTGATCCCCAGAAGGAGGAAGCAGATGAAAACTGTAATTCTGTCAACATAAGGATGAGAAAGACCCAGGTGCGTCGGACCTTTCCAGAACCCTAGCATTAATTGTCAATTAAAAAATTTTTTTCAATTAACAAAAATCTATTTTCTCTCCCACCTCCCTTCATTGCGGTGGGATAACAAAGAAAAACTAAGTCCTTGTAACTATGCATAGTCAAGCAGAACAAATTCTCATGTTGGCCATATTGTCATTCTGCACCTTGAACCCATCATCTCTCTGTCAGGAGTCAGATAACAGGCTTCATCATGGGTCATTGCAGAGTTTTTAAGGCTTTCAAAATTGTTTGTCTTTACCATCTTGTTATTGTGTAAATTATTCTCTTCAGAACCTGAATGGTTCAATAAATGTTTCCTGGAGGTCACCCCTGAAGGGAGTGGAGTTTCAAGGGAGAGAATAACATTCTTAATGCTTTACCCTTGTCCTGGGGGTGCTTATAATTTTAAATGATGGGTGTCAAAACAAGAGAACAACATGAGGTTGTAGTTATGATGAATGTCTAAGTGGTTAAATGCTATAAAGACTTCTTTGTTGACTGCCTTGATCAGGGTAGGAGAGTTGGATTAAGAAAGGTAGATATGACTTAAACAAGTGAGGAGTATAAGGTGGCAATCCAGGAAGGGGGAACAAAGTTTGTTGATGTGCTGTCAAGAATACCCCTACTAAGGGTATCTAGGTAGCTCAGTGGATAGAAAACCAAGGTTGGAGATAGGAGGTCCTGGGTTTTGAACTGGTCTCAAATACTTCCTAGCTGTTTGACCCTGGGCAAGACACTTAACCCCATTTACCTAGCCCTTCCCTTTCTGTCAAGATTAAAAAAAAAAAAAAGAAATATCTCTACCTTGTTTAGGGCACAGTTCAGTTGAATGCTATGTCTGAAGTGGAAAGTTAGTTTGGGGAATGAGTAGAAAATAAAGCTGAAAAAAGTAAGTTGGGCCCAGATCGTGGAGGGGTTTTAAATTCCAGGCTGAGGACTTTTTACTTTATTCTGAAGACAATGAAAAGTCATTGAAGAAGGTTCTTGAGCTACAGAATCAAATGATGGAAGCTGGTCTTTTGGGGAGGATTAATCTGACTGCTTGTGTGAGATATATTCCTAGAAAAGAGAAAGACTGAAAGCTGAGGGACTTTTTAGGAAATGGTTGTAATAGGCCTGGTATGAAGTGACGGGTCATATCTTGGAGAACAATGATGAGAATAGTCTCATCTGAACACTGACATCAAGCTTCTGATTCCCAACTGGGCCTTCCTTAACTGACATTCCACCCTCTACTCTTCCACCACAGCATGGAATCTTATCGCAACAATTTGTTGACCTCATCAATAAGTGTAATACTATGCAGTCGGAATATCGGGAAAAGAACGTAGAACGGATTCAGAGGCAGCTAAAGATCAGTGAGCACTGGGGAATGGGTCGAGGGGAGATGAGGTGAGGGGAAAGGGTGAAGGAACATTTAGCTATGGGGGGAATGTTGTCCTTGGAAGTAAAAGGGCAGACTTGGGGGCAGCCTAGATTTAAATGGGAACAGTACAGCAAGCCTTTGATCTGAAAGAGTAAAAATCCAAATGCTGAGCATTTAAGTAAGAGCCTGGTCTTTTCTCCTTCCTCCCTCCCCTTCCCAGCCAATGCTGGAATGGTATCAGATGAAGAGCTGGAACAGATGCTGGAAAGTGGACAAAGTGAAGTGTTTGTGTCCAATGTGAGTCTGTCACATAGTCAAACTCTGACTCTCAATCTATTTCTTCTGGGTATGTTCTATTGGTACTCAGTTCCCCTGCAACTGGAAAACTGGAATGAAATAAAATTTCACTTCTGTGAGGTTAAGGAAATGGGTTGGCACTTTATCTCCTGCCTGAGTCTTCCTATTTCCTTCCTGGCTTTACCCTTGTGTCCACTCATTTACACAACATCATGGGTTAGGATACGAGCAGCCAAGGTAGTATCTGTTTATCCATGTCCACTGGGCCCCTAGAGATCTAAGGATTTCCATCTACCCTTTGAGGATGAAATGACCTTTAAAAGTATGCCTCACTCTTCCCTGACCCAGATCCTGAAGGACACACAAATGACAAGACAAGCATTGAATGAAATCTCTACTCGACATGGAGAAATCCAACAACTTGAAAGAAGCATTAAGGAACTCCATGAAATCTTCACCTTCCTGGCCACTGAAGTAGAGATGCAGGTTGGAATCTATCAGCTCCCAGCTAGCCCTCATTAGAGCTAAAGCTACACTTTGCCATGACTTCACCTCCTCAGAGCTCTGCCTTTATTCAGGGCCCTGTCACTTTTAAAAGCTTTCTTGCCCCCAGTCTACCTATTTTAAGTCTCCTGCTATTCTCAGCCTCTCCCCTTTCCCCCATTCCTAAAGCTATATGCCAAGTAGGTACAGGGTTGCCTAGGGGGATACAGAGGGGTATTCACTGTACTTCCTTTCCCCATCAGACACTTAAAGGGAAAAAAAAATTGTATTTTTTGCAGATTACATGTAAATACAATTTTAAAGAGATTTTTGACATTTTTCAATCCATGTTCTCTCCCTCTCTCCCACTCCTCCCCCCAGGCACTTAAAAATGTAATAAACATTAAGGGCCAACTAAGCAGGAGGCACTGAGTTGAGTGTTATAGATAAATAGCAAAGATAAATCTGATACACAGTGTATTCTCAAAGAGCATACAATCTATAGACCAGAAGAACACGGGCACAGATAACTACAGTAAAATGGAAAGTGGGATATTTTACAAAGAAACTGTCTGGTAAAGTGCTCTGAGAAATGTGAGTAGGAGAGGTCACTTTCATGGGAGTGAGGGAGTGATAGCACAGGTAGGACATTAGGGAAAGCTTTTTGGAGGATATACCATCAAATTGGAACTAAAAGAAAGTGAAAGGACTCTAGCAGTTGTAGATTGGAGGAAAGGAAGGGAAATATTCTTGGAGTGAAGGATGGATTGAAGATATTTATCTGGAATTTAGAATAAAAGAGATGAAATAGTATGAGATAAGGCTGGTGTGGTAGGTTGGATCTAGATGGAGTATGTTGGATATCAGACAAGACTTTATATAATTTACTGTGTAGGCAGTAGATAAGAGCAATTGAATGTTTTTGTGAGTAGAGCAGTAGTATAAACAGTAAAGTAAACTTTAGGAGGATTACTCAATAGATTAGAGACTGACAAGAGGCAGGAAGACCTTGTTAGGAGGTGATAACCATAGTTAAGGAGTGAAGAGATGAGGTCTAATAGAAAGAGTGGTGATTGTAGGAGTGGAAAGGGAATGGATGAATGCAGTATTCTGAAATTAAGTGGAAAAGGCTTGGCAGTTGATTGGATATTTGGAACAATAGAGATAATCCCAAAGTTATGAACTAGGATAAGTCTACCAAGGAAAATATTTTCAATTTTGGATATATTGAATTTGAGTTTACCAGACAAAGATAAGCAAGCAGTGGGATTAGAACTCTGAGGAGAGATTGGAGAAATAAATATAGATTTGGGAGGCATTCACATAAAAGGAATGATTGAGTTCACCAAAAGGGTATGAAAAGAACAGGGAGGACAGATGAAAATAGAACCTTTATGAAAACATTATGAAAACATTAAATTTTAAGAAAGAAGGAAAATAGGTTGGAGAATTAGCAAGGCAGAAAAAAGGTAGAACTCTGCTAATGTATCATCTCAGAAGCCAAAGGAGGAGATGGCCCATGGTGTCAAATACAGAAAGTATACATACATAGTAATATCCAACATTTGAATGGGCCTTTTAGGAGAAACAGAAATGTTAGGTAGTGGAAAGATCCCTAATTTAGTTTCATATGACTTCAGTTCACATTCTGACTCTGCAAAAACTCTAAGAACTTGTGACTAATAAGTAATAACTTCCCTAGGCCCAAGTTTCCTCTTCTCCAAAAAAGAAGACATCGGACTCTCTCATGTCCCTTCCAACTCTGAATCTGACTTCTAGCTTGAGGGACGAGGAGGGGAAAATCAGGGAAGATTTCATGGAAAAGGTGTTATTGTGGCAGAACTGAAAAAATGAGTGGGCCTTAATAAGGGATAAGGGGAAAACAATTTAAGCCTCTATATGAGTCTGTGAGGTCATCATTCCTAGTTGGTTAGATAGGAGATAATTTGATTTAGGTTCTGTGGAGGGCCTTGAATCCCAGAATAGGGGACTGCTCTTGATCTCAGTCTGCTTTAGTCTCTTCCTCCCACCTATCTGGTTTTAAACCCAACATTCGTCTTCTTCACTCCCTAGGGAGAGATGATTGATAGGATTGAGAAGAACATTCTCAGTTCAGCAGACTTTGTGGAACGAGGTCAGGAACATGTCAAGTCTGCACTGGAGAGTCAGAAGAAAGCCAGAAAGGTGAGGGAAAGGTACTCCCACCAGCAGTACCAAGAATCTTCCCATACCTGCTGGCCCCAGACCATACTCTAAGCTCTCTCTCTCTCCTGCAGAAAAAGGTCGCCATCGCTATTTGTGTGACCATTGCTGTTCTCGTCCTTGCTTTAATCATTGGTCTCAGCGTAGGGACCTAATAGCAACCATCATCAGCTGAGGTGAGCAGCTTTATAAACCTAAGAACTGGTAGACTGGCCCCTCCTGCTTTTTTTCCTCCCAGAAGCTCCTGCATCTACCCCTTTTGAAACCTAGGCATCCTATTCCAGGACTTCTACCTCAAAATGGCCCTTTGCCCTGAACCCAAGGGATTTTGGGGATTTTTTTTGTTTTTTCCTGGAGTCCCTTGTTTAGCAGCTCCTGCCCTCCTTACTTCTTCAGTTCTCAAAGACCTGGAATCCTGCCCCACCTCCCCCACATTCTCCCTCTGACCCTTATCTCCTTCCTTTCCTTTACAGGTGAGAGGGGAGACTGGCTTTTGGGGGCACATGGAAACTAGGAAGGAGGTCATCAGTACTGCCTCCTCCTTACACCTCCAAGCGCAGTTAGGAGGCCCAGCCCGCAAAGAAGGCAGATGTTTTACCTTGGAGAGGAGGAGTGGGAAGAAGATGGGTAGCACCTAGAGCCCCATTTTATCCCTTGTCTTATCCTCCAAAGGCTTCCTGCCCTGTATAACCTCATTTTATTTTCCCCTCCATTACCCTAAACTTCACTCCCCCATCCCTAGAATCCTATTCCAGTCCTTCCTACCCCATCTCCCAGTCCCTCAAGTGACTACTAGGTGGTTAAATGGGATGGAGAAGCCTCAAGGTGAGGGCAAGAGAACAGCTTAACCCTCTCTGGGCCTTTGCTCCAGCTTAAGTGGGTTTCCAGGTGCTGGGGTCATCTAGGACAAAATTTTATAAGAAATAAAGTTAAAACAAGTGTATTATCTGGATTGTGCCTGATTTTTGTAGTCTCCTGGACCTTTTAGAACCCAAATGACACTTTTCTGGGAAAAGGCAGTGCCCCGTTCTTTTACCATTTCTTTCACAAGACCACATTTACCCTTCTTGGTAAATATAACCAGAGGGTATTCCCATGCCTACTACAGACCAGACCAGGCCAGGGTTCAGTGGTTTGAACTGAACTGCTGGCAAGAGGTGTGGCGTGGCCAGGTGGAATCGAGTCTGCAAACAGTGTTGTGCTGGGCAGGAATAGGTGCCTGACCCTTGGCCAGAGAAGGTTCAGATTTTAGAGGTAGGATGGGGTGGGGAGTGAATGACCTTGATATTTGTCTTTTGTCGAGATAAGGGAGGCCTCAGCTTTTAGATATGGGTTTTATGGGGGCAAAGTTCCCATCCGGTGAGAGGGCTGTGGCCAGTCTACCCCGATCCCGCCTCTTCTCCCCAACTCCAGGCTACTCCTGCCGCCGTCCCAGGCTCTTTTCTCTGCCCCTGCCCCTGGCCCACTCGAAGCCACATCAGGGGAACACTCTGACCAGTTCCCTTACTCTACTCCTGGACCTGGGATGGGAGCCAAACCCCAAAAGGGAGAGGACAGGGCCGAGATTAAGGCCTTACACCTTCTGCCCTAGTCCACAACTGGGCAGCTGCCTTTGCGAAGGGAAGCAAAGCATGGTTAAAAAAAACAACAAAGCACTCTGTGTTCTCAGCAAGGGAACCTCTGGGCTGTGCACTTAATATCCATTCCCAAAGTGGAACTGCCCAGGGATTGGGCCTGTGGTCCAGAGTAGGCGAAGCCTCAGGGTTGAGTTCCATTCAGTAAAGGATATAGAGCTGGGAAAGAACAGTCTCAGTCTGGGTGGAGCCAGGATGTGATTGGCTGGAAGCGAGCAGGAGGTGGGATCCAAAAGGTGTTAAAGAAGTCCGTTGGGGGGGTGTCCAGGTAGAGTAGCTGTGGACTGCACGTGTACCTCATGTCTACCTCCTCAGCACATGAGACCTCCCGAGACACCTGGTTTTGTGCGGCTTGAGATTGCATGTCTCAATATACTGCCTGTGGACAAGGGCGGGAGCTGGAGCCTTGGCCAGAGGAACTTCAGATTTTGGAAGCGCGATGAGGTGGGGAGTGAATGATGTTTCTGTCTTTTGGTTGAGATGAGGGAGACCTGAGGCAGGTGAGGCACCAATCATGGGTGTCCAGGGAGAGAGCTGGGTGGAAGCAGAGGGCAGGGAAGGAATACTTGGAACCTCCCATAGAGAGCTGGGGGGTACTGCAGAGGAAGGTATAACATAGGTGGAACTGAAGGATCAGAACACAGCCTTTGTGATGGAGCCTGAGAAGGCCTGGAAACAATGAATAAACATTTATTGAATTCTACAGATAGGTATATACAGATATATAGATATATATATCTATACAGCTATATATATATATCTGTATAGAACTATACAGATAGATACAGATAGGTGCCAGACTGTGCTAAGCTGGAACAGGACTTCCCTTCCACCCATTCCCAGAGGGAACTACAATCAAACTGTTTGGCTGTGAGGATAGGTCCAAGTTAGTGATGGCAAACCTATGGCACGGGTGCCTAAGATAGCACCCAGAGCTCTCTGGGCATGCAGGCCATGCCCCAGAATTTGTTACTAAAAAGGCAGAGAGAGCAGCTGAGTAGCACAGTGGATTGAGAGTCAGGCCTAGAGATGGGAGGTCCTAGGTTCAAATCTGACCTCAGACACTTCCCAGGCGTGTGACCCTGGGCAAGTCACTTGACCCCCATTGCCTAGCCCTTACCACTCTTCTGCCTTGGAGCCAATACACAGTATTGACTCCAAGACAGAAGGTAAGGGTTTAAAAAAAAAAAAGGTGGAGAGACTCTACATTTTTCACCCTGCCCACCCATCTGCCCAGCAGCCCACTGGAAGCCCTTCCTCCTCCCTGCCTTGTCTTGGGGGCTGAGGCTGGCACTCCATCTCTAAAAGGCTCGCCATCACTGGTCTAGATACTAGAAAGTAGAGGACAAGGGGGCAATACAGTTCAGAAGGCAGGACAACTGAACTTTCAGACTTTTCTTCTTATAGCTTCCACCTGCAATATTGTGTTCTAGACCACCTTAGTCCAGGCTTTCTCCTTTCTTCCTCTGAATTACAGTCATAAAGCAGGGACACGTACTAGATTTTGATCCAGATCTATACCAACTGTCATTTGTCACTCTGCTTGGCTCTAGTGGATGGGGTCAAGTCTCACACACTCTGCATGTATCTTCCTTTCTCAGGAGGGACAGGAGAGCTGGTAAGTGACCCATAGATCTGTAGACTTCAGCAAATGGTTTCTGGGATCCCTACTATGAGGAATAATACCATGAGAACCAGGGGAAGGTAGTAGGGGGTCAGTTTCAAGAGAATGAACAGATGCTTTTCCCTTCAGGAGCCAGCGATAGACTTCAGTGCCTGGACAGAAAACCTCTGAACCATGCCAACTGTGGCCTCACTTTAAACTGCTGAGGCAGGTGAGGCACCAATCCTGGGTGTCCCTGGAGAGATTTGGGTGGGAGCAGACTGCAGCACTTTCTCAACTGTGGCCCCACTTTGGGGTTCACTCTACTGAAGTCCAAAGACCCCTGGAAAAAATCCCTGCACCATGCTGTGGATTATATCTCTGAAGAAAGAGGTAGGCTTCTTTGTCTTAGAAACTGTCAGCCTGGTGGCTTGTGGCACCAGAAAGGCATATGCTTGTGGAGCTGCCCTGAGACAGAAGATTCAGAAACCTGGTGTTGCTTAAGGCACAGAAAGGGAGGGGGATAAGCAGCCACTGAGAGGGTGAACCAACTTGAGGCCCATGAGTTACACCAGGATGTTTTCTATGTCACTGATGCCTATGTGCTTGTGACTTCTGAGGCAGGAAAGGCCCACTGTCATGCTACTGAGCTAGACCCCTCCTGCCTGACAGCACACCTTTGACTTTGATCATGTGGGTCTGGGCCAGGGTAGGAAGACCCAATCGCATTTGGAGGTATGAAACTGAGACTTCTTCACTGGTGATAATGACCTTTTTAAGTAGTCACCAGAGCAGCTGCCCCTTGGCCCATGGTTGACTGGATCATAATTGCTGGTTGACTTTTAGGCCACATGTAGAAGATCTATGGTGCTCTCCCTACATAGGTGAGAAAGAGTTGCCTCCTCTTCCCTGCTGGAGACTCTATGCTTCTGTGTAGCTTTCCAATCTGTGTTCCAAAGGCATGGCAATTATTTTTTGATTATTGATTGCTTTACATTATCTGTGTTTCTTCTCTAGTTCTAGCGGTGTAAATTCTTGAGAATAATAATTGTGGCAATAATTTACATAGCACATAAAGCATTTTGCATCATTTCATTTGAACTTGATAGCAATCCTCTGAGGAAGGTACTAGGTGGCCCAGTGGATAGAGAGAGAGCAGTGGACTTAAGAGTCAGGAAGACCTGAGCTTGAATCCTACCTTGGATCCTAACTAGCTATGAAAAGTAATTTAACTTCTCTCAGCCTGTTTCCTCATCTATAATGGGAGTAATATTAGCATCAACCAGAAGCAACTAGGTGGCTAAATGGTTAGAAAGCCAGGCCTGAAGACTAGAGGTCCTGGGTTCAAATATGGGCTGTGACACTTCCTGGCTGTGTAACCCTGGGCAAGTCACTTAATTCCTATTGCCTGCCCCTTACTGCTCTTCTCTCTTAGAACTGATACTATTGATTATAAGACAAAAGATAAAGTTAAAAAATAGTAATAGCACCAACTTCCCAGAGTGGTTTTGAGGATCAAATGACATATTTACTGTTTGTAAAATTCTTTGCAAATCTTAAAGCACTATATAAATGCTGGCTAGAGGTAGCAGTAGTATAGTTTTTATTTCCATCTTACAGATGAAGAAACTAAGTCTATGAATGGTTAGGTGATTTGCTGATAGTCACACAAATAGTGCATTCTAGAGTTGAGATTTGAAACCACTTCTGTCCTCAATAAAACTTCACAAAACGATCAAGCTAAACTCAACTCTTTAAGAATAAACTCCGTGCTTCCTCATGCCATTTTAGTTTCATTCAACAAACATTATCTCCTGTATGCAGAGCTCTAAAAGGGGATGAGGCAATATACAGAATGGACTTAAGTCAGTGTCTGCCTTCTCATCCACTTTACAGTTTAAGAAAAATGAGCTCTGACTCATATACTATCATGCACACTAATAATACTACTCTGCAGTGGCTGGTGGAAGTAATTAAAAGAGTTGGTGAGGGAGCTCTAATCACAACATCCACAGAGTTTTAGACAGATTATTGGGTGACCTTGAAGAAAAAGACAAAATTGATGGTCCAAAAAAAAAATTATTTTGACTTTTAAAAAAAAAATTGATGGTCCATTCAACTGAAAAACAAAGCCCAGTGGGAGCAGATGCGGCAAAGAATAGCAACACAACATCTGTAAAGACATCCACAGCTGGGCAGGTGACAGATGTGCCCCATATGGATTACCCACACATACTTCCTGTAAAGATCCACTCTTCCCACTGAGCGTGTATGTATTTGTGGAAGAGTGGATTCAAGTTTATGAGAGGCATCTTATATTATTCTGCTGTTTCCAAAGCTCTTCATGTAAAGGAGAGGCAGCGCCAGAGACGGGGCCTTCAAGTCAGGATGAATTTAAGTTCACATTCTATCTCTGACACATACTAGCTCTGTAGCCCCAGGCAAATTATTTAACTTCTCCATGTGCCTAGGCAATTCTACTGGATAAAGTTGCTCATCTACATTGGTAGAGGGTGAGTTCCCTAAAATGATAAAATCACAGGTGTGAGCCATAATCAAAAATTTTATATGATATACTATAATATGTGCATATTTAAAAAAAACAACAACAACTTGACTTATATCTTAGAATTGATACTAGGTATCAGCTCTAAAGCAGAAGAGCAGTAAGAGCTAAGCAGTTGGGGTTAAGTGACTTGCCCAGGGTCACACAGCTAGGAAGTATCTGAGGCCAGATTTGAACCCAGGACCTTCCATCTCCAGACCTGACTCTCTATCTACTGACCCACCTAGCTAGCCCCTCCTTATAGTATCAGTTCCAAGGCAGAAGAGTGATAAGAGATATGCAGTTGGAGTTAATGATATACTGTAATATGTGCGTATTAAAAAAGAAGCTTGACTTATGTCTTAGAATTGATACTAGGTATCAGTTCTAAAGCAGAAGAGTGGTAAGGGCTAAGCAATTGGGGTTAAGTGACTTGCCCAGGATCACACAGCTAGGAAGAGTCTAAGACCAGATTTAAACCCAGGACCTCCAGTCTTCAGTCTCCTGACTATCTTCTGGGCCATCTAGCTGCTCCAATATGTGCTAAGCATTGCAACAAGTTAGAAGCAGCCGGATAACTCACTGGAGAGAACACTGGACCAGCCAGGCAGACCAGAGTTCAAATCTACCTCAAACAACCCTGAGCAAGTCACATAATCTGTTTGCTATTAGAAAAGGAAACAACAAACCACTCTGGTATCTTTGCCAATAAAATTCACAGGGTCATAAAGGGTAGACTGAACAACAATATGGCAACAAGTTGCAAGAAAGCTTTGTGAAATAATATGGAAATAGGTCTGAATCAGTGACACATGTAAAACCCAGAGGAATTGCACCTTGGCTCCGGGAGGTGGATGTGGGGAGGGGAGAGAAAGAACATGAATCTTGTAACCATGGGAAAATATTCTAAATTGAATAAATACAATTTTCCAAATTAAAAAAAAAAAAAGAACGCTTTGTGAGGTCCTAGGGGTTCTCACAGACTGGACTGAACAAAGAAGGCTTTAAGGAGGAGTTGTCATTCTGAGTTGGGGCTTCAAAGTTTGGATAGGTATTATTCAATAGACAAAGTTGAGGGAGAGTTCTGTAGGTACAGAGAATAACATAAACTAATCCGTGGGGGTGGGAGAGTGCAGAATAGATTCAGAAGAAGATAACTTAGCAATAGGGTGTCTTTGAAGCCATAGGAGAGGGGTTAACAGTATCATTTGCCACAGGAAAATGAAGGATGAGGAAGACTAAAAAGGAAAAAAGCTATTGGATTTAATGATTCCTAAGTCATTGCTAACCTTTGAGGGAGCAGTTGCGGTAGAATGGCAGGGGTGGAAACCAGGCTTCGAGGAGTTGAGGTGAGTGGGTGCAAGTGAGGAAATGAGAGAAGCCAGCCAAGGAGACGTAAGGAGCAATTAGAGACACTATACCCTTATTAATGCAGCCCAAGATGGAATGAGTTTTTGTGACTGCCACATCCCATGGCTGACTCAGCTTGAGCTCACCATCCACTGCAGACATGCATAGCTTCCTAGTTTTATATCCCCACTTAGCACATGTCTGGTATTGTTAGTTCTGCCATTAAATTCAATTTGAAAAGCATTTATTAAGTGCCTGCTATGTGCAAGGCACTGTGGCATATATATATATGATATATATATATATATATATATGATATATATATATATATATATATATATATATATGCTGGGGATCCAGAGACAAGACAAACCCAATCTTTGCCTTGAAGGAGCCTAATTCACACAGATAACTAAGTGCCAGAGAGAGTACTAAAAACTAGGAAAGGCTCATCCTAGGAAGTGGCACCTATATTCAGACTTGAAGGAAGAAATGGTTTCTAAGAAGTAGGTGTTAAGAAGCAGTGCCTTCCAGGCATGGGGGACAAAATGTGTAGGTAATGATTCTGGGGGCAGGATGGTGAATTCAGGAAATATCAAGGAGGTCAGGATGGCTGGAATGTAGCCTTTGTGAAGAACAATAATGTGAAATAAGCTTGGAAAGGTAAAAGCTGGAGGCAGATTGTGAAAGGCTTTAAATGCTAAGATAAGTTTGTATTTTATCTTAAAGCCAATAGGGGAGGGGGCAGCTAGGTGGATCAGTGGATGGAGAGCCAGACCTAGAGATGGGCGTTCCTGGGTTCAAATGTGGCCTTAGACACTTCCTAGCTGTGTGACCCTGGGCAAGTCACTTAACCCCCCTTGCCTAGCCCTTCCTGCTCTTCTGCCTTGGAATCAATTCACAGTAATAATTCTAAGACCACAGGTAAGGGTTTTTTAAAAAAGCAATAGGGATCCACCAAAGACTCTTGAATAAGGTAGTGACCTGTTCAGACCTGTGCTTTTAGGAAGATAATTTTGGTAGTTGGATGGAAAATAGATCAGAGAGGTAGATAGGAAGCTAATAGAATAATTAGGAGATTAAAGGTAATATAGTCCAGATTACAGGTGAGGAGGGCAGGGCTTGATCTGGAATGCTAGTCATTTGAGTGGAGGTCCTTCATTGGACTGTAAGCTCCTTGAGGCAGAGATCATATCTTATTTTCCTGTCATTCCTAGATTGCCTTTGCACACAGTAAATTATTAGTAGGTGCTGTTGGGGATATATAAGAAGAGGAATAATTATAACACATTTCTATAGCGTTTTAAGGTTTGCAAAATGCTTTTCCTACAACCACACGAAGAGTAGCACAAGTATTATTTTCAGTCACTTCCCCCTCCCCCATCCCCAAAATACCCATTTTAGAGATGAGGAAGTTGAGGCTTAGAGAGGTTGCATGACTTGCCCATGGTTCACAAAGCTAGCAAGTGTTGAAGCTGGGATCCTAACCCAGATCTATTCACTACAATTCTATCACTCTTTTTACTCCACTACCCTTCCATCCCAAAGTAGGTTAGAGTAAGCTGGGGATGACAAGAGAACAATTCCAAAGCAATAAATAGATCAACAATCACAGGATACTGTGAGGCACAATGTACATGAGCACTGAGGGAATTCAGAGTAAGAGTGGCTCTGTATGGGCTAGAATTAGGAGAGGATTCCTGCAATCAGTGCACTTTGTGCTAGATCTTGAAGAATGGGCAAGACTTATATAGGCCAAGAGGAGGAGGGAGGGCATTGTAGATGCAGGGACCATTCTGATCCAAAGAGTGTGTGTGTGTGTGTGTGTGTGTGTGTGTGTGTGTGTGTGTGTTGTGAAATGCAATGAAAACATTACCTTGAAATGCTGTTCAACCCTTAACCCTGCCACCTTGCTTCCAGATTTACCAACTTCAGGAGAACCATTACATAGCTGTGAAACACTAGTGTCCATGGCAGAAAAGCCTCGAGATGATCTCTTGGACACTCCCTTAAACAACTCAGATCTGGTCTTATTTACTGATGATTTTTCTTTCATGAGGGATGGCATACCCTACACTGGAGCTGCCGTAGTCTCAGAATGTGCCACTGAAATGGTCAGCTTCGCTGCCCTCTAACATTAGCGCTCAAGGGGCAGAACTCATAGCTCTGAAACATGCCTGTATAATTGCCAAGGGTAAAAAGGCAACAATTTATATGGATTCTAGATATGTTTTGGGCATTTGTCACTCAGTCGGGATGCTATAGCTCCAGAGAGGATTTTTAACCTCAACTGAAAAATCCATAGCTAATGCAGAAATTATTAATGAAGTTCTTTCTGCTCTCAAACTGCCTGAAGCCCTAGTTGTAGTCAATGCTCTGCCCATACAGGTGGCTCTGACCCTGTCTCTAGAGGAAATGACTGAGCAGATACTGCTACAAAACTAGCAGCCATAGAAGGGCCTGAATTACTTTTAACATTAACAACCACTGATGATTTAAATTTATCACTTTCCTATAATGAAAAGGAAGTGGGAAAATGGAAACAAAAATTCAAAGAAAAACAGATTAATGGAGTCTGGGTGTCATCTGGAAAGGAAACTCCTGCTCCCTAGAAGTTTCTATCACCAAATTTGCCAATCTGTTCATAAAAATGGTCATTTTGGCACCCAGGACATCGTGGACTCTGTTAAGAGAGTATGGATAGCCCCTGGTATAACCACTATAGCCTCTAAAGTGTGTTCAGCCTGCTCTACATGCCAGGCATATAACCAACATGCCTTTCGTGGCAAAGCTTTTGGTGGGTGTCCTCTGGCTTATACACCTTTTGAGCACCTACAGATAGATTTCATAACAATGCTAAAGGCCTAACATTATAAATTTTGTCTAGTCATAGTAGATCAACTGACCAGATGGCCGGAAGCATTTCGGGCAACCCAAGTCACAGTGGCTTTTGTTGCTAAGGTGCTTTTAGAGGAAATCATTTTACTGATTCTGTCTTAAACCAAACATATTCTTACTTGGGGATAACTCCCAGATTCCACGTTCCATATCATCCCCAGAGCTCAGGTCCAGTTGAAAGGATGAATAAAAAACTTAAAACTATGATTGGCAAATTATGCACCGAGACCCATTTAAAATGGCCTGAAATTCTCCCTCTGGCCCTATTTTATCTTAGAAGCAGGCCTAGAGGAGACCTATGCATTTCACCATTTGAAATGCTTTTTGGACATCTGCCTATACAGGCTAAGCCTTTCTCCCCAGTATATACATCACTATTAGGGGGAGATACTACTATTGCTTCCTATATACAGGAATTACAGCACAAACTGTATGAACTCCATGAATCCGGAACTGCAATATAAGCCGGACCACTAGACTTTTCACTTCATGACCTGAACCCAGGAGACAAGGTGATATTGAGAATTTCCAGTGTGCTGGAGCAACTCAGCCTTCCTGGGAGGGACCATTCCAAATATTGTTAACTACTCCAACATCTATAAAGGTTGGAGAGAAAGACTCTTGGATTCATTGCTCACATTTAAAGAGAGCATCTTCTGTTGAGACTGATTGACTGTATCCCATCACATGCATTGAAGATAATAATCCATTGACAAGTGGATGCTGTTTTTCAAGAACACTGAATTCCTGGTTTTTTTCTTCTTTTTCCCTTATTTTTTATTATTGCCTTTCTTCTATTTTGATTAGAATATTTGATTTTTCCCCCTTTTCCTCATTTCTTGTACTAAAGTTACATACAATTAAATATTTTTTCTGCAGTAATATAAGTTTAGTATATATATACTTGCTATAATATCAATGCATACCCAAAAGCTTTAAAATATGGGAACCTGCCATTTATTGATAAAATGTTATGGGACTATGATTAATGTTTGTGTCTGATTCCAGGAAATGGGATAAAAACAAGGATCACAGACTTAACCTGAATAGTGCCAAAAGAGTACACAGGAAATACTAATGTGGACTCGAGGTTGTGACACTTAACATACGTTGTTGCAGGACTTCCTTGTATCTACACTCTTTGTGAAGTACTCATACAAATACCAAAATTTGACTGTCATGCTGGCTCCCTATATCCCTGAGAATGATTAAAAATCAGACCAGGGAATGGTGCTTCCCTATCAAATTAGAATTCTAGTTTCTTTCCTTCTTATAGTATGGCAACTTCCTGTAGTCTTGGCTGCAAATGGGTATGTGAAATATTACTGAATTCTGTCCTACAGACTTGTGAGATAGAAAATTACTTTAAATTGAACCTGTACAAGGGCCCATTATGAATTTATTCTTGCTTACTCAAAATTTTATATACATAGATTTTGGTATTTTTGATTCTGATTTTGAATTTTATTTTTTCTTTCTCCCAAAAGTTTAACTTTTTTCCATATTTTTCCCTTTATATATTTTTTTGTTTTGTTTTTATTGTTTTTGAAATCTTTTAATAACTGACTCATACAGCCCCATAACTCAACAATGCATCCTGAGCTGAACTGGATGTTTTTTTTAACACCCACTTCAGAGGGGGATTGTATTTTAATAAAAATCCAAGATTTTGAAAATTTTTTGTGTTTAAGAAAGATCTTCAAGGAAGAAGCTTGCTAACTCCTAAATCCAGAGAATGAACTGTTGCAGAAAGATGCCAGAAAACCTACATTACATCAAGATCAATAATGAACTTTGGGGTGTGGTTGATTGAACTGAAGGATGATTGAACATTTATTTTGAATGTACGCTCTTATGCCAAAGGGGACTTCCCCCTAATTGGTTTTAGTCAATGTGCCCAGCAAAACATTGGTTTGCACTCTCTCTCTCTCTCTCTCTATCTCTCTCTCTCTCTCTCTCTCTCTCTCTCTCTCTCTCTCTCTCTCCTACTTCCCCATTATCTCTAACTACTGTAATTTCATAGCTGGTATGTTTCCAAGATCCATCAGAGAGACTAGTATTCCTGGGGCCTCAGGGTGATTGTGAAATTTAAAACTATTCCACCCTAATCAGACCATTCTTTTTTTTTTTTTGTCATTTCCAAACATTATTGATTGGAAACAAAGATCATTTTCTTTTCTTCCCTCCCCCCCTCCCACCACCTCTCCCATAGCCCATGCGCAATTCCACTGGGTATCACATGTGTTCTTGATTCAAACCCATTTCCATGTTGTTGGTATTTGCATTAGAGTGTTCATTTAGAGTCTCTCCTCAGTCATATCCCCTCCACCCCTGTAGTCAAGCAGTTGCTTTTCATCGGTATTTTTACTCCCACAGTTTATCTTCTGCTTGTGGATAGTGTTTTTTAGATCCCTGCAGATTGTTCAGAGACATTGCATTGCCACTAATGGAGAGGTCCATTAAATTTTATTGTGCCACAGTGTATCAGTCTTTGTGTACAATGTTTTCCTGGTTCTGCTCCTTTCGCTCTGCATCACTTCCTGGAGGTTGTTCCAGTCTCCATGGAATTCCTCCACTTTATTATTCCTTTTAGCACAATAGTATTCCATCACCAACATATGCCACAATTTGTTCATCCATTCCCCAATTGAAGGGCATCTTTTTTTTCCATTTTCCAATTTTTGGCCACCACAAAGAGTGCTGCTATGAATATTCTTGTACAAGTCTTTTTCCTTATTATCTCTTTGGGGTACAAGCCCAGTAGTGCTATGGCTGGATCAAAGGGCAGACAGTCTTTTATCGCCCTTTGGGCATAGTTCCAAATTGTCCTCCAGAATGGTTGGATTAATTCACAACTCCACCAGCAATGAATTAGTGTCCCTACTTTGCCACATCCCCTCTAGCATTCATTACTTTCCATAGCTGTCATGTTAGCCAATCTTCTAGGCGTGAGGTGATACCTCAGAGTTGTTTTGATTTGCATCTCTCTGATTATAAGAGATGTAGAACACTTTTTCATGTGCTTATTAATAGTTTTGATTTCTTTGGCTAAGAACTGCCTGTTCATGTCCCTTGCCCATTTATCAATTGGAGAATGGCTTGATTTTTTGTACAATTGATTTAGCTCTTTGTAAATGTGAGTAATTAAACCTTTATCAGAGGTTTTTATGAAGATTGTTTCCCAAATTGTTGCTACCCTTCTGATTTTAGTTACATTGGTTTTGTTTGTACAAAAACTTTTTAATTTGATGTAGTCAAAATTATTTATTTTACCTTTTGTGACTCTTTCTAAGTCTTGCTTGGTTTTAAAATCTTTCCCTTCCCAAAGGTCTAACAGGTATACTATTCTGTGTTCACCTAATTTACTTATAGTTTCCTTCTTTATGTTCAAGTCATTCATCCATTCTGAATTTATCTTGGTGTAGGGTGTGAGGTGTTGATCCAAAACTAATCTCTCCCACACTGTCTTCCAATTTTCCCAGCAGTTTTTATCAAATAATGGATTTTTGTCCCAAAAGCTGGGGTCTTTGGGTTTGTCATAGACTGTCTTGCTGAGATCATTTATGCCAAGTCTATTCCACTGATCCTCCTTTCTGTCTCTTAGCCAGTACCAAATTGTTTTGATAACCACTGCTTTGTAGTATAGTTTGAGATCTGGGACGGCAAGTCCTCCTTCCTTTGCATTTTTTCCTTCTTTTTGTCAGTTGATGCCCAATAGATTTGGCTCCACCCTCTTACTTTCACCCTATGTGTATCTACCTTTCTCATATGTGTTTCTTGTAGACAGCATATGGTAGGGTTTTGGACTCTAATCCACTCTGCTATTCGCTTGCGTTTTATGGGTGAGTTCATTCCATTCACATTCAGAGTTATGATTACTAGCTGTGTATTTCCCAGCATTTTGATTTCTGCTCCTTTACTTGCCTTTTCTTCTTTCACTATTTCCTTCTAAACCAATGTTTGCTTTTGAACAGTCCCCCTTGTTCCCCCCTTATTTTACTTCCCTTTCTACTCCCCTCCCTATTTATCCCCCCCTTATTTTCCCTGTAGTCTTTCTAAAATTAACCCCCCCCGCTCCCTCCCTCTCTTGTACTGCTTCCCTCCCCACCAGACCGTTTGTTACCTTTCTTCTCCCCTATAGGGTGCAAATCTATTCTCTGCCCCCAATGGATTGGATTGTTTTTTCCTCTTTGAGTCACTTTCAAAGCACGTAAAAGTTGAGTATTTCCTGTCTCTGACCTCTTTACCCTTCCAGTGTATTGATGTTCTCCCCCCTCCCACCATGAGCTTCTTTATGACATATAAATTTACCCCCATTTGTTTCTTTTCCCATTTCTTTTAATATTAACCTATTTTTAAGCTCTAGTTTTATATATATATATATGCATACTCATGCGTATGTATTTTTGCATGCATATATCTATATACCTATTTATGTCTTGTCCTTTCATCCTATACAGTTTGTCGCTGTTCCCTCTAAGTATACTTCTTTTTGCTGCCCAGCTAATAACAACAGTTTTTAAGAGTTACCAATGACCTCTTTTCTTATAGGGATACATATCATTTTAACTTATTGAGTCTCTTAAAAAAATTTTTTTTGTTTTTCTTTTTTCCCCTCTTTTTAAATTACCTTTTGATGATTCTCTTGAGTTCTGTGCTTGAACATCAAATTTTCTGTTCAGGTCTGGTCTTTTCTTTATGAATTCTTGAAATTCTTCTATTTTGTTGAATGATCATACTTTCCCCTGTAAGAATATAGTCAGTTTTGCTGGGTAGTTGATTCTTGGTTGTAGACCTAGTTCCCTTGCTTTCCGGAATATTGTATTCCATGCCTTTCTTTTTTTCAGTGTGGATGCAGCCAGATCCTGAGTTATCCTCACTGTGGTTCCTTGGTATCTGAATGACTTCTTCTTGGCAGCTTGTAATATCTTTTCTTTGGTTTTATAGTTCTTGAATTTGGCTATAACATTCCTGGGTGTTGTCAGTTGGGGATTAAGTACAGGAGGTGATCTGTGGATTCTATCAATCTCCACTTTTCCCTCTTGTTCAAGGATTTTGGGACAATTTTCTTTAATAATTTCCTGTAATATAATGTCCAGGCTTTTTCTTTTGTCATGGTCTTCTGGTAGGCCAATAATTCTTAAATTGTCTCTCCTTGAACGATTTTCTAAATCCTCTGTTTTGTGAATGAGATGCTTCATATTTTCCTCAATTTTTTCATTCTTTTGGTTTTGTTTTATAGTGTCTTGCTGCCTTGTGAGGTTGCTCGATTCAAGTTGTTGTATTCTGGTTCTTAAAGACTGGATTTCATCCTTAGTTTTTTGGTCATCCTTTTCCTTTTGGTCAGATTTTCTTTGGAGGTCATCTTTCATCTTCTTCACCTCATCTTTCATCTGTTTTGCCTCATCTTTCATCTCCTTTGCCTCATTTTCCAGCTGGTTGATTTTGGCTTTCAAGACACTATTTTCTGTTTCCAGATGACTTATCTTAGTTTTTAAGTTCTTTTCCCAATTGTCTTCAGCCTCTCTTAATTGTGTTTTGAATTGCATTTTGAGTTCTTCCAAAGCCTGTATCCAATTTGCTGGGATTTCTGATTTTTTCTTTGCTGGGTCCTCCCCTTCTGTTTCATTTGCTCTTTGCTCATTACCTGTGCAGAAGCTATCTATTGTAATTTCTTTCTTCTTTTTCTGTTGTTTGCTCGAGTTTACCCCTTCTTTGCTCCCCATATTTGGCTGTGCTCTTGCTCCTCTCATTTTGTTTTGGTTTTGGGGCTCTCAGTCTCTCCTCTTGGAGCTTTGTCAGATCTCTTGGTACAGTCTCTAGGGGAGGAATGTTAGCTTCCCTGTCCTCTGGAGGCTTTTGATTGGATTGAGTTTAATTGGGTTGGGCTGTATGTGGTATGAAGCACTGAGGCTCTGAAGACTCCTGGAAGGCTGGGCCACCCAGGCTCTCTCCAGTTCTCTCTAGCTGCTTCTCCACTGTCCGAAAGTGCCTTTGCCTGCCTCCCTAAACTCTGAGGAGTTCTGATGGGATTAGTTCAACTGGATTGGTCTGGATGTGCCTGAGGCAAGGGTGAGACTGGAGCCCGATGGAGGGACCCAGCCATGGCCCGTTTCTCCCTGGCTTCCTCCCCACTGTCCAAGCTAGATGCTCTGAGCCCGGCGCCCCACTGCTCCCAAGGTAGACCCTGCAAACCAGCACCTTTGCCCACTCAGAGGTTCCTGCTGCTGCTGGGGGCTCAGCCCTCTGGGTTGTGGGGGAGGGGTCCTAGGACCTTCGCTTTGCCTTCCCCTTAGCCCTGAGTATTCTCGGATTCTGGCTTCTGGGGGGGGCGTACCTTTTGATTTGAGTCCAGAAGGAGGGTTCCCTGCTTCTGTCCTGTTGTTCAGATTGAATTTCGGTGCCCTAGGAGCATTCAGTCTGTATCAGTAAGGAAGGGTCTTCCACGAGGTCTGAACTTTTGCTGCTTACTCCCTAATCAGACCATTCTTTAGAAGATCTGATTTAGCTATTTCCTGATCAATAACAATGGAGATACTTGGAATAACAGAATCAGCTTGGAAAACCCACATTCTCCACCCTACTTAGTTTAACAAGATTTTGAAAGGTCTGCATCAAACTCAAGATTCAATTATTTGAGGAGATGGCCTTCAACAAACATATGCAAAAAAAGGACAGACCTCTGGGCTGTGATGTGTAGTGAAAAGTGATGTAAAAACATCCATATAAGGCACATCAGTGTCTGCCTCTCTCTCTTTCCCTGGAGAGACAACTCTGGCTGGCAGTGTGCTAAGTGTTCCGACATCTTGGAGTGTTGGATGATGAGTTTGCCCTGGAGCTGATTTCAGGTTCGGGCATCTTAGCTAAGCCTCTTTGGAGGTCAAGCTGATTCTTTCCTCCGTCACATTCAAACCCTTACTTTCTAGATCTCCTATCTTCCTGCTGTTACAAGGGAATCACTTTAAAAGACTGATATATATTAATTTAAGGTCGCCAAGGAATCAGCTATGTAATTCCTAAATGAAAAACTCAAGTCAGCCGTCAGCCTTTTTTGGTGTTTAATTACAATAGGAGCAAGAAAGGAATTAGAGATATATATAGAGAGAGAAAGGGGAGAGAAGGGAATAGGGCTTAAATACCCCTTCTGTTTAGGCTGGGCCAAAAGGCCCAAGCCCTTAGATAGCTGGGGCAAAGAAAAGAGATCAGTCCCTTTCACTCACGTGTCCAAAATGGAGAAACAGTCTCAGAGGCCCCCACCTTCAGCTTCCTTCAGAGCAAGCTTCCCCCGAGCCCAGGAACAACCCACCAAAAACTCAACCACCTCCCCCTCGAGTCTCCAGACCCTCCTATCTTTAAGGACACCATCCAAGTTGCCTCCCCTCAGTCCTCACATCTACCAATCACTCTTCATCAATTTCCCTGTCAATGGAGGCTCTCGCTTAACCCAGGACCGCCCAGAGGTTTCTGGCTTTTGCACATGTCTGTTGAAGGTCATATTTTTCAAATGATTAAATCTTTACTCTTTTGTTACAGCCCTTTCTAAATCCTGTTAACTTGAGTATGGTAGAGATTGGAATAATTAAATTTTGATCTAGGCTGCAGCCCTTACTCAATCCTATTAGGACTGAATAGGGTGGAGATTTATTCCAAGTATCTCCATTGTATCAATTCTAAAATCAATCAAGACTCAAAGAAATTCCTGTTCTATGCTTAAGCATAGGTCAAAGTCCTTTCCATTGTTCAGCAAAGGGTTTCTGTCCTAAAGTAATCTTAAGAAGGGAAGAGAAGGAACCTCCCATGCCAATGGAGTTCCCATTCCAATAGACTATCAGTAAGAAATTTTCCAAGTATGAAATATCCCAATGGTGAAATTTTCAACAATTATAAGTCTAAGGAAATTTGAGGTTTACACTGCCCGGTATTAGCCCCTTCTTTCCTCCTTCTTCTTAAAATCTTCTCTTCTATATCAATTAAATCACCATAAAATTTGGCAGCTGACTTGGGTATTTTATTATTGGGGATTCACCCTTTACAATGGGGGGGGGGGGGAGAAAGGAAGGGAAAGGGAGGGAGGGAGGGAGAGAGAGGGAGATGGAAAAGAGATTCAGGGCTTGGTAGATTTGGGAGTGGGGAAGTAGAATACTTAGCAGGGAGTGAAAAAGAGACAAGTCAATGACAGAAGTAATTATGGAGTCAAAGCTAGGGCTAGACTTGGTTCCTGGTTTAAATTCAGTAGATATATATTAAATACGTATGGGCACATCTCTGCACAAGGAAGGGGATACAAAGATTTTAAAAATTACCCAGTTTTTGCCTTCAAGGGGATTTCATAGAGAGTCAGTTAGGAAGAAAATGACATGTACAGAAATAAGTATGTTTATAAGGAAGGATGTGATAAGTGGGAGGGGGAAAAGCTATACAAAGTACAATAGAATAATATGAGAAGATGATTTTCATCTTAAGCATGGGGTGGAATCAGAGAAATCTTCTTGGCAGAGGTGACATGAGCTGAGGCTTGAAGGAAAGGAAAAGGATTTCATCTGGTGGAAGTTGGAAGGGAGTATATTCTAGGCAAGGGGAACTACTAGGGTGAATGTAAGGATGCTGGTGGGAGCAGAACACAGTTTGGGAACTAGCCATTTTACCTGGAACAATGACATACCCTTTCAAATACGTCTAAGTTGTTTCTTCTTTTATCTTTTCCTTTTTAAACCCTTCCTTTCTGTTTTAGTAATAACTCTAAGACAGAAGGACAGGAGCTAGGTGATTGGAATTAAGTGACTTGCCCAAGGTCACATAGCTAGGCCAGATTTCAACCCAGGTCCTCCCCACTTGGGGCCTAGTGCTCTGTCCCCTGTGCTACCCAGCTCCCTTCCTAAGACTTTTCCATTGTAAATTCAATGAAACTACAAAACTTCAAGCATTCTCTCTTTTGTCCTGCTCTAATAGAGGGCTGATACCCAAGGGGCCAGAAAGGGACTTGTGAATCCTATAGAACAGAATGTTTTCTCAAATAGCAATTATGATGTTCATTACAGGACACCCTTTTATAAAGTATACCTTAAACCTCCATAAGAGTCCATTGAATACCTAATCTGTGCAAAGTCTATTAATAGTGCCAGCCTTAAACCCAACTGTATACGATATCCTGACAGAGACATTAATGGCCTTTTTTTTTTTTAAACCAGAGACAAGAAACAATTTGGAGGCATAAGAAGTAATATTAGTGTGGCCAAGATTGGCATGGGTTGTGGAATTTGAAGAACTTTTAAGAAAAAAGTGGAGGAGGGGCAGCTAGGTAGTTCAGTGGATTGAGAGTCAGGCCCAGAGATGGGAGGTCATGAGTTCAAATCTGGCCTCAGCCACTTCCTAACTGTGTGACCCTGGGCAAGTCACTTAAGCCCCTTACCACTCTTTTACCTTGGAACCAATACAAAGAAGAGAGAGGGGGAGGAGGGAGGGAGGGAGGGAAGGAGAAAGAAAGAAAAAGGAAGGAAGGAAGGAAGGAAGGAAGGAAGGAAGGAAGGAAGGAAGGAAGGAAGGAAGAAAGAAAGAAAGAAAGAAAGAAAGAAAGAAAGAAAGAAAGAAAGAAAGAAAGAAAGAAAGAAAGAAAGAAAGAAAGAAAGAAAGAAAGGAAGGAAGGAAGGAAGGAAGGAAGGAAGGAAGGAAGGAAGGAAGGAAGGAAGGAAGGAAGGAAGGAAGGAAGGAAGAAAGAAAGAAAGAAAGAAAGAAAGAAAGAAAGAAAGAAAGAAAGAAAGAAAGAAAGAAAGAAAGAAAGAAAGAAAGAAAGAAGTGGAGGAGCAGCCAGGTAGCACAGTGGATAGAGTGCCAGTCCTAGAGTCAGGAGGTTCTATGTTCAAATCTAGCCCCAGATACTTCCTAGCTATGTCATTTCTTGACCAAGTCACTTAACCCCAATTGCTTAGCCCTTACTGATCAATACTTTGTATCAATTCTAAGACAAAAGCTAAGGGTTTACGAAGTAGTGGTGAGTGGAAGTGAAAATGAATTACAAAATGTCAGAAAATTATTATTAAAAATTGTATCTACATGTAACCTGGAAAAAACAATTACAAAAAAGTGAAGTCTGACTAAGGATACAGTTGTGCAGGAAGAATTAATGTAGTCTTTGCCCATACAATGACAAGCAGGGAGGGAAGGCTAAGGTGGCTTTGGAGCACTGGGGCTGGCAGAGACTGGTGAAATGAGGCAGTGGGAAGAAGGGCCATGTCTCTGGATAGAGCACCCCCATATTTGGTTCCCTTATTAGCAGAGGAGTAGGAGATGGAGGTTCAGGGATGGTGGCTGCCAAGGAGAGGAAGCAACAATGCCTGGAAATGGTGCCCTGGGACAAAGCCCCCACAGCCACACAAAAGTTAGAGGTCTGTATCCTGAACTCATCCTTGTATGTTGTCATCAAGCCACATAACAGAAGTAACTAAACCCACATCACTTCCACAACATACGCTCATTGTAGCATGTGCTTAGGGCAAGGAAAGGCCTTTTATTATACTGGTGTCCAGGATGGCCCTATTGTAACACTGACCTCTGGGACAACAGGATAACCCTTTGCTGGTATTAGGTGGTGCCTTATAGACTTTCTGAATCTTGACAAAGGTGGGGAAGCCAATCTGGGGTTTCTTGCCTGATTAATCTCTAAATTCCTCTTTTGTGATAATTCCTATTTTTCTATTAAATGGATTTGGTTTGGACTAGATAAACTTTTTTCAAACCCTTTCCTTCTGTCTTAGAACTGATACTAAGCACCCATTCTAAGGCCAAAGAGTGGTAAGGGCAAGGCAATTGGGATTAAGTGACTTGCCCAAGGTCACACAGCTAGGGAGTGTCTAAGGTTGAACCCAGGGACTGGCTCTCTATTATCTGAGCCACCTAGTGGCTCTGGATTGGATAAACTCTCAAGGCCCTTCTAGCTCTAACTTCTGTGTTTTTATGGGAGGTTTTGTTTCTGATTTTTGGTTGGTTGTTTGCTTAGAGTTGTTCCCCACCTGCAGCTAGCTGAATCTGGAAGAAGTGGCTAGTTGCCACCACTTGTCTTCTCTCTAAGCTAACCACAATACAGCATCAAGCTGAATTTACTGCAAAAACTTATGTAGGGGGCAGCTGGGTAGCTCAGTGGATTGAGAGCCAGTCCTAGAGATGGGAGGTCCTAGGTTCAAATCTGACCTCAGACACTTCCCAGCTGTGTGACCCTGGGCAAGTCACTTGACCCCCATTGCCTAGCCCTTACCACTCTTCTGCCTTGGAGCCAATACACAGTATTGACTCCAAGATGGAAGGTAAGGGTTTAAAAAAAAAAACTTATGTAAATAATTTCTTCCTTTCAGAACATAATTTCCCCAGCTAGAACATGATGGGGCTTTGATGGTTGACCTGTGAGGCCCCTTCTAGCGCTGACATCTTGGACTTCATGATTGTATCCCTCTTCTGGGTTGCCCCTCACTTTCTCCCGCCCCTTCAGTGGGTGGCAGGTGACCACAGGCTCACAGAATGTGAAGGCTGAGAAATGAAGCTTATCGTTTGCTCTAGTAACCCAGTCCTGAGCTTTCACAGCGAAGGGGTTCTCATATAGCCCTCACACACCATGTGCAACCAGGGAAGGCTTCGTAGAGGCCATGATTCATGGTCTGGAAGGAAAGGCTGTTGGGACAACGGAATCCTAAGTTTGAAGCTAGAAGGGAGCTCCCAGATCATCCAGTCCAGTTCTTTCCATTTCCAGGTGAGGAAACAGATTCAGAGGGCTAAAGCTTGCCCCAAAGTGTAGTTAAGTTATAGAGTTCTTCTGACCTGAAATCTAGGTGACCCTTTCTACTGGAGTCTCTCTTGCATATGTCCTTGCTGCTGTCCTGGAAGGTTGGTGAAAGGTTCCTGGGTAATGGGAACTGAGCGATGGATGTCGGGGTCCTGGGAGAGGAGCTAGGGCTGGGAGACAAGATGCCCAAGTCCTGCATAGGAAGCAGATTCTGAGCAACAGAATACTTGGCATGGTGGAATGGTCAATGGGACAAGACGCCTGGATCCCAAGAGAGAAGATCGAGCTAGACAACAGGATGTCTGAGTTCTGATGGGAGACAAGGCACATTTTTAACTTAAGTTTCTTAGGTAAGTGAACAGAAAAGAATCCATAGAGGAATCTGAAGGGTACAATATAATAGCCCAGGGCAGTAGTAGCGTCTTTGTTTTGTTTTGTTTAAACCCTTACCTTCTGTCTTAGAATTGATAGTAATTATTGGCCCCAAAGCAGAAGGGCTAGGCAAAGGAGAATAAGTGACTCTCCCAGGGTCACCCAGCTAGTTAGTGTTTGGGGTCAAACTTGAACTCAGAACCTTGTCTCTAAACCTGACTATCTATCCACTGAGCCACCCAGCTGCCCAAGTTCTGATGGGAGGCACATTTTAAATTTAAGTTTCTTAGGTAAGTGAGCAGGAAAGAGTCTATGGAGGAATTTGAGGGGTGCAGCACATAGTAGCATCTTTGAATTAGATCTGTTAAGGGAGTCAGGATGCTGGGTTTGGGTAAAGAAGCTGGGCTGATGTCACTGTTTGCCCGGTCATGATACACGAGTTCATGAGGATGTTGCAACCTTTCGCCTAGGGGAGATGGGCAAAGACTTGCTAATCTGTTTCCTTTTATGGCCCCAATCTAGTAATACTCCTACTCAGACCCAGGCATCTGAGGCTTAGTCTTTTGCCTCTGCCATTAAACTGCTGTGAACCCTCTCTTAAAATCCTGTCTCCCCAACATTTTCCTCTTTCCCTACAGAGAGGAGATAGAACTCTGGACCTGTAATCAAGAGGACCTGAGTTCAAATCTGACCTCAGACCTACTATGTGATCTTGGACAAATCACTTTAAACTGTCTACCATGGTTTCCCCATATCTAAAATGGAAATAATAGCACCCACTTCCTAGTACTGTAAGGATCTAATGAGACATTTGTAAGGCACTTAGCCCAGTGCCTGGCACATAGTAAGCACTTAATAAATACTTGTTTCTTTCCTTCATTCTCTGGTCATGTTCTCAATACTTCATCCACTCAAGGATCTTCTTCTTTTTTTTTTTAATCTTTACCTTCCATCTTAAGTTTCAATCCTATGTGTTGGGTCCAAGGCAAAAGAGCCGTAAGGGTAGCTGAGGGGAGTTAAGTGACTTACCCAGGATCACACTGATAGGATGTATCTGAGTCTAAATTTTAACCTAGGACCTCCAGTCTAGGCCTGGCTCTCTATCCACTGAGCTACCTAGCTATACCCCCACTCAAAGATCTTGACCCACAATTCCTGTCCCCACATTTTTCTCAATTCTCTAGGTGGCATAGAATTAGAGCTAGAAGGGATCATCTAGTTCAGTACTTTTATTTTACAGATTAGAAAACTGAGGCTAAGATGGGAAGTATCACATAGCTCTGTTCTGAGGATTGAGACAGAGGTTCTTTGCCTCACTCCCAAGCCAATGCTTTCTCCCTTAAGTCAGACTGTGATCTCTGCCTAATATATAGGTGGGGTTTCTTCCCCTCTCAGGACCCAGGGGTCCCCCACTCCCTTCCTTTCCCATTTCTCTCTTCTTAGCATTCCCTTCTCCTCTGAAATGGTGGGGGAGGGCATTGATATTGCCACAAACGAAGGGGTAACTTCCTTGATGATAGCTCCTGCCCTCTGACCCAGTGGCACCTGGACCCTCTGCCTGGATCCCTTGAAGGGTGGGCAGCTTTGGCCCCCCATCCTTGTCTCTTGGAAGGCTGAGCCAACAGCCATCTTCAGGATGGATCAGAGGCTTTTGCTGGTAGTTCTGCAATGGAAGTGGCAGCTTCTGTAGCCCCCAGCACTCAGAATAACTGTTGGGTAAGGAGCAGAGCTGGGCTCTCAGCCAGGATCAGCTGGAGAGATGCAGGTGCCCCTGGCTAGCTCCAGCTCAGAGGCTGCCAACTCCTGAAGCAGAGAAATCTCCTGGGGATAAGGAGGGCTTTATTGTTGCTGCTGATCCTCCAGGTGAGCACTGGGGGAATGGCTTGGGGTTCCAAAGAAACCAGACTTTAGGGTCCAGGCTCACCTGATTTGAGCAAAACCCCCACACCCCCCATCAGAGGTACTTCTGCCCCCTGGCTTTGTGAATCCACTAGATTTTCCTCTGAGGCTCTGCCCTGGAGAGCTGCACATGGTTAGAGGAGGACTGTGAGGAGTCTGGCCACAAAAGACAGCTGCAAGGGAACGAGCACATTCAGGGGAGCAGACACTTCCTCTCTCTACATCCCCTTGGACCAAGACTCTCCTTAACCACCCCTCTGATTTCCCAGCCTGCCCCTCACACTCAAAGCCTTTTTCCTTGACCCTCCCATTTAGACTCTGTCCCTCTGGATTGCCTTTCCTTGCCCCTGCCCCAACTCCTAAACAATCCCCAGTTCCCACCAGTTGGAGCCTAGCCCTCCCCTTAACTGCTCCTACTCAGACTCCTACCTCTCTCCAGCCATTTATTTTTTTCTAAAACCCTTACCTCGGAATCAGTGCTGTGTATGGGTTCCAAAGCAGAAGATCGGTAAGGGCTAAGCAATGGGAGTCAAGTGACTTGCTCAGGGTCACACTGCTAGAAGTGTCTCAAGGTCACATTTGAACCCAGGACCCCCTGTGTCTAGACCCTGGCTCTCAATCCATCGAGCCACCTAGCTGCCCCCTCCCCAGTTATTTGTCTGAGACCTCACTCTCTTCCTTCCAGACTCCGCAACTCCAGTCCCACTTTCTACTAGCTGAATAGTTGTCCAGGTCCTATCCCCAAAGTTCACTCCAGCTTCCCACTGGGACATCCTCCACCTTGTTACTTCCTACCAAAGCGCATTCGCTGGAATGGGCAGGAGGGTACTGGGGAATAGGAAAGACTTCATAGAAAAGGTGGGACTCAAGCTGAGCATCAAAGATTGACCAGGAAGTTTGTAAGAAAATCATTTGGAATGTAGGTTTATAGACTTGGAGCTGGAAGGGAGGTTGTCAGATCCAACCCATTTATTCTACAGCTGCAAAAGTCGAGGTAGATTCAAGGGATCAGCCCAGTAGGAGCAGAGGAAGGGAGGCAGCAGATTGTGGGCTAGCTTGCAGCATGGCTCATTCTAGTAGAGCTGGAACAAATGGGATATAATGTGTAGCAGGGGGTACGAGGTTGGAGTAGTTTGGGGACAGATTGTGTACATTTGGACACAATTAAACGCCAAACTAAGGTATCTGAAGCTGTTTTCTTTTTCCTTTTTAAACCTTGGGTTTCCCTATCACACCAAGGATGAAATTGGAGCAGCCATTCACAGTCCAATCTCCTTTACCAAGACATGGAAACTCTTTGTTTCTGACCTGTCTATTAAACCCTCCTTAGGCAGCCTGGAGCTCACTATATATCCCTTACCTTCTGTCTTAGAATTAGTACAAAGTGTTTGTTACAAGGCAGGGCAGTATTAGAGTGACTTGTCCGGGGTCACACAGGAAATGTCTGAGGCTAGATTTGAACCCAGGAACCCCAGTGTCTAGGCCTGGCTATCTACTGAGTCACCTAGCTTCCTCTTTCACGTGGATATCAGCTTATTGTACTCCTGCTCAGAACTCCCTGGATCAAAAAATCCCCTAGCCTCAGCCCCTTCTGTAGCAAGGGTTATAGGCATGTGCCAACAGTGGGCGAACCCCTCTCATTTTCTGGATGTGTGACCTTGGGCAAATTCCTTCATCCCTTTTCATTTAAAATGGAAAGATTGGGGGTAGTTGGGTAGCTCAGTGCACTGAGAGCCAGACCTAGAGATGGGAGGTCCTCGGTTAAAATCTGGCCTCAGCCACTTCCCAGCTGTGTGACCCTGGGCAAGTCACTTAACCCCCATTGCCTAGCCCTTATCACTCTTCTGCCTTGGAACCAATACACAGTATTGATTCCAAGATGGAAGGTTAAGGTGAAAAAAAAATTAAATGGAAAGATAATTCAAGATGCTCTTCTAGCTCTAAAATTTCATGATTAGCTGACATCTTTTAGGAACTAGGGAGCCACTGGAAGTTTTTGACTGAGAGGGACATAATCTGAACTGTGCAGCTGAAAGATTAGTCTAACAGTATATAGCATTGAGCTCTAAGTCTAAGAGCGTGGAGGATACTTTTACCATCGGTCCTGGGAGAAGGGACTAGCCATGGTGAGAGAGAGACCATTGATTTATTGTTCTATCCTTTGGTTCACTTCATGAGCATCCTTCAATTTAGTGGGATTTCAGAGATGTGATCAACTCTTTTATAACTATACTTTGACATATTGTCTAAGGTAGTTTATTTAATGAATGTGAATCAGTACTTATAACTGCAGCTAGGTTAAGAAGTTCTTAGTTTTATACTTAAAAGCTATAGTTCATGGGTTTCAGTATAAAATGTTGACTGAAGGGCCTGACGAGTAAGCGAGAAGCAGTGTGAGCCTAACCAGCATCCCCAGACCTCTAGCCTGAGCCTCATCACGCGTGACGGTGATGTTTAAGTACTATGGAAAGTACCCTCTGTGAACCTTTCCAGTCTACCCTCAGTGATTTCCCCTCTGGCCAAACATGGGGAGATGACCAGTCTGCCACCCATCCTATGACCCTTTAGTCAGCAAATGGGCACACACACTGTCATCTGCCTGGTCAGCAAAGACAACTTTTGCCTTGCCCGTCTTGTGACCTGGCCCTCCCAGAGTCGGGGTAGAATGATTTCTATCCTCAGAGCTCCTTCTGGAGTTCTGAGTTGTGGCTCAGGCTCAGGCTCATCCATCATTCCTTTGTTCCTGGGAACTTGAAGGAATGCTCCACCCTAGAGCCTGGTAGATGGGAGATCTAGGGGGAGATTAAATGGGAGATTAGGGGGTTCATCTTGCCCAGTAAACAACTAGGTTAAGCAAAGAATCTGTCAGAAGTAAAACTAAGTCTCTCATTAAGAAACATTCCAGAAGGACACTGCTGACTGGGCAGAACTCAATTTCTCCCCCTAGTCTTTGGGATATGGGACTTAAGTATGGGCCTGGAAACCATCACCATGGGGATGGGGATGGGTCGCGGTCGAGCTTGGACCACCTGCCTCATTAGCTAGTCACCAATTATAGATCTCTTTGGATGTCTTAGGGAGGGGCAGAATGAGCTCCCCAAACTGTATTCTGAAGCTGAGAGGATTTTCTCATCTTTGATTACTGAGAGGATCAATTGACCATTTATTGATTATTGTTAGCCTGCTCAATAAATTGACTCTCTTACCCAGAAGCCAGTCTCCCAAAATTTTTAGTCATCACATGAGAATTTGTTTTACTTGGAACCATTTCCTTAGAAGCCTTAGAAACCTGTACTGGTGAAGCCAAGGGAAATCTCAGATTGTGGCTTTCATTGCAGATTTGGTATGTTTTTCATGTGACCATAGGAAAGATGGCAAGGCAAAACTGAAAGAACTTAATAGTGAGACTAGTAATAGCTGGGCAGCTAAATAGATAGCCTGGAGTTCAAATCTGGCCTCAGCTATTTACTACAAGTCGCTGAACCTTGGCTTGCCTGTTTCTCATCTGTGGGATTAGCTGAAGAAGGAAATAGCAAAGCACTCCATTATGTTTGCCCAGAAAGCTCCAAATGGGGGCTTGAAGCGTCAGATAGGATAGGCTCATCAGCTGTAGAGAAGCATCAAAAGTGACTGAGGTCCCAAGCCTGGGTGGTGGGCATTGTTTTAAAGATAAGTAGGAAAGTCAAGAGGAGGAGGTGGAGGTTTAGAGATGCACTAAGTCTCTGTTATGCTGGCTCTGAGGTTCTGCCAGGACATCAAGGTGGAGGTAGCTAAAAGAAAGTTTGAGAAAGGGGTGAAGCTCAGGGTTACCTTAGAGGGGAATCAGTCTCCAAAAACCAGACAGCAGAGCAAACTTGAGAGCCAAAGCTTTTAATAGGTGCCACTGTGTTGGAGCTGACCTCTTGGGCTGTCCGCCCTCCGAAGCACCCCGCCACATCCCTTCCCTCCAGCCTTCCCATCTTCTGAGAGCGAGGCCTCTTCTCAGGCCAGGAGTGCCCTAATGGAGTATTATTAAGAAGAAAGTGAGAAGGTAAAAAAGCTGCAGGGACAGGAAGGAACTAGATTGGAGGGAGTGGTGGCTGGGCCAGCAGGGAAGGAGTGAAGCCCAGGAGTGGGCTGGGACGTGCAGAAAGCTTGCCAAGGGGGCTTTCACGCCGCCCCTTCCTCAGGCATCCCCAAGAGGGCCACCAGTGGCTCAAGAGGAAGCTGAGGGGTGGGATGAGTACGCTCGTGTTTTCGGAGGTCACTGGCACTAAGGAAGGCCTTGGGACAGTGGGGACAGGCATGGGGGCGGACATCACTGTGGGTACGGCTGTGCTTCCGTAAGCCTGCCCGGTCCAGGAAGCCCTTCCCACACTGGGGGCAGGGGAAGGGGCGCAGGGCTGGGTGGGATCGCTCGTGCCGCCGCAGAGCCACCGCTGTGGGGAAGGATTCCTTACACTCCCTGCACACGTTCTGGGGCACTTCTCCAGGACCTGGAGACTGCTCCTGGAAAGGGGGTCCCCCTTCACTCTCACCCTCTGTGCCAAGGGCCTCTCCTGCCCCAGCCACAGGCTCCCTGAATTCCACCTGCTCCAGTGTCATGCCCACCACCTGCCACTGGGAGGCTACTACCCTTCCTGACTCTGTGGGGAGGCCTAGGAGCCCAGCCTGGGGCTCCCCAAGTTCCACACCCACTCCAGGAGCTTCTGCGCTGGGCAGCACAGGTCCCTCCACAGCAGAACCTGTGGGCAGCGCGACCCCCACCACCAGCTCCTGGGTCATGAGGCCCCCCACCATCTCCCCTCGGTGGGTCCGCTCATGCTTCCTCAGGCTGGAGGACACCACAAAGGACTTGCCACAGGCGGCGCAGTGGAAAGGCCGTTCGCCTGAATGGACACGCCCATGCTTGGTGAGGCTGGCCCGCTCCGCAAAGGCCCGTCCGCACTCCTCGCAGCGAAAAGGCCGCTGGCCTGAGTGGACCAGGGCGTGTCGTTTCAGGTCCCAAGAGGCCACAAAAGTCTTGTCGCATTGCGGGCACTTGAAGGGTCGGTCACCAGTGTGTACGCGACGGTGCATGGCTAAGTCGGCCGGCTGCCGGAAGTCCTTGTTGCACTTGTCACACCGGTAGGGCTTGACTCCTTCATGAGCCCGCTGGTGGCGGCGGAAACTGGACGGATCGGAGAACATACGGCCACAGCGCGGGCACAAGAAGGGTTTTTCGCCCGAGTGGGTGCGCTCATGGCTCTGGTAGGAGCTGAGCTGCGTAAAGCCCTTCCCACAGGCTGGGCAGCGGTAGGGCTTCTGGGCCGCATGGATGCGCTGATGGCAGGTGAGGGAAGAAGAACGGGAGAAGCTCTTGCCACATTCAGAACAGAGGAAAGGCCGTTCTCCTGTGTGAGACCTGAGCCAAAGAGAAGGAGAGATCCTGGGGTGATGCATCCCCCTTTTCTGTGGGCACTTCTAGTCAGAACCAAAACAGGCCACCTTGCCTCACTTTCCCTCCTCTGTATCAGAACCCAGACATTCTCCCTCGCCCTCCCTTCCCATTTCCCCAAGGCTCTGTTGGCAGCAGTGAGGCGGGATTCGGTCCTGACTAGAAAGTTTCGGCCCTGTTTTCCATAACCCAAACTCTAGGATAGGAGTTCTTAGCATTTTTTTTCCTTTTGTTGTGGATACTTTCAAGTAGTCAGTTGAAGCCTATGAACCCTGTCTTGAATGTTTTTACATACCCAAAATAAAGCATTATATCGAAATGGTTGTCTATCTCTCCATCCATCTTTATCTTTTTGATCATTTTAGACTTTTATTGTATTGCCCCTGTCTTTCCTCATCTGTCTGTCTGCCTCCCTGCCTTGTGTGTCCAACATCTACCCATCTCTCCATCCGCCCATCCCCCTCTCTCCATCTCTCTACTTCTCTTTGTGGCCACTCTGGCGGCACCACCTAGAGGCGATGACGGGAATGGAGGAGCTTCTCCTTAGCCAGGGACCCGCTCTCCTCCCTCAGCGCCCCACAGCCTTTTACCCCCCAAAGCCCAGGAAGGGCGGAAGCAGCCCCCTCACCTCTCGTGGTTTCGCAGGTCCTTGAGCTCCGCGTAGGCTTTTCCACAGCGCGGGCAGCCGTAGGGCCTCAACCCCGCATGGGTGCGACGGTGCTTGCGGAAGACGGAGGGGTCAGCGAAGCACTTGCCGCAGTCAGCACACGAATAGGGCCGCTCCCCGGTGTGGCAGCGCTGGTGGATCTTCAGCTTGGACAAGGTACCATAGGCCTTGGGGCACTGCGGGCAACGGAAGGGCAGCTCACCCGTGTGGGACGCCAGGTGTACCCGGAGGCACACGGGCTGCATGAAGCGCCGCCCGCACTCGGGGCACGGGAAGGGCTTCTCCCCCGTGTGGCTGCGCCCGTGGCTGCGCAGCTCCGGGGCTGTCTTGTACGCCTTGGGGCACAAGGAGCAGGCAAAGGGTCGGGGCTTGGGAGCCGGTTCCCCAGGCTCTCCATCCTCCCCACTGCCCGGGCCCTCTGGGTTCCCTGAGGGAGGCCCCGGATCTCCACCCCCGGCTGCATTCTCCTCCGGGTTGTGTACTGGACTGGGAGAATGGGTGGCAGCATGCCGGGCAGCCCGAGGGGCATTGGGGAAAGTCTTGGAGCAAGAGAGGCACTTGAATCTGCGACCGGCTCGGATATACCCAGGGTAGGGGGGCGGGTCTTCCTCCAGCTCCACTTCCATAGGGGGATAGGGTGGGCCTCCCCTAGGATGGAGAGAGGGCACAGATTAGAGTCACACCCAAGGGAAGCGGGCCCTAAGGGAGGAGGTCCTCCCCTAAGGGAAAACCAATCTTGCCCCCAGTCAAAACCCCAATCCCTTTTGGGATACAGTTCAGGGCACTGATTAGGAGCCTGAGGTGTCCAGGCACTAGAGGAGATGCATAGTTGTGATAATAAAGCATTTTTCAATGAATCCACAAACATTTATTTATTCAGTAACTACACAAAGTGGGGCATGGCCCTCAAGGAATTTACAGTCTAGTCAGGGGAGGATGACGCATAGGTAAAGAACCATAGCATACTAAATCATATTTAATGACGCTTTCAAAAGTGCATTAGAAAGGGGCAAAATTGAGTGCTGACAGATCTGGAATCAGAAAGTCTCCACAGAAGATAGGTGGTGCCAAATCATGCAGGGCCTTGAATGCCAGGCAGGGGAGTTTTTCCTGCTCCCTCTGAAGAGAGTCTTCATTAGCAGGAATTAATTTAATTATCAATAATTGCTTCCTTTTATTAATCCGGAGCTGTCTAGAAGACGCCACTTAAGCCTACCTGCTCCCCTAGGAAGTCACTGGGTTCCCTCAAGAGGCCAGGTGCAGTTTTGTTTAATGAGGCAATCAGTCTGTGGGAATATTCTACCCCATTCCATCCTGGGGGGTGGAGGAGGAAAAGCCCACCTAAGGTAGCAGCTTCCACTGAAAAGGAGCAGGTAGGAAGTTCAACCAGGGTAGCTTGAATCCCCAGTTCCAAATCCTACCCTTCCTTTCAGGGCTCCGTTCAAATCCATGCTGGCTGCTCTGACTATTTCAGTACACATGTGGCAGGATCATGACCTAACTGGATGGATCTTTGGATATCATTTAGATATGGGAAGTAACTTGGCCAAGGCCAAAGAAATCACAATAAGCAGGATCAGAGTCTTTTCTGCACTCTCAACTATCCTTTCATTTGTAAAATTTGAGGATGGGAGACTTAAGAGATCATTTTAGAGAGGCAGCTAGGTGGCACCCTGGATAGAGTACCAGGCCTAGAGTGGGGAGGTTGTGGGTTCAAATATGGCTTCAGACACTTCCTAGCTATATGACCGTTGACAAGTTACTTAACCCCAACTGCCTAGCCCTTACTACTCTTCTGCCTGGGAATTGAGACTCAGTATCAATTTTAGAAAGTTGTTGCTAAATCAGAATGTAAAGGTTTAGGAAAAAAAAGAAGAAAGGTCATTTCAGGCAAAATATGATGAAAAAGTCATAATGTTCACCCCCCTAGGAAAACATGGTCTAATTTTATTTTATTTATTTTTAAATTTGGTCCTTTCTCTCCCCTCCCCACACCATAGAAGGCATCATCAGGCAAAATATATAGACACAATCTAATTTTAAACATAGGTGAAACATATGATAGAAAATCACAGATAAAATAGTTGTTTTTCAAAAGTCTAAGTGAAAAGGAAGAATGAAGCTGGGTGGAATTATCAAAGGTAAAGAGGAATGAACAGCTCAGGAGAACTAGAAATAAATGGGAATAGGCTACTCAATCAGACAGGTTTCTGACTTTTCTCCTCAGAATGTTCTTGGTTTTACCACAGATTTGGTGTGATTTGGGCAAGTGATTTCTCTTGGGCCTCAGTTATTAAATTAAGGGGTTGAACTAGATGACTTCTAAATTCCCTTCCAGCTCCACCATCTTTGGATTCTATTATAAGAAAGAAAGAAGGAGCCTTCTGGGGGCAGCTCAGTGGAGCTTGATCTAAATTCTGATCTGGCCTCAGACACTACTAGTTACTTGACCCTGGGCAAATCACTTAACTCTATTTGCCTCAGTTTCTTCAAGTTTAAAATGAGCCGGAGAAAAATGGCAAAGCACTCCACTATCTTTTGCCAAGAAAACCCCTAGTGGGGTCGAGAAGAGCCAGACATGACTGAACAACAATAATGAGGAGGAGGAGCCTTTCTAGCAGGGATGTGGCATAGTCCAAGCAGAAATGCAGGGACACTAGTCTGGTGGAAACTAAAGGCAGGGGGACCAGTTAAGAGGCTGTGTCAGTAATCTAGGTGTGAGGTGATGAGAAGCTAGTAAAGTAGTGGTGATGGAAAAGAAGGAAAAATCACTTGGAAGATGGAATTAGCAGAGTTAGTGACAGATTGGATGAAGGGATTAGGAAGGGGAATGAGTAAGAGTCAACTCCTAGGTTTCCTGCTTATCTCTACAAGAATGGAAGGAATCAGCAGTACTAGTGCCAGAAAAGGGAGAAATTAGGACCTGATGGGCAACAGTTCAGTTTTAGACATGCTAAATTACAGGAACATTTAGTCACTCATTAAAATACCCATTGTGCCTACAGCATAATGCTAGAAGAGAAGAGGTCTCAGTCCTCATCTAGTTAGGAATAACTAATTATTAATCACAGAGTTACATACTTATTGCATTAGAGAGCTGTCAAAGACCTGTTGAGGACTGAGGGAACAAAATCATTATTAGCTGGAGTTGGGGGGGCAACAAATCAGGAAAGTATTCATAACTTCTGAATTGGATTTTTGGGGATACTTGGGAAGTCAAGTGAGGAAGAGGGAAAGGGAAGATATTTAGGCATAGAGAATATGAAAGATAGTCTGGAAGTAGGAGACAATAGGGCTTTTTGGGGGGATAACAAATAGCTACAACAACATGAACATTTAATTAAACTAATAACTGACATTCATATAATGCTTTAAGACTTACAAAGCATTTTACTTATATTATTTCATCCAAGAGGAAGTTGGAAATGCAGGACTTGACCTCTTCAGGCTTCAGGCTATAGACATATTTAAGTGGAAGTCATCTACATAGAAATGGCCAGTGAAGCTTATGACTATGTAGTCATCTACATAGAAATGATCAGTAAAGGGATGACATCATCAAAGATGAAGAGTGTAAAAAGCCCAAGAGAGGGCTAAATATTAAGCTTTAACAAAGACATTATACTAAAGATCCATAAAAAGGCTGGTGGATCAGCAAAAGAGGCTGATGGGTTTAACTACTCAACTGAGTAGTTAAAAAGGATTAAATAGTACCAAGGAAGCTGAGGTTAAGAGTTTCTAAAGGAGGGAGCAGTCAAAAGTTGTCCAAGACTGCAGGGACATCAGGGAGATTAAGGTCTAAGAAAAGAACTTGGTAAATAAACTTTTTTAAAAAATCATTGGTTGCAGAGAGATCTTAGAAAGCAGAGGAAGATGGCAGACTGCATAGAATGATGGGTGCCAAGTACATCTAACTCTTGATTCCAGTTAAAATTATTTCATAGAATCACAGATATCTCAGTAAGAACCTTCAAGGTCACCTAGTCCCAACAATAACAAATAAAAATTCTTATCTACAAGATCCATGACTTCTGCTAGCCTCCACTTGCAGCTTTTTTCCCCCCTTAGAATGTACTTAAATTTGTTGTTCGGTTATTTTGGACTCTTCATGACCCCAGTCTGGGTTTTCTTGACAGATACTAAAGTGGTTTGCCATTTCCTTCTCCAGATCATTTTAAAAGCAAGGAAACCAAGGCAAACAGGAGTAAATGACTGTATAGTTGGAAAATCCTGAACCCCAAAACTACATTCCCCAGAATTCCTTTTGTATTTCCCAGCATCCTTTTCACTTTTTTAAAGTGTGTCTTTACATTATTGTTTATAACTTTGTGTTTCCCCCCTCTCTTCTCTTATGGTCAAGTTAGGCAGGTTTTACACTAGTTTTTTATTTCAAGTTGTCATTAACAAATCTTATAAATATAATACTTGAATTATTGTATATTAATTTTAATTCTCACATGGCTTGCCCAGGGTCACACAGCTAGTATCTGAGGTTGGATTACTTACCTGATTCCAGTCCCATCGCTCTTACCTACTACATAGCCTAGCTGCCCCACTTAAAAACTTCTAAGGTTGAGGAACTCACTACCTTAGGATGGCTCTAATAGTTGAGAAATTGTTATGGTGTTTGAATTAAAATCCCCTTTGGTGGGGCTTCTACCTAGTTGATCCCTCTGGGGCAAAGCAGGAAAAAAAACAACACTTGAAAATAGATACTATGTTCCCTTTACTTTCTTCAACTAAACCTTAGTGCTATAGGGTCTCCAGTCCTCTCTCACCACCATCTTGTCACCCTATCTGAGACATGCCCTATTAAAAAAAAAAACAAAAAACCTTACCTTCTGCCTTCTATCAGTTCTAAGCCAGATAAGTAGCAAGGACAAAGCAATTAGGGTTAAATGACATTCTCACGGCCCCACACAGCTAGAAGTGTCAGAGGCCAGATTTGAATCCAGCTCCGGTACTGCTGTGCTACCTAGCTGCCCCTTGAAAATGCTTTAAGATTGTTGATTTTTTTTTTCCAGAATGCAGTACCCAGAACTGAACACAATACTACAAAAATAGTCTAAGCAGCATTCGGATGACTTGTTACCTCTCTGGACACTGCTTCTATTAGAGAAGCCTAAGATTGATTTCTTTTTTGGTTATCTTGACACAGCAAAAACTCCAAATGAACTTGAAGGGGACTAAAGCATCTTGGTTCTTTATAGATGATATCATTTGATTCTTCTAAACATCTCTTTGAGGCAGGCAAAGAAGTTATTAACCAAATGAACATTCAGAGGGTTTAAGTGACTTGCCCCAGTATGATGGTTAATAAGGGGTAAGCCAGGACCCAACAATAGAGGAAAGCTAGTCTTCTATTATACTAGAAGTGTCTCTCACCTTTGTGTCTAATAGGTCACCTCAGTAACCCTCAGCTCTATGTGTTTGAATCCCAGACATATAGAAGGTAGTCATGGGACTCAGTGGATGACTGAGGGGTATTGAGATGTAAGAGTCAGAGATCTTGATTTCAGCTGTAATTTTGCTGTTCATTTGTGGTGTAATATTTGGACCCCTTATTTCCCCTCTGAGCCTCAATTTCCTTTTCCATAAAAGGAGGGGATTTGGATTAGATGAAGTCTCCTGGGTCTAACATTTTACGATTCTCTAACTACACAAAAATCAAGCCAAATTTACTGAACTTAGTGATCTTCACCAGTCCAGAGACTATGGCTGTTAAAGCCCCTGGCCCCTTTGCTTCCTATAGAAGAGCTGGGGTAACAGAGGGAAGGAAAGGAGTGATGATAATAGGTAAGCATCAGGTTGAGCAATATTTGTGCCCTGGTGGCCTAATAAAAGGAGGGGAGCCACAGTTTCTAAAAGGTACCTGGGGCAGCTAGGTAGCTAAAGTGGATAGAGGCAGGCTTGGAGATAGGACACCCTGGTTTCAAATTTGACCTCAGACACTTCCTGTGTGACCTGAACAAGTCACTTAACTCCATTTGCCTAGTCTTTGCCTTTTTGTCTTAAGAGTTGTGACTAAAGCAGAAAGTAAAAGTTTAGAAAAAAGGAAGGGGGGGTAGAGGGAGAGAGAGGAGAGGAAATAGAGAAGGGAAGGAGGGAGGCAAGCAGGCAGGCAGGAAGGAAGGAAGGAAGGAAGGAAGAATCTGAGCTGGGAATGGTTGAATTAGGAGGAGCAGTAAAAGTCTTCAACACAAGAGGATTCTGGGATATAAGAACTAAAATTCCCCAAAACCTCACATTCATTGTACTGATTCATGTTGCTCCTCTGACCAATACTTTCCATGATTTACTGTTGCCTACTTACAGGATCAAATCCAAACTCCTTGGCCTCTCTGGAATCAGTCTTCTTTGCTTACTTGTGCTTACTCATCACAGTTTGCTCTAGCCATAATACTCTCCTCAGAACAAGTATCACACATAGCTGCCTCTAGGCTTTCTTGAGAAACATTCCCACTTCTACTTTTTCCTCTTCTCTAATCAATTCAATCAAAAATTATTTGTTGAGTGAACTGTATGCCAAGCATTGTGCTAGGAAATACAGAGTCAAAGATAAATTTTATCCTTTCTTGGAAGCTAATTTCAAGTCTCTTCCCTCTCTCTTTCTCTCTCTCTCTCTCTCTCTCTCTCTCTCTCTCTCTCTCTCTCAAATCTTTATCTTCTGTCTTAGAATAAATACTAAGCTAGGCAGAGACACAGCTAGGATGTATTTGAGGCCACATTAGAACTCGGGACCTCCCATTTCCAGGCCAGGAATTCTATCTCTTGAGCCAACTACTTGCCCCTCCACTTCTCTCTTAAAAGTTCTTCAAATGCCACAAGTCATACCAATCTTTGTCTCCTCTAAACTCTAATATTACTTATTCTGATTTTTACCCACTGATTCTAGATCTGCCCTCTGGAGCAATACTGAAACATGTCTGACCCCTTATGCACAATAGTTTGATAGCTTTAGGAAAATGCCGATTATGTAGCTATACTAAATCTTTTTCAGGACAATAGACTCACTCAACATTCCCATAGGCAATTCTCATATTTCTCTTTTCCTCGTTCCACAGCACCTACATCAGAGCAAGGCTATATAGTCTCCCTCTCTAAAGGTTTATTGGTTGAATTAATCATTGGGCCCAGAAAAGAGGAGGAATTTGGCTACTTCATATTCTTCACCCCATTCCCCACTACCACCATCCCACCACCAACACATGCACCCCTTCCTGAAGTCCTGGCACCCATCTCCCCAGGGGCAGGTCAGACAGCTGAGCCCTACTGAGGATCAAAGGATGAACAAATGAGATTGGCAGCTGTTGCTAACAAACTGGGTTTATTTCATTATCAGCTTAGCTGGGATGAGAGGAAGAGGATTGAGGGATAGGAAAGCAATGGGATGGGATTATAGTAGATCTCATTTAGGGCTTTTGGGTAGCTGGTTTTGTAGCAGGGAGAGAAAAAGGATTGGAAGAACCTAATCCTATAAGGGGAGGGAATCCCTTGAACCCTCCTTCTCCAAACACCATTAGTAAGGTTTTTTTGCAGGTGATTTATAAAGGCACCTATAACCCATAAGATCTATTTTCAGCTGCAGCAGAATCCAAGTCCTTTGGGTTATGCTGAATGCTTTCAAGTCCATCTTTCCTTTCTCCATCCCTTCCAATTCAACTTCCTTATATTACTCCCCTGCTCAAAACCTTCAATGGTTCCCCACTTGCCTACAAGATAAAAGTTTAAGTATCTGCCTGGCTTTCATCCTCAGTCACTAATGTCTTAATTTGGTCTAAATCAAGTTTTCCACATTTTACTCCCAGTACTACCTTAGCCTTTCCAGCTCTGAACTCTTTTCCAGATCGAGGACAAAAGGCATATGTTTATCCTAGGCAACATTTGAATCTTCCCTGTCTCCTCCCATTTACCTCTTTAGGGATAATACATGTACAAACATTCCATGGACAAAAATACAGTACTATTATTAATAATAATAATATTACATGTTTGCATCACATGTAAAAATTTATTCATATCACTATTCTATTATTAGTACTAATAATATGTGCCTTTATAAAGTCTTTATTAATGAGTACCTCATTTCAAGCCTCTGGCCCCCACTCACGTGCCCTAGGGAGATGCCTAGGGCATATAAGATGCCTTATATTGCCTACTCCAGGTCCCACTGACTCTTCCTTCTCTAGTTATCCCAATCCTACACTCCCAATGGATGTGTCCTACCCTTTCCACATATTATCCTCTCATCCATTAACTCTGTGTATACCAATCATTCAAAACAAAGGTCATTGGACTTTTGAGTCAGGAATCCTGGGTTCAAGTCCTAGCTCAGTCACTTAAAGCCACATGATGAGAAAATTTCTTGATCTCTCTCTCTGGGAATCAGTATTCTTGAGGATAATAACTAACTACCTCATATTGTAAAGGAAAAGCTTTAGTAGCATTAAGATGCATTAAGAATTTAAATTGTTATCACAACTATAAGGATTTTGTGTCTAGCCTTCCCCACTGGGCTAAGATCACTGAGGGATGGGGGCAGGGACCTAAGCAAGTTCTTGATGATTTGTTGACTGATACATGTATGAGATCATAAAGAGAAGATCTCTTTCTCTAGACTCAGTTAATTAATCTGTAAAATAAAGGGTTTAGACTAAATTATTTCTTCCCGTCCAGAATTAAAATTCTATGATTCTTTCAGGGACAATTTTGGCAGGCTGAAGTGAGGATGTCTTAGACCAAGATGTATAAATTGAAGAGACAGGAGAGGAAAATCAGATGGGACAAGAGATAAGAATTGATGCCATGCCTAAGCCTGTCCTCTAGGACTGTAGAGGCTTCAGATGTTAGGGGAAGAAGTGATGGACAATGAATGTTCACTCTAAATACTGAGCTATTTTTATTTTTGCTCTTGGTATCTTCACAGCCTGACATTGTACATTAACATTATTTGAATTGAAAGATTAAATACTTTAGTTCTGCGAGGGACTTTCAAGGCAATCTAGTCTAACATTTTCATTTTACAGATGAAGAAACTGAGACAGAGAGGGTCAGTGTCTTCCTCAAGATCATATCTTTACTCAAAGATTGGGATGATTTGTCTACTATGATATCTGACAATTTCCTCTAAACAAAGAATATGTGACTGGGCCAAGAGGAATATAGTAAAGGAGAAAGATAAAAGATGAGGATAGAAAAGAAAGATGAACCAAGGGTTGGAGTATATAACATGATCTTGAGGCTCTTTCAAAAGGTAAAGATCAAGAAGAAGCTCCTGACAATGACTTCCAGACATCCATTTACCTCAATAGTCCTGCTCCCTATACTCTGGAACCTCTAAGACGTGGAAGCAGAAGAGATGGGTTTAAATTCCAACTATGCTACTTTCTATCTGATTGACCTGGCTTGTTCCTTCTTGATTATATTGAGTTTCCTGACCTGTAAGATGAGGAATCATCATATCAGAGATTTAGAGAGAAAAGGGGAACCTCAGAGAGCTTCTAGCTCCTCTCCCCTGAAGTTTACAGATAAGGAATCTAAAGCCTACTGATAAAGAATTTCTTGTCTTCTTGCCTGGAACTAAATTATCCCTAAAGTCTCTGGTGGCTCTGAAGCCAATGACCCCGAAGGAAACCCCAGGCATGAGTTTGTGATTAATGAAATCGAATCATCTCATCAAGAATTATTTATGAACAGTTCTCTGGAAGCAGTTTCAGGCAGGGTAATGGACAGAAATTCCAGATTTCTCAGCGACTCCTTGACTCCTTGTTTCAACCTCTAACTGTGCCCCATCCTCTCCAGGTCAGTTTGGGGACAGAGGGAGGCGTCACAAAGTTCCAGTTCTACACCTCTGCAGCTGGCCCAACTACTCCCTACAACCGAGGCCAAGAGCTGGGAGCTGTCCAGTGAGAAGGCTATACCCCTCTCCTTAGAGCTAGTGGGCTCTAGGACCCAGGGAAGGTACAAGGCCCCAAAGCCCTCATTTACAAAGGCCGACCCCAAGAATCCCTGGGAAAGGAGGGATGAGTCCGGCTCTAGGACCGCAGAAGATCTCGAGGCTTCACGGCGGGGCGGGCGGCGGGGGCGGGGTGAGCAGCGAGGCCAGTTTAAAAAGGCAGCGCCAGCCTCAGGCCGAGGCTTTTCAGGAGAGGCGGGGCGTCGGGGAGGGGAGGGGCACCCCCACCCCACCCCGCTGGAACAGCCCAAGTCGGAGGAGGAGCCGTTCCCCGGGCGTGCCTGGCGGCTTAGGGGGCTCCCGGGGGAGAGAAGAGAGGGTTTAAACGGGGGTGGGTAAGAGGTTACCCATAGGGGTTTGGTTTTAATGTTTTCGAGCCTCAAGGGAAACAAAGATTGTGGAGTCCGGTCCCATCATTTTACAATCCCAAAGTCGGGATTCGAATTCTTATCTTCTGACTTTTTATTTGGCCCTTCACACTAGGTCTCTGGCCACGCCACGTGATCTTGGCTGAGTCCGTTTCCCTCTACCTGGGCCTCAATTTCCTTATCTTTATAAATGGGAAGAGTGTAACTGTGACTCAGTCTCTACTTCTGCAAAACGAGATGGATGTAAGGCCTCTAGAGGTCCCCTCCAGCTCCACGCTCCCATGGCTTCCCATTCCCAGTCCAGAGCTAAGGCTTCTGGGCCGAAGCTGCGATCGGGAACTAGGGACCTGCGGGAGCGGGGAAAGGTGGTGGTGTCAGCTGGAAGGGACGCGAGGAGGGGAACAGAGGCAGCCCGGGAGCGCCGCGGGGGGCCGCGAGACCAAGGGACAAAGGCAGGCAAGATGGCTGTCTTTAGGACCGGGGGAGGGGCGCCCGCGGACAAGGCAAAGCCTTCACCAGCGGAGCCCGGGAAGACCTAGGGGGCCGGCACAGATCACGCAAAAGAGATCGGGCTGAACCCCGGCTAGAAGCCGAGGAAAGCGGGGGAGTTGGGTGCATTTGACGCAGACGGCTGCAGTTCCCGGGACAAAAGAGGCCTGCAAAATGGCGATCACTAGGACCAAGGAAAGATAAATGCCCAGCCTCTCTGCTTCCTAGCACGACGAGCCGGGAAATGGGAAGCGCAGCGTGCAGCGAGCCTCACCCCTGGGCCTGGCATCAGGCTGGAAAGCCCGAGGAGCCGCGGCGCCACACCACACAAAGGCATGCAAAATGGCGGTCTCTAGGACCACGCTGGGCCGAGGCTCGGCAGCGGGGAGCAATATTAATCCCGGGACATGGCACGGAGGAGTAGGGGTATGAGTGGTGAGTGAATGAATGAAGGGGAGTGTCAAGGGCTTTACCGGCTTCGTAGCCCAGGGTCCAGGGAGTGTCCCCGTCTCAACAAAATATCAGACCTCAACAGACTATAAAAAAGCATTTGATCCATACACATACATATATACCCCCCTCCCATTTTATGGATAGGAAAACTGAGTCCATCGGTGGCGGCCCGAACCAACGGGACTTCCAAGACCCAAGTAGCACGGGGCGCTCTCCACGGTCGCGCTCCCAGCTCTTACCTGCGGGAGCCTGACGCACTCTCGGTTGCAGCAACTCCAGAGGACAGAGCCGGGATCCCGCTAGAAATAGGGCCGGCGCTAGGACCCAGCGGGGGAGGTGGGAGGAGAGTAAGGCACCGGAAGCGTGGGGTATCCTCTAGCCAAGCGGGTGGGGGAAAGTTTTAGGCGGGGCCCCAAAGAGAAAGAGGGTAGGAAATGAAATCGACTCGCAGTAGGCGGGGACTAAACGGAAATGAAATCAGAGCGGGTTCGGAAGCGGTATCAGTGGACGCCACCAGTAGACGCTAGAAGAGATGCTCGCTCGTAGGTAAAACTCTCGGAAGTGAGTCAAGGACCAAGCGGACCCCCTCAGCTGTCATTGGGTGGGGAAAGATTTAGGCGTAGCACCAATACAGACTTGAAGCAAGCCACACTTCCGGTGGCTGCTCCTCCCGTTGTTACTTAGGCCCTAACGTCACCGGAAGAAGCAAGCAACTAGACAAGGGGGATTCCATAAGAAGCGTCACCAACCATTAGTAGCTAGCCATTTGTCCAAAACCCACCTGACTTGTAGCGTGTAATGGGAGCAACCATTTGATTGCTGTTCCCAGAGCAATGTACGGCGGAAACTATTTTAGCTGTGCTCCACCGCCTGCGCAGTTAAACAGTCTTTGGACAAACGGAAGTGTGCCTGGAGATGTGGGCGGGGCTAGTATTGTGCCTTGGATACGGCTCCCTGGCACCAGAAACGGGGCGGTCCTATTGGGCAGGCAGCAAAGAAGGGAAAGTGCTACCGGGGCGGGTTTGACGAAGGTTAGTAGGGAAGCCTTTGCGGGGCGAACACTTCCTGTTTCCTAGTAACAATAGGAAGTGTCCGCGGAGCCGGGGGAGACCTCGGGCTCGTGCCAGCTGCACTCCCTTTCCTTTCCCCCTCCTTCCCCTTCCCTTTTCCCTTCCCACTTTCCCTTCTTCCCCTTCCTTGGCATCCTGGCCCAAGCGCGCTTGCGCGTGGGTGCGAGACCCTTCCCCCCCCTCTCGGGGGGGGGAACTTGAACCGGCATCGGGTGACTACTCTCCTCCCCCTCCCCCACCCCTCCCTAACTCGCAGAACTCTCCGGCGGTTGGGGGGTTGGGGGGAGGAGGAGGAGGAGGAGGAGTAGTGGTCTTCATTGTGCGCACGCGCGACCGGCCAGCCAGCTTTCGTGAGACTCGAACCCCCCCCCCAAGTCCGTTGCCCTATAGGAACGAACGCCACCTAATTCTTGTCTTCTACGCCCTCTGACCTTCCTCCCCACCCCACCCCCTATTAACTCTCAGTCCCTAGAGAAAAAGGACTTTGGGCCCCTCCCAGTCAACTGGTGAGCTCGAAGCTGGGAGCTCAGAGGGACCAGCGTCCTTTCCCCGCCCACAGGGAGGCGAGGTGAGGGAGGAGAGGGGATTTGAGGGCCTGAAGGGCTGGGCTGGGTTGAAATGGAGGGGCACAAGAAAGGGTTGGGAATTGTGTGAGACCTGAAGATGGAGAGGACAATACTGGCTGCTCTTGGGGGAAGCAGGGGTGGGGGTGGCACACCCAAGACCTTCCCTTCTGGTCCGAAGGCCCTGGAGAGAAAGTGGAACATTTATGTGTTCATTTCCAGGTGTCTTCTTCCAAAGCTAGAGAGATCCAGCGGTTGAGATTGATCTAAAGAGAAGAGCAGGACTGTGGGATCCACTTGGGGCAGCCAGAAGAAAGGGCCTTTTGGAAGCAGAGGCAGGGCTGAAGTCAGGTGTGTGTACCTGTGTATGTTTATAAGTGTGAAGTATATGAAGAAGGCCAAGAGTAGAAGTGTGGGAGAGCAAAATGCCTTGGGGAATAAAGAAAAGAAGAGGAAACTGATAGAATAACCAAGGAACAAGGGAAAAGATATGGGGAGAAAGACCACTTGTACAGAGAAGTGGAGAACAAAAGGCAGAAAGGCAGTTGGGAACTACCTGGTTATAATGAAAGCAACATAAGACTAGGAATCAGGCCTGGGTTCAATCAAGACTCTCTGACTTTGCTCTTTTACTCAGCTCTGTGTCCTTAACCAAGTTACTTCCTCTTTCTGAGTCTTAGAAGACTCATCTGTAAGATGAGAGGGGATGATAAAATCTGTTCTCTCAATCTCCCAGAGTTATCATGAGGATTATATGAAATAGGATATGTGAAGTCATTTTATGAACTCAGAAGCTTTTTTAAAAACAAGTATGAGGTATTTATTTGATAGGTAACTTTAGTTGTGTGTTTGGAGGTTGAGGGAAGAGGGGTCAGCAAAGAACTGAGAATAAAAGAAGAGAATAGTAGGGGAGGAAATGGGAGGGAGGAGAAAGATCTAGTTAAATATGAAGCTAGAATAGTAAAACAGTTAAGAGGGTATAAATAATTACATAGGCTAGTATTTATTGGAACAGTGAGTCTTGATTTCTTTACCTAACAGATCTTCAACTGGAGTGTGGTGATTAGAGGTTCTGACTTGGATCCCCAGCAGCCCTAATAAGGTATTATTAGTATGGCCATACCTCAAATAACTACTTTAACTGTGGTGGTAAGAAGTGAACTTTATTCTTATCCAAAGACTTTGGAGAAAGAAAATTCCTAGCACACCAGTTCATATATAGTGTGAGGGGAAATGTGGTTTATCATTTCAAAACTATAAAGATAGGAGGTGGGAGGGGGTATGATTTGGGGAGCTAAAGACAGATTCATTTGGGAGGGGTATTAAAAGAAAAAAAAGGAAAAGGTTCTTTAGGTTATGATACCAACTACAGTTAAGGGATCTTGGTGCTAAACTTTGAGTATCAGAAGAGATAAAAGATAATTGTAATTTCTGCCTTTGATCCAGGGAATCATTTGAGTTTAGGGCCATATTTCAGTTCTTGCTTGCCCCATCAATGTTTTCGATTGAGGATCTCCATTTGATCAGAGAATTAGGAATTTAATGTATACCCTGAAGTAACTTTTCAGATATAACTAATGTATAAGGCCACTTAAGCAGTAAGGTATATTCTAAAATCCTTTCTTAATACTTCCTTTTTTTTTTCTAGTCCCCTTTGCTACTCCTCCAAAGAAAGAAGATGCTATCACCACCTACCTGTGTTTCCTGAGCTCTCTGCAGCTTGCCTTGCCACCTCATGGAGGATACCCCTGCCTTGATCAGCTGCCCTGATTGTCAGCGTCATTTCCCCAGCCTCCCAGAACTGGCACGTCACCGTGAGCTACTCCATCGCTCACCTTCAGGCAGGAATGGCGATGAGGCTGATGAGATCCCGAGGCCATACAGATGTGTTCAGTGTGGTCGAGGTTATCGTCATGCAGGTAGTCTGGTCAATCATCGACGGACCCATGAGATTGGCCTCTTTCCCTGTACCACATGCAACAAGGACTTCTCTAATCCTATGGCTCTCAAGAGTCACCTGAGGACTCATGTCCCTGAGGGCCGAAAGAGGCGTCGACCTCCCCGCCACAAAGAGGCCACATCATATACTCAGGGTCAGATGACTACCACTGACATTTGTCGGGGTATGCCTGGTCCTGGGGAAAACTGGAACAACCAGGCAAATCATGGACAAAGTACACATGTATGGGAGGCTGAACCTGAGCCTAGGGAGGCCTCTGGTACCTGGGAAAAGCCACCTGGACACAAGGATGGCTGGGAGAACAGGACAAATTCTAAGGAGAGTACAGAGGGATGGGGAAATACATCAGGTCCCACAGAGGCCCCTGCTCTTCCTGCTCCAACCAGTAGCCTTCTTAGCAATTTGGAGCAGTACTTAGCAGAATCTATGGTGGATTTTACAGGGAATGAGAGACCACCTCAGTCCCCCCCTGCTGAGGATGAACGTCGATATAAGTGTGGACAGTGTGGCAAAACCTATAAGCATGCTGGAAGCCTAACTAACCACCGTCAGAGCCATGCTCTAGGTGTTTACCCCTGTGCTGTATGCTTCAAGGAATTTTCTAATCTTATGGCTCTAAAGAATCATTCTAGGTTACATGCCCAGTATAGACCTTACCAGTGTCCCCAATGCCCACGAGCTTTCCGCCTTCCTAGTGAATTGTTAGGACATCAACAAGTCCATGAAGGAGAAGGGAAGGAACTACCATGGGAAGAGAAAGGAGAACCATCTGCCAATGGCCATGATAGAAGTCAGCTTCATGGTACCAAGGAGCTTAATGCCTCTGGAGAGTTCAGCACTTCTGGAGAGTTTGATGCTGGAGATCTTAATGAGGGTGGAGTAGAAGAATATAGGCCTTTCCGTTGTGCTGATTGTGGTCGTACTTACCGACATGCTGGGAGCCTTATCAATCACCGGAAGAGTCATGAGACTGGTGTTTATCCTTGCCCAGTCTGTCCAAAGCAGCTATTCAATGCTGCAGCCCTTAAAAATCACTTGCGGGCTCATCTTAAAGCTCGTCGCAGTGGAGGGGAAGAGGAGCAGCAGCAGCAGCCACCACCTCCCACACCACTACCATCCCTGATGGCACTGCCACCAGAGGTTGATCCAGAGGAAGAAGAGAATCCTGCTACTCCAACTACTACTACAGACCACCGCCCCTATAAATGTAATGAGTGTGGGCGGGCTTACCGTCATCGTGGAAGCCTGGTAAACCACCGGCACAGCCATCAGACTGGTGAATATCAGTGCTCACTTTGCCCTCGACAGTATCCAAACCTCATGGCCCTCCGAAATCATGTGAGGGTGCATTTTAAGGCAGCACGACGCAATGGAAGTCAAGGGAGAGAGGAACCACTAAGTCACGATGGGGAATGTATCACACCTGGCCTAGAAAGGGAGGATTCTACCCTTAGTCATGAGGAGGAATGCCCTGAAGAACAGCAAACAACCCAAGAGGAAGAAGATCCTAGTGAAGAAGGGACAATAGATAGCCATCCAGAAGTAGACATGGCAGTGGCACAAATATGTGGTCTTTGTGGGATGCTTTTTGATGACATAGAGAGTTTAAAACAGCATGGTCAAACCCATCAAGAAGGGGAAAATAATAGAGGAGAGTCATCAGAGTCACCTCCAAGGGCCTATTCCTGTAGAGACTGTGGGAAGACTTATCGACACTCAGGAAGTCTCATCAACCACAGACAGACCCATCAGACAGGTGACTTTGGTTGTGGGACCTGTGCCAAGCATTTCCATACTGTGGCAGCCATGAAGAGCCACTTGCGACGCCATAGCCGGAGAAGGAGCAAGAGGCATCAGCTTCGGACTTCGGGGAGTTCTGGTGGAAGTGACAGCAAAGTAGTAGTAACAAATAGAAATGAATCCTCCCCAGAAGGCTACCAAGAAAAGAATTTAATTGTGAAAGAGGAAGAAAAAGAGAAAACTGACTTTCACAAAGATTTGAAAGTGAATGGAATTAATATGGCCAATGATAAGTTGGAAAACAATGAGAACTGTTTTCAGAATAATATTAAAAAAGATAACTGTAAGCTAGAAAGAAATGACTGTTCCCCGAGTAATGAAGAGGACAAAATCAATGAAAAAAGACTGGCAGGGAAAGAGTCCTCTTTCCTTGGGAATCTGATAACAGGCAATAAGGGAGGCAGTGGGGATACTCCAGCTTTGGTAGAAGGAGTACATAAACAAGAGAGTGTGTATGATGCTATTTCCCATGGCCCTGAGACTCTCAATGGTTGGCGGACCTCTGGCCACCACACTTGTCATGATTGTGGGCGATCTTTCCACCATACAGCTGGCTTACTAAATCATAGACCTTGCCACCCACCAGGCATCTACCAGTGCTCACTCTGCCCTAAGGAATTTGACTCACTCCCTGCTCTACGAAGCCATTTTCAAAACCATGGGCCAGGAGAGGCCACATCAGGCCAACCTTTTCTTTGTTGTCTCTGTGGGATGATCTTTCCTGGCCGAGCAGATTATAGACAACATAGAAGTCAGGTCCACGATTCCCCTGGTGAAAACCAGGGTTCTTCAGAAGATGAAGAGGAAGAGGCATTGGCCTCTAACTCCACTCCCTTGCAGCTCTCAGAAGCAGAGCTATTAAACCAACTACAGAGGGAGGTAGAGGGATTGGACGGGGCTGGCTATGGGCATATCTGTGCCTGCTGTGGCCAGACATATGATGACCTAGGAAGTCTGGAGCGCCACCATCAAAGTCTAGGGAGCATTTCAGTAGATGGAATAGATACGATTCCTACAGACATGGAAGAGAAGGAAGGGATCTCAGAGACAACTTTGGGTGATAATTTTGAGAGCACTGTGACCTCTATCTCCCAAGATGACACAAGCACTATTTCTGAGGCATGTTTGGACACTATGTCCAAAGATGGTATGGAAGTTGTGGGCAATGTAGACACAACCTCTGAATTAGGGATAGAAGGCAGCAGTGTTGAAGCTGTTCCTGAATCCCTCTCTCCTGCCCAGCCTCGTCCCTTTCAATGCAATCAGTGTGGTAAGACCTACCGACATGGTGGGAGTCTGGTAAACCACCGTAAGACTCACCAGACAGGAGATTTTGCCTGTCCCATCTGTGCCCGAAGATATCCCAATTTGGCTGCCTACCGAAATCACTTGCGTAATCATCCCCGTTGCAAAGGGGCAGAACCCCAATTAGGAGTCATCCCTGTGGTAGAAAGCAAGGAACCAGAGAAGGCAGCAGAGATAGGGCCACTGCAGATATCATCAGAAGAATTGCAAAAAGAGCTTAAAGAGAATGCAGTAGAAGAGAGAGCCATTAAGAAAGAGCCAGAGGAACCCTCTGTGAAGCAGGAAGATGTGCCACCAAAAGACGATGGCATAGAAGAGGGGAATTCAGAGGAGGCCAGTATGGATCGTCCCTTTGGCTGTGAATTGTGTGGTCGGACATATAAGCATGCTGGTAGCCTCATCAACCATCGACAGAGTCATCAAACAGGACATTTTGGCTGCCAGGCCTGCTCCAAGGGTTTCTCTAACCTCATGGCTCTCAAGAACCACAGGCGTATCCATGCTGAACCTCGTCGGTTCCATTGTGGAGAATGTGGCAAAGCCTTTCGGTTGCGGAAACAGCTAGCCAACCATCAACGTGTTCATGGGGAGCGACGAAATGGCAATTCTGGAGGATCTCGTAAACTGCTGTCAACATCCCCCTCGCTGACAAGAGATGAACGACCTTTCCATTGTGGGCAGTGCGGGAGGACTTACCGGCATGCAGGAAGCCTCCTGAACCATCGTCGGAGCCACGAGATAGGGCAGTACAGCTGTCCAACCTGCCCTAAAACCTATTCAAACCGCATGGCACTAAAGAACCATCAGCGCCTACACTCAGAAAGTCGGAGGCGACGGGCAGGAAGGGTAAGGCGTGGGGGTGGACCTCGGGTAGCTGTGCGCTGTGCCCTTTGTGGCCACAGTTTGCCTAGAAGGGGATCTCTGGAGAGACATCTTAGGGAGCATGAGGAGACCAGTAAGAAGGAGCTAGATGTAATTAAAGTACTTAGCCAAACAACTGTCAAAGATGAGAGTCAGGTAGATATCCATGAACCAGAAGAAAGATCATGTGAGTATGAACTTGGAGCTCAGGTCGATAACCAAACTAAGGGCACACAAGAATTAGGTCAGGATCCCAGTGGGTTATCAGGAAGTCCAGAAGGCAGTGGAGAGTCATTGTCCTGGACCCAGGGGAAAACAGATGGGTGGCATATTAATGAGACACCAGTGAGTATATCAGGTAGCCAAAAACACACCAGACCAGGTGACTATGGGCTTGGGAATACATGCAGTCAAGAAGATAGTCAACTTAAAGCCCCAGAGCCAAGTACCTTAGAAGGCTGGGATAGTGGGCAGACACAGGACCAAGATAACAGTTCTCAATCCCAGCTAGAACTCCGTCCTTTTTGCTGTGGACAGTGTGGCAAGACCTACAGGCATGCAGGCAGTCTTCTGAACCACCGCAATACCCACAAAACAGGCCATTACCACTGTCAACTCTGTTCTAAGGAATTTTCAAATCCCATGGCTGCCAAAAACCATGGCCGCATTCACACAGCTACCCGTCGCTTCATGTGCCCTCACTGTGGAAAAGCTTTCCGTGCCTCTCGTGAGCTGACTAGCCACCAGAGAGGCCATGCTATGGATCAAGGCCAGGCACCCCCTCAGGTGGAGGAAGCTGATGGACAAAAGGTTGAGACTAAAAGGGATATGGAAGATAAGTGTGTATCAGGGCAAGGAGAGACCCAAAGAGCCTCTGAAGAAATATCAGAGTCTGAGACAGCTATGAAGGAGGCAAAAGAAGTGGGGTTAAAACAAGCCACGGAAGAAGAACGTCCTTTCTGTTGCACCCAATGTGGGCGTTCTTACCGTCATGCTGGCAGCCTGCTAAACCACCAAAAAGCCCATGCCACAGGTCTTTATCCTTGCTCCCTCTGCCCCAAGCTACTGCCTAACCTATTGGCCCTCAAAAATCATGGAAGGACACACACAGACCCTAAGCGCCATCGCTGTGGAATCTGTGGCAAAGCCTTTCGGACAGCAGCCCGGCTAGAAGGCCATGGGAGGGTCCATGCACCTCGGGAGGGACCCTTCTCTTGCCCACATTGCCCTCGCCGCTTTCGTCGCCAAATCAGCTTCTTGCAGCACCAGCAACAACATAAAGAGGAGTGGACGATGACTAGTACTGGTATGAGAGCATGAGTGGATGGGTGGAAGGGAGGTAGTCTTATGAGGTACAATGAAAGGTCTTGGGAGGCAAACCCAAGGTGGGATGAAACTTTGAAAGCTAGAGCCCTAAAGTGGGGGAAATAGCAAAAACTAAAGGGGATCAGCACATTTAGATTATGAGTATTAGTTAAAGATTTCAGATTCCTCGGCATAAAAAAAGAAAGAGGATCTCTGAAATCCTTGCATTCTGGAGGTACAGAGAAATTGAGTAGGGGAAGAATCTAATTATCTGAGTTCTGGTAAAATAATGGGCAAATAACTCAGTTCTGGAAAACAATGGTAAAACCCAGTTTGGTGGAAGGCTTGGGACAGGATAGATAAAAGGACCTATAAAAGGGGTGAAGGTAGTTTTAGAGAACCCCTTGAGCTCAAAGAAGAGGCAAATCAGAGTGGCCCAAATAAGGGCACAGAAATTGACTTATCTGTTCCTTTGCTATTGGGAATTTCCTCCCCTTTTGGAAGTTAGCTAGCCCATCAGTTAGCCAAATCTGGAATCTCTTCTTACTCATCAAGAAGATATATCAAATCAATGTGTGTACCTTTTTTCTTTGGAAAATCCCCTTTCCAAGAACAGGTAGCAAGTAATGTATGCAGGGGCATCCATTTCCCACTGTTTAGACAGCAAGGGTTTATCACTGATTGTTCTTGTGTCACATATATTGCACTTATGTTTCTCCCCTCACATTTATACCTAACTTCCTTCCTGAAGCCTAGGAGAACCTAGCCTCCCACTCTTACACACCGTTTTAAGCCCTCTACTTCACAGCCCTTGGCTGTTTTGCCATATGCACCCTCAATTCCTACCATTTAGGCAACTTGTTAATTTGTTCCTTTTCCTTAGACCTACCAGTTCTCCTAAAATATAGATATCCTTTTCCCTTGAAATCTCAATCAGATGGTTTTATTTTTTTCTCCCAGGCTCAATTCTTTCTGTCTCAGTCATCCTCCCCCTTCCCTCTCAAAACCAAGCTTGCCTCTTGCTCCAGGGGTGAGTCACTGTTAATTGTTTCTTTGAAGCTGGCCCTGGCTGAAGCAATAACAATAATTAGCCCCCATTTTGCATCTTCTATCAAAGGGGGGGATCAAAAGTATAAAGTAACCTCCACCCACTAGGACTTAAAGGGTGAACCTTTTCCATTTGTCAGAAAGAAAACTGAATCTGGACTGGAACCTACCTATACACTCTGGCTCTAAAATGAGCCTTCTCTTCTTATGCCAGAGGGGAAACTGAGGTAGTCAGGCAGTTCTTCCAGCTTATTCCCAAAAGATCTAGTTCTCTTCCAACTCTGTAAAATGTCACTTGGAAATTGGAGAAACATGAGATTCTTAAAGGGGAAAGTGACAGAAAAGAAAAGATGGAGACAGAAAGATATTTTCAAGGACAAGAGCCTTTTTTGACCTTAAGAAAATTAGGACATAGTATCTGAGTCTTAGAAAATAAGTGAAAGTAAAGCTTCTCGGTTCACAATAGAAACTAACATTTGGCTGAGATTTAGGATACTTGAGGATTTAAAGTTCTGTTTAATTTCATAAATATATTTACTCAGCTAGGAACCTGATGTTTTTGTCCCTTTCTCCCCTCAGGAGATACACAGTCACCTACAGCAAGAGATGTGGATCTCTCCTCTCCTCTCCATCCACCCCCATGACTAGTCCTAGACCCTTCACTCCAGTGGCCTCCAGACCTCGGCTTCTCCCTCTGAATTGTTTCTCCCAAAGACTGGGACATCGGGGTTCTTATTTCTGCTTTTTAACTCAGGAGAGTTTGGATTTGATCTCTTCTGTCATCCTCTTGGAAAGGACTCAAGAGAGTTGGCAGGATAGAACAATAGAACGGTTAGAGATGCTTTCTTCCTGCCCCTTCCAATGAAAGATTCAGAATCAAGGAAAATCCCAACCCTGGAGAAGATGTTTCTGCCCTTTTGCCATTTCTCTCTGACTCCCATCTTCGGCTGTATGGGACTAATTTCCCAGGATGCTGGTTGTCCAGTTCTTAGGAAAGGGTTAGAGTTGTACTGAGTTCTTTTTTCCCCTCTCTTCCTCAGCATCAAGGACCCTAGATCTACTGTGTGGGTCATGAAGAAATGGATAGAGGACAAAGGAACCTTGGAGTCTTAAGAATGAAGGGGGGTGGGGGGGAAGCATAGGTTCAAGGGAGATAGACTCCCAAAGAGGGAGAAGAGAACAGGATTTCTCCCTTGGGGGAAAAGCCTTTTGCTACAATTTGTAACTTATTTTCTAAAGTCTATTTTGTAAGGTTTTATTTAAGTTTTAAAAAAGGGAAAATTTGCTCCAAAAAAAAAAAGGAAATTTTAAGAAAAAAGTTGGCTGCTATAGTATGTATTATGTATCTGGCAGTTGAAGGAAGAAAGTCTGTTCATGGGATTTTGCTCTGTGATGGGACATGCACTGGTTGGATTTGGGGGATGAACATCTAGGAAGAGATCTCCCTCTCCTGCCAGGGATTGCAGGGGATTGGGATGATTCTGTCTTCTGTCTTTTCCTGGCTCTGAAGTGTTCACATTTCTTCCCAAGTCCAGATAGGCTCCTGCATTCCCACAGAACCAGGTACACAAGACTTTAGTCTCTTTCAGTGAGGCCTGCCCTTGCATAAAGAGGGAGTAACAACCCAGTCTCTTCCTGAGGCCATCATATCTTGATTCCTTTGGCACCTGAAATTTAAAAAAAAGCATGAGGTAGGGGGAAGGGAGAACAGGGGTTATGTGTGGTGTAAATGAATTGGAAGTTTACCTCTGGCCTGTCCATGTATAATGTAGGCATCTTGGAGAAGTTCAGTCACCAGCTACAGGGACCAGCTCCTATGGAGGAAATGGGGGTAGAAGGGAAGGAAGTAGGAAATTCAGTTGACAGAACTCATCTGGGATATAATTTTCCCTGTGACTAAAGTTGGGAATTGGGATAAAGTTGGGATAATTTCCCTTGGTCCTAGGGGCAAAGGGGAAAGGAGAGAGCAGTGCAAGAATTTTTTTTTTTGAGAATTAAGTCAGGGTTTATGTAGGGAAGGTCCAGTAAGGTAGAGTAGGGAGGGCTTGCTGGGTTTCATACTTGGGTTAGCAGGGCAGTTTTCGATCTCAGATTCAGGAGGTTCAGCAAAATAGACCTGCCATTTTATGCTGCTAACCCAGTCTTCATAGGCAGGGAGTGCAGTAAAGACCCCAGGGCGGACTGGGCCCCTACAGGCATCACTGAAGCTGTGTAGCCCTGCCAGGAACCATGTGCCCATCACTTCATGCACCAATGGTGATCCTGACAAGCCCTGGAAAGGGGAGAAAAGACCCATCACCTTTTGCCAATAAGCTTTCTAAGAGACTCAAAAGCCTGGGGCAAAGCACAGATTTGTGCTGCTTCCCAACATTTGCAAAAGTTAAAATCTAGTTAAGCTGGGGAACTATGTTGCAGTCTGTACAAGATGGGTAGGTCTTTCTAGAATACTGCTTTTGGTGGAAGTTGTAATGACTCATGTCTTTAGTGCAGGCCTCTTTCTGAACCAAGACCCATCTGAAAGCCTGTCTGGCATACTTTAGAAGTGATTCTGATACTAGGGCTTTTTTTTTTTGCTTCCGGGCTATTTCATTGGAGACCCCACTTAACAGTTCCCCAACCTTACTTTTATGGTATCTATAATAAGAAATTGGGGAGTCCAGTCTATGTTAACAGGTTTCAGATTAGAAGGTACTTGTAAAGTTGTTAGTGGGAAGCAACATCAGGCATAAGAATTAAGGGTTAGCCTCAGACACTTCCCAGCTGTGTGACCCTGGGCAAGTCACCTAACCCCCATTGCCTAGCCCTTACTGCTCTTCTGCCTTAAAACCAATGCACAGTATGTAGTGATTCTAAGACAGAAAGTAAGCGTTTAAAAAAAAGGGGGGGTTAAACTCTCCTTAAACTCAAGGAAATAGAATCAAATACAAAGATGGAAGAAGCATGGGGATTGGGGTTGAATTTTGGAAAGAGCCAATCGTTGGGAATTTTGGGTCTTAATGTGGTTTCAGAGGTAGCTGAGGTAGCCTCACCTCACACTGGAGAAGTTCCCCCACAGCACTGCCACAGAGCATCCCTGGAAGGATAGGGATACCCTCACCCCCAGGAGCAGCATGAAGTCTGCTACAGGCACCAGGTCCAAGGAGAGTCACAGGAACTGCTAGGGAGGGGTCAAGATCTGTGAAGAGAGGAGACTCCCTAGTTTCTAAATGTTTTACTTAACACAGTATTCCCAGATTGCTGACGTGCTTTTGTTGCATTGGATTCCTAGTTTGGGTGCAAGTAACTGGGTCCCATTTCCACCTACCTGTCCCCTTTTGAGCTCTACCCAGTGCCCAGCCCTGTGCCCCTTCAGGTAGATGGTGGGAGGCATAGGGCAGACAGAGGGGTCGAAGGCTGGGACCCAAGATGACAGGCTGGGACAAGAGTAGCAAAGCAATATCATAACCACCCTCTGGGTGGGTGTAAGCACCATGAAGGGTGAGTTGGCGAAGCCCTCGCTCTACCTCGCCCTTGCCCAACCCTATGGTCCATTCCTCCAAGGTCTGGCGCCTGTGGAAAGAAAAGTGAAGGATTTGGGGGAAAACGGGTTTGAGTATAAAGAGCTAAGAGAACATGAGTCCTGGATTTGAAGGGCAGCCTTACCCAATGAAGCAATGGGCAGCTGTCAGCACCACTTCTTCAGATACCAGGGCCCCACCACATACAAACTGCCCAAGGTGCCTTAGATGTACATCCCAGGGCCATGGGGAAGGAGCTCCAGGATGGGGGTCCTTCCCCTTCAGTGAACCACAGGCTACAAGAAAGACACAGAGAACCTTGAATGCCTGGGTAGCCCCCAAGAACGGTTCCTAAGCTCCCTTTGGGTTTGAAATCCTCAACCTAGGTGGCCCAAGTTTCTGACAAAAGACTAGCTTCCACCTCAGATGTTATTTTGATTGTTTCCTGCACTTTGAATGGTAGGAGCTACATTTGCACCAGGTTGGTTGTCCAGCCTAGAGAAGGTACTATTTTTCATCCTCCAGTCAGCCCGAGGCATCCCTGGCTCTTACGGATGCAGCTGTCCTCATCACTGCTCTCTAAGATCTCTGGGCTCTGGTAGAGAAAGACAGCCCCCAAGGCCTGGGTCCTCAGCCAAGGAGTATAGGCGGCAAGGTCAGTCAGTAGCACTGGGGTATCCTCTTGGGCACAGCTTGAGGAGAAGCTGATGATTCCAACCTGAACCCAGTGCCCATCTGGCTCCTGGCATAGCACTGGACCCCCAGAATCTCCCTAAAATAAACAGAAGAGGCATGGGTGTGGAGTCCCCCAACCCCCATCAATGCCTCTGAATACCCAGAGCAGACATCATTTGGCAAATCTTTCTGTCGATCTGGTTGATTTCTGCTCTATCCATTCCCCTTTGATTCTCTTCCAGTCCATTCTTGCATCTCCACCTGTTCGTCCCATCTCCACAAACTTACTTGGTGATTAGACACAACTATGAAGAACTGAACAGCCAAGGGGCCCTTCTGCCCGCCATCTAGCCCAGCCCACTGCTTTCTGAATTCCAGCGTCTAGCCTGCAAGCCCTGTTCCTTCCTTCCCGGCCCCATTCCTCCTCTGATCTCTCTAGGAGTACCTGGCAGGGGCCCTGAGCCCCAGGGGGGGCCCCAGCACACAGCATCCCATGCCGGGCTGGGCTGGAGAGCTGCCGCAAATGCAGCCGGTTGTAAAGACAGTTACAGGTAGGGCGGCTGATGAGACGCAGACGCAGGTTGCGGAGGATCCCGGGAGCTGAGGGGGATAAGAGGCAAGGGGCTGGGGACTAATAAAGGGATAGACAAGAGCCCAGCAGGTGCCCAAGGAGGAAGCTTACCCCTCGCCGTGCCCTGGCCCCATCCAGTGGCCCAGCATGAGGCTCCGAAAGGGAAGCGGTGGCTGGGCTGGGGGAGGCAGATGGGAGATCGGTGCAAGCTGTGGTTCAGCTGGAGGAGGGCCATGTCAGAGCCCTTAGTATAGTGGCTGTAAGTCTGAGGGAGGTGGAGGGAGGTTAAGCCTACTTCCTCTGCCCCTAAGCCAATCCCATCTTGCTGCAGAGAGCCCAGCACCACTGACCAGGGCCTCAGATCTGTCACAGAAGTCCTAGAAGGGGGAGACACAGTGGTTACACGTTTCCGGCCTTGCGGGATTTCTTAGCCTAAGGGCTGGGGCTTTTGGTGGTTGTTTTTCATTGTCCTTTGTAGAGAAGCGTCTCAAAAAAGGGTGCCCCCATGAAAGCTTAGCCTCAACCCCATGGAGGATGGGTGGGCCTGTCCAGACTCACCTGTCGAAGCAGTGGGCAGCCGTGAGGACCCAGGTATCCGAGACCAGGGACCCACTGCAGATGTGAACTCCCTGTCGCCTCACACTTGCTTGCCACGGCCACTCTCCAGGCCTGGCATAAGCCTCCCGAGGCGTGGGAGGGCCAGGACCTCGCTGCCCACAGGCTAGAGACAAAGTTTGAACATTGATCCCTGTTCCCCTCCAGGTCCGCCAGACACCGTCACCCCAAGGAAGTCTGCCATATTCATCAAAATTAGACCTTGGGCTTCCAGGCCCTCCCCCACAGTTAGACCCAAGCCTGTCTGGGCTTCACCCCATCTCCCAGGTCTTACCTTGTTGAGCTGCATGCAGTCCTGAAAAGAGACAGAGATACTGGTGAATCTGTTCAGCCTGGTGGCCCAAGGCTGGGTCCCCACAAGGGAGCTGGTGTGAGGGGGACAGGCCCCTTTGCCCCTCCCTCTCAGAGACTCCATGACTCCACCACCACCTCCCAGAAAGAAAATATTTATGAGATCAAGAAGCAGCTTTTACTGGAACAGATGCAGAGCGTCAGCCAACGCACAGGTAATTACTTCTCCTCCCTGACATTTGTGCTCAGCAATCCACAGGGCAAGGAGAGGGCTTTCGGCTCATTCCTGGGACTCTGAAAGCACTCCAGAGGTGAGTGTCCAGTTCCCCAACTATTTTCCTTCTGGACTGCAGGAATATTGCCCCTAGTCTGTCTCTCTTGAAGTGAGTCAAAGTTAATTTTTGGAGGGGATGAGGTCATTAGCCTAATTGTCCCACAGATCTGAAGGATGAAAAAGGAAAGGTAGGGAGCATCTAGGTGGCTCAGTGAATGGAGAGCTGGGTCTAGACATGAGAGGTCCTGGGTGCAAATCTGTCCTCAGATATGTCCCAGCTGTGTGACCCTAGGCAAGTCACTTGAACCCCATTGCCTAGTCCCTACTGCTCTTCTGCCTTGGAGCCAATATGCAATATTGATTCTAAGGTGGAAGCTGAGGGTTTTGTTTTGTTTTTTAAAGGAAAGGTGGTCCTGGTCATGTTTACTTGGAGAAGGATCCAGAGAGTCCCCTGCTCACCATCTCCCTGCTACAAGAGGTTAGTAGGAGCTTAAAAAAACCATCTGTTCCCCTGCCCCAGGGGAGGTCCCCAAATAGTCATTCCAAAAGCCCACACCTTGATATGCACAAAGACAAGACGACTATCATGAAGGGCGGGTACAGGGGTGATCACAAACCTCAGCTCACACATCAGGGAAGCATCAAGACAGTCTCCCAGTTTTTGCTCTTGAACAGAGGGTCAGGGGCACAGTTACAGAGAGATGGGATGATTGTCACACAAATAAACTTTCAGAAGAAGCCCGAGTTCATGGCTCTCCACTATACCCTCTGGAGGTATCTGGGCAGAAAAGCTCTACAAAGGCCCAGCTACTCACACAATCAGCCTTGGAGAGGTTTCTCCCAGGATCCCATAGCCCACCCTCTTTCCCTTACATAGTTGAGGTCCTTTTTTCCTCCCTCCAGGTCTCACCCCTTGAGAGAATCAGTGCTTCCAGTATAAGTAGTCCTGGTCCCCAGCTCTGCTTCATGCTGCTGCCAGCTCTGCTCTGGTGCTGCCCTCGGGGAGGCCACCAGGTCTCCTTTTCCTTGGGGAGCCCCACCTCCAGCCAAGTCCCACCTCCATCCTGCTTCACTCACCAAGTGAATTCCTTCACCCTGACATAATTCCAGGTTAGGGCTAGCTAACCTGACCCTGGGGGTTGTAACTACAAGGGAATATTGCTTTCTCAGAGCACCCCCACACTTTCCTCCATGCCCAGAATATGGCAGGATGGCTCAGTCTGACACCCTAACACCAGGATGTTCTTATGGCCCCAGAAAGATCTCCATTTCCTTTTGATGAGGCTCTGGACAAAGAGAACAATTCAGGCTGATCAAACGGCCATACTCTCCACAGCCTCCATCCCTTCAACATCCTTACAAATTTTAATTCAGCAGATATTATTCATAATAGGCAATATTCCCTTCCCACCGTGCCGGCTTTAATACTCCCTCTACCCCCTTTTGGTCTTTGTATTAATTCTTTCTTACCAGGAATAAGGCCAGATTCTTCAAGGCAGCTAAGTAATGCATTGGATAGTTTTAGGCCTAGAGTAAAAAAGCTCTAAGTTCAAATCCAGTTTCAGACACTGTGACTCTGGGTTAGCCACTTAATGTCTACCTCAGTTTCTTCAATTATAAAATGGAGATAAGAGCATCCACCTCCCACGGTTGAGGATCAGATATTTGTAAATTACCTGGCACATAGTAGGTGCTTAATATTATTCCCTTCTCCCATTCTGAAGGAGTCTGGTCCAGAATGCGACTCATGATCCCACTTGTATGTACTCCAGATCTTTTCCCTTCTTTTCTTCTCAGTTCCCTTCCTTCATTCTGTTCTTTTTTGGTCTCCTCCTCTCTTTATAGCTCCATTAATTAATGTCCCAGCAATTTCATCTCATTTCCAAATCTAACCTGGCAAAATCCATTGGTCTGAGTGACCCCAACTGTTAAAAAAAGATTCCTCATTGGAAACATCTAAATCATAAGCATTTTCTTTATTCTTCTAGTTCTTATCCATCTAAAACCTCACTCTTTTCCTTATTTCCTATCTCAAATCCTAACCTCAGTCCAAATGTTAACTTCCCTATCATTCCATGCCTCTAGTCCTAGACCTAATTGACCCAGATAAAGGAAATACAAAAATAGTTATAAAATAAAATAGAATTGGGCTAGATCTCAAGTTTTTCTTAAGTCTAAAAGCTACAATTCAAGTCCACTAGGTAGTTTTGGAAACAGTAGAAGAGATTGTCCCAACCAGGGGGTGAGGGATGGAATGTATTGCAAGGATGTTTCCTGTCTGAGGAAAGGGACCCCTTTCTCACCAAAACAGGGTAAGAAATCTCCCTAAACCATGAGGATAATGAGGTAAGGGCCTAGGGTTTTACTCCCCATGCTTGGGGCTGATACTGCCTGGAGCCTTGCTGACTCTTGCAAAGTGGGGAACAGGACTAAACAAAGTACCAGCACTGACTCATCCTCACCAGCCCCCAGGCAGCCTAAGGTGGGGTCCTAAATGCTTGGCTACCTAAGGAAGGAAATGGGGCTAGTTTTGGCCCAAAGCAGAAAGACTCCACATACTCATACAGTGTGCCTTTCTAATTTTATTTATTGAATAGCATGAATTAGGCTGTCCCCACTTTTAACAGATAAGCAATTCCTATCGCAACTTCCCCCCCAAAGTGGTAGTCTAGGGGGAAAGGGTGGAACCAGCAGGTGATTCCAGAGACAACTGGTACTGAGCAGTAGGATCCTGCCTATGCATCCTGGAAACAGCTGTCCCCTGGTGGTGGGGCACAGTCAAACACAGACTCAGTTGTGAGCATGGATCTTTCCACCATCCTTCAGTCTTCATCCAAACTCCAGCAGCTGGGGGGTAGGCTCCTGGGTTGGACCAGAGGGCGATCAGGGCTCAGAAATCCCCACTAGAGTCCCAGAGGTCAGTGTCTCTTTTTATTGCGGTCCTGTAATCTCAAGGGCCCCATTGCCCTCTGGTAATTGAGTATGGCCAGGCCCAAGTTGATGGCATAGGTAGAGACACAAACCAGGCAGAAGTCATAAAGCACAAAAAGCAGGATCCAGGCTAGGTAAACTGAGCCAAATAGAGAAAGCACGGAGCTGAACATCAAGACTGAAGAAGCCCACCGAGCACTGTAGCAGCCTGGGGGAAGAAGACATTGTCAGGGCAATGAGCATTTTCTTCCTTCTTTCCTTGCTGGATTGGAGCAGGCCCACTATGCCTTTCCCTTTAGTCAGCTTCCAGTAAAGTATGATACTGATGTGTACTGCTTACTGATAAACAGCTCTATCAACAGCCTTAGTTTCCTATCAGCTTCCTTTCTTCAGAAGTTAGGTCACAGGTCTCAGGGACTGGGAAGGGCCTTTATCTCCCTTACCTGTCCTGGGGCAGAGCACGGGAATTCTGAGTTGAGCCCATAGGGGTCCCTTGGTTCATACTGGTGACTAGAAATGGGGAAAGTGGAGGTGGGGGTCATCAAGAAAATGAGGTTTCTAGGAAAGCATGGGTGGGGCCTACCAAGGAAGAGGCAGGGACTGTGGAGAAGTGGGCACTCGGAGGAAAGGGACTTCCCACTCACCCAGAAGGAGCTGCTGGCTATAGAAGATAAGGCCGAAGATGCTGTTGGACTGGTTCAGGATGCTGTCAGGACCCAGGAAGGGTTCCACAAGCCCAAAGCCCTTACTCCATCTGAAGGATAGAGGAAGGGGGGTGGGGGGGTTGCGTGGAATCAAGGAGATGCAGGCTGGGAAAGGTGGCATCTGGTCCCAGTCTCATCCCAGCTTAGTTTCTGTGAAGTGGTTAAATTGGGCAATTTGGGAATACATAGAGAACCTACCCCTTCCTCCACAGTCCCTGCCTCTTCTTCCATAAGCCCCTCCCGGGCTCTCCTAGAATCCTCCATGACCCACCCCCAACACTTTCCGTTTGTGTGCTTCCGTTTCCTCAGCTGTAAAGAGGGGCATAATTAAGGACAAAATTGATATTTGTAATCAATTAGCACAGAACTTGCCTCACAATTAATAAATTGTTCCTTTCCTTCCTCCGGGACCCAACGGGACATATCCCCACTCAAAATGTCCCATGGGGATGGCCCAATAGTGCTTTGAGTGGACGCTTGGGTCAAGCTAAGGAACGTGGCCACTAAGCACTGGTCTCACCTCCATCCATTGCTCCCAGGATACTCTTAAAGCAATTATCTGCCCCGCCCCCTTCTCACTCCTCAGTTCCCAGGTGGTGACTGTAATAGGTCAAGGCCTGGAGCCCAAAGGGTTAGGCCAACGACCTCCAGGGTGGGGGGAGGGAATTGAGCCACGTCATGCTTTATATATCGGTCACAGCCTTCGTCCCAGGAATGCAAGCCGCGGTGCCCCGAAGGTCCTCTTCCTTCCCACCTTCGGGCAGACCCAGAGAACCCTCAGAAGTTGAGTGCGGGGGCCTCTCATCACCCCAAGCCCAGAAGTGTCCCCGCTATCCACTCCCTCACCCCGAACTGCCCAGGGAGCACTGCCCTCTTCCCGTACACCCCGGGCCACCAGCACCCCTCTCCACGCTTCATGCACCCCGCTCCCCGATGCAGCCCTGCGCGCTCACGGGGAGGAAAACACGCGGGAGCAGCTGATGGACTCGCCCAAGTCGCAATAGGCGCGATATTCCCGACTCCGGGCGCGCTCCGCCTTCACGTGCAGGGCGTAAGCGGAGAGTGCGAGCCCCGCCAGACAGAGCGCAAGCCGCGCCTTCCCGGGGTTCCCCCAGCCGGCGTGAGACACCATGGTGATTCCCCGAGGAAGCAGAAGCCCGAAAGCCCGGAACAAGGCAAACAGCCACGGGTACAGCGACGGAGACGCGGCGGGGAGGAACGCGGCTGAGGCCACTCCCACTCCTCCCGTAAAGGCGATTAGCCCGCCTTCCGAACCCGATCGCCCATTTCGGGAAGAGGCTTAGGAAGGGGGAAAGGGGAGGGGGGGGGAACACTCGCTGCGCAAAGGCTACTGGGAATTGTAGGAAAAAAGTTCTTCCTAGTGATGAGGCTAGAGCCTGTGGAATTTGAAAGACTTCTGGCTCAGCTAGGAAGGTCGGCTCTGTGCAGCAGTGTTGCCGGCCGCAGCCACAAGGGGGCAGGACTAACCTAAGTATCTTGTGGCCTTGTGACCATTCCATGGCACTCCCGGGTGGCATCCCCCCTGGAAAGTGGACTGCATTCCTTATAGGGCTGGAGAGGGAAAGAGAAGCCATATCCCACTTCCCGTCCCTTCACCTCCTATCCCGCCATGGATTCAGGTTACCTATTGGCCTAGCCTTTCCCTGGACTTCTATACCCTAGCCCGCCAGGGGAGCCTGGCCCTCGAATTATCAGGGGTCAGGGAATAGTCACTGCTATTCTTTTCGTGCTGTTTTAACCTATCTCCCACCCTCCAATCCAGAGTGAAGCCCTGATATTTTCATTATAACTTTCAGAGAGCAAGTGGAAGTGTTATTAGAGCCCAGTTTAAACTCCGTCGCTATCTTAAATTTTTATAGATCACTTAATTTAATAAATGTAACTAGGAATTCAAGTCATTTGCATTGGTGAAGCCTGATTATTGCATGCTCTGACCCTAAACTGAAGGATGGAGTTGGCAAGAACTTGGGAGAGGAGATTCTGCTTTTTCTGACTTCCAGCTTGAGAATGAAAAATCTAGGTTCCAGATTCTCCTCAAGGAAAGGTTCCTGAAGGGAAAAAAAGACTCTGGGAAGAAGCCCACATGTAGAAGAACATATCATTTATGATTAGATAAATAGTTGATGAATTAATGTTGTCAAGCATTTATTATCTACCATTAAACATTTCTTAAAAGCCTATTATGTGTCAGGCACTATGCTAATTATTTGGGATACAAAAAGAGGCTTCTTTCATTGCTAGCAGCAATTCTACCTAGAATTGAAAAGTATTGAATCACACAGGCCAAACATCACACAGCTAGTGACTGAGAAAGGATTTGAACTGAAGTCTTGTTGATAACAAGGCAGCTTGAAGTCAGGAAGATTCATCTTCATGAGTTCAAATCCAGCCTCAGACACTACCTGTGTGACCCTGGGTATATCACTTAACCCTCTTTGCCTCAGTTCCCCATCTGTAAAATGATCTGGAGAAGGAAATGGTAAAAAGCTCCTCTATCTTTGTCAAGAAAATCCCAAATAGGACCTCAGAGAGTGGGCTACAGTTGAACAACTTGTTGATTTTGCCTACTGAGACTCCCATGTGCAGATGAAGCTATAGTAATCTAGCAACCAAGGGAGCCCAGGAAAGACATTCTTCAGGTAGAGGGATTTAGACATGCTTGAAGAAAGCCAGGGAAATGGAGAGGGAGAACATAAATGGCAGGGAGACAAAGGCATAAAGATAAAAGATGGAGTATTCTGAGCAAGTATGGCTAATGTAGAGGGGAGTAAAGCAAGAAGATTGGAAAGGTAAGCAGAATCTACATTATGAAGAGCTTTAAATGCCAAACAGAACTTTTTATTTAATCCTGAAGGAAATAGGAAAATAACTCAAATTTATTGGGGTGGGTTAGAATGGGGAGACAGGAGGTAGGGAGAACAAGGGGAAAACTATTGATAAGACCTGGGAAACCAGGAAAGCAGCCTAGCAGGAATTAGGCTTTGACCAACATCTTCCATCATATCCACAATAAATTCAAAAGGAATATTAATATGAACATTAAAGAACATACAATAAAAATTAGAAGAGAAGTAAATTATATACCCTTCACAGATGGGTAGGATATAAATTCTTTTTTTTTAATATATTTTATTTGATCATTTCCAAGCATTATTCGTTAAAGACATAGATCATTTTCTTTTCCTCCCCCCCACCCCCCATAGCCGACGCTTAAGTCCACTGGGCATTAGATGTTTTCTTGATTTGAACCCATTGCTTTGTTGATAGTATTTGCATTAGAGTGTTCATTTAGAGTCTCTCCTCTGTCATGTCCCCTCAACCTCTGTATTCAGGCAGTTGCTTTTCCTCGGTGTTTCCACTCCCATAGTTTATCCTTTGCTTATAAATGGTGTTTTTTTTTCTCCTGGATCCCTGCAAATTGTTCAGGGACATTACACCGCCACTAATGGAGAAGTCCATTACGTTCGATTATACCACAGTGTATTAGTCTCTGTGTACAATGTTCTCCTGGTTCTGCTCCTCTCGCTCTGCATCACTTCCTGGAGGTTGTTCCAGTCTCCATGGAACTCCTCCACTTTATTATTCCTTTTAGCACAATAGTATTCCATCACCAACATATACCACAATTTGCTCAGCCATTCCCCAATTGATAGGCATCCCCTCGTTTTCCAGTTTTTGGCCACCACAAAGAGCGCAGCTATGAATATTTTTGTACAAGTCTTTTTGTCCATTATCTCTTTGGGGTACAGACCCAGCAGTGCTATGGCTGGATCAAAGGGTAGATATTCTTTTTGTTGCCCTTTGGGCATAGTTAGGATATAAATTCTTAACCAAACAAAGGAGACAGGCAATTAGAAAAGAAAAAAAATTTCATTAAATGAAATTTAAAAGCTTTTGCAGAAACAAAATTAATGCATGTAGAATAAGAAAGTGGCTTACTGGGAACAAAACTTTCTATGAAATGTCTGGGATAAGATTTTGGTATCTAAGATAGAGTGCTAATGGAAATATATAAGACCAGGGCAGCTAGGTGGTTCAGTAGATAAGAGTGCCAGGCTAGCAAGACCTGGGTTCAAATACTAACTGTGTGACCCTGGACCAGTCACTTAACCCTAGTTGCCTATCCCTAACTGCTCTTCTGACTTGGAACTGATATAGTCCCCTGCACAAGACCTCTATAGTCACCTTCACCTTCCCAAATGGTATGGATTCCAGTGGTATCCTCCAAATGGCAGACTCTGGGGCTCAGCAAAATGGTTAGGTGACTAATACTGCCCTCAAGGGTTCTATTGAGGATGTCAAGCAGTTTACCCCATTTGTGCCCCCAGGGCCCAGAGAAGTGGAACAGAGGCCTGGTAAGTCAGAAACCTTCCTCCCCAATTGAAGCATTCCAGGCTTCTCCATTGACTCCTGACTGCTTTGGGCTCTTTTAGAATTGATTTTGTGGATTTTATTTTTGCTTGTTTGTAGGAGGGCAAAGAAACTTCACACCCTACTCTACCATCTTCTCATGGTGCATCTCACTAATTGTTCTTTGAATGTTTAGTAGAATTCATTTGTGAATCACCAATAACTAGTTATTAAAGAAACCTCCTAACTAAACTAAACTATCACTCTTTGCAGATGATATGATGAATCTTTAAAGAATCCTAGAAAATCAACTAAAAGACTAGTGGAAATAATTAACAACTTTAGCAAAGTTGCAGGGTACAAGATGAACCCACATAAATCATCAGCATTTCTATAATTTTCAACGTAATTCAGCAACAGGAGTTAGAAAGAGCAATCACTCTAGAAGAAAACTATAGACCAATCTCCTTAATGAATATAGATGCAAAAATCTTAAATAGGATACTAGCAAAAAGACTCTAGCAAGTGATCACAAAGGTTATTCATTATGATCAGGTGGGATTTATTCCAGGAACGCAGGGATGGTTCAATATGAGGAAAACCATTCACATAATTGACCATATCAATAAGCAAACCAACAAAAATCACATGATTATCTCAATAGATGCAGAAAAGGCCTTTGACAAATACAACACTCAATCCTATTGAAAACACTAGAATGCATAAGAATAGAAGGGCCTTTCCTAAAAATAACAAACAGTTATCTATCTAAAACCATCAGCCAACATCATATGCAATGGGGATAAACTAGATGTTTTCCCAATAAGATCAAGAGTGAAACAAGGATGCCCATTATCACCTCTATTATTTAACATTGTACTAGAAACACTAGCAGTAGCAATTAGAGAAGAAAAAGAAATGGAAGGTATTAAAATAGGCAATGAGGAGACCCAGCTATCACTCTTTGTGGATGATATGATGGTCTACTTAAAGAGTTCTAGAGAATCAACCAAAAAGCTAGTGGAAATAATCAACAACTTTAGCAAAGTTGCAGGATACAAAATAAACCTACATAAATGTCAACATGGAATCTAGAGGTCCCTGGACTTGTAGTGACATGGGCACTGTATCCCCAGAAACTCAGGCAAACTATTATCAGGGAAACTCCTTTGCTCCCTTACATCCTAGTGACTTTGAGCCTAAAAACACCCAATGACCCCTCTAGGGTCCTGAGATGACTATCTACCTTTGATTGTCCTCTAGATTTAAGATGGACAGAGAGAAGCAACCCTAGGCCACACCTGGATCCTATCAGACATCTGTTTGTCCCCTAAAACTAAGGAAGCTTTATGTTCCCAGGCAGACCCCAGTATGATCACCCCACCTCATGCCTGAGTGACTAACACTCTCTGTTGTAAAAAGTATAAAATCCCCCGAAGTGATGTCGTTGGGGGGAACAGCCTTTCCATTCATGCTTTCCTCCCAAGGATCTGCTCCCCATCTTGCTGTTCCACCTTGCTATCCTCCTGGCCATTCTCAACATTACCTCCTAAATTAATCAATTTCTCTTTTTGTTTCAAGCTAAGTTTTAGAGTCTTGCATTCTTGCAAAAGGTATCATTCCTGAACCCCAGGGGTACACATCTGCACCCCCATAATATATTGGGGCCCAATGTTTTTGGCTCTCTTGAGAGCTACTCCTGTACCCTGGATCATCCACAAGAACACAGCTTCTCAGGTAGGAAGGAGCCTTTTCTTTGACTCCTGAAACCCCCATCTTTTGGATGATATCTTTGTGGGACCTCTTTCATGCTCTCTCCCATCAGCCCCAGATCAGTCCAGCCACTGGATTTTGTGGTCTATTGGCTTCCCCTTCTGATACTGGAAGATGTTCTGGCATGTGGTAAGTCTCACCTCAGTGTTAAACTGAGTGCTCTTGGTTGGGCAACCTCTGTGGACACACAGTTGTTGACCCTCCGGTGTGGAATTGGCCATTTTGCATCCAAATGGGACAGAGACAGAGCGTACCTAGAGATTCCCCTTTGGGGTGTATACTTAAAAATTGGAAAAAATTGTCATTAAACAGCTTAAAGAAAAAGCAACTAATTTCTTTTTGTAATGTTGACTGGCCATGTTACATCCTTGGCAATCAAGAGGCATCGCTGTTATGGGCGGGAAGGATACCTTTGGGATTCAGGAAGGATACCTTTTGCAAGAATGCAAGACTCCAAAACTTAGCTTAAAAACAAAAAGAGAAATTTATTAATTTAGAAAGTAATGTTGAGAATGGCCAGGAGGATAGCAAGGTGGGACAGCAAGATGGGGAGCAGTTCCTGGGAGGACAACATGGATGGAAAGGCTGTCCCCCAGACGACATCAGTTCTGGGGATTTTATACTTTTTACAACAGATGCCATGTCATGGTGTGGAGGTGACCTATAGAGTGTTAGTCCCTCAGACACTTGGTGGGGTGGGGTATTCATCTGACTGGGGTCTGCCTGGAGGCATAAAGATTCATCTCTTTGTCCATCTTAAATCTAGAGGACCCAAGGTGGGGTCATTGGGTGTTTCTAGGTTAGGAGTCAGAGGATGCAAAGGCAAGGGAGTTTCCCTGATAATAGTTCGCCTGGGTTTCTGGGGGTACAGTGCCCATGTCAGTGGCCTATCCATGGTACTCTAAATTATAACATCATCAGACAATTGAATTTGTTTTGCAGAAGGGGAGGGAAATGGACAACCATTCCCTATATTTCAGCCTTCATTAAACTTATCCAGAATCCTGAGCTAAGAAAATTCTGTCACATGTGCCTTGCTACACCCTTACTGACCCCTTCTGGGGAAAGTCCCCAACAGGATGTTCTGGATGATTTAGCTCTCTAAGGCAATTTAGCTTCCCTGAGGGGTAGGGAGAGAGCATCCCTTACACTGGCTGCAGGTGCAGCCAAGACCTTCCCCTGCCCCAAAATTAACTTCTACTTTAGAATCCCCTCCTCCAGATTTTCCTGGTTCCTCTCCTCAATTCTCAGTTCCCACACCTCCACCCTACTCTCGGGGTTCAGAGCCTGAGACCACTCCTCTCTCTACTCACAACCGTAATATCCTTTTGTACCCCACCACTGCCTAAGGATAATGTTACCTCGCCCATTCCTCAACTAAGCCCACTCCACACCCAGAGCGGATTGAACTATGGGGACAGGGCTCACCTCCTCCCTATGAGAGAGGTACCCTTGCCAGATGGGCTGGCTCCGGTACCTGTTCCCTTTTCTATGACTGATCTAGCCCAGATGAAGGAGCAATTGGGTCACTATTCAAAAAACCATACCAAATTCATAGAAGGTTTTGAATCCCTTACCCTGCAGTTTGACCTGTCCTGGGCAGATCTGCATATTATTATCTCCACCTGTTGCACTCCAGATGAGAAAAAATGGATCTGGGATTTGGCTGTAGAAATAGGTGATGAGAAGGCCCTAGGCGGCACATGGACAGGAGTTCCTTGGGCCACCGTAGTCCCAGGGCAAGATCCTGGATGGGACTATATGAATGAAAGGGACAGACTTAGGAGAGACCATATGATAGATTGCCTCCTTGAGGCCATGCAGAAAGGGATTAGAAAGCAAGTAAATTACAACAAGCTCAAAGAAATTACTCAAGGAAAAGAGGAGAATCCAGCCCTCTTCCTGTCCCGATTAGTAGAAGCCATGAAGCAATATACAAATGTCCAGCCAGAGACTGATGAGGGGGCGCTTATCTTAAGGCTCCACTTTATAGGACAGTCTGCCCCAGACATCAGGCGAGAACTGCAAAAGCTGGATTTGGGACCTCAGACTCCAATTAACCAATTAATGGCTGCTGCTTTTATGGTTTTTCACAACAGGGACCTTGTTGAGACAGAAGGACAGAAACGTGAGAAACTTCTCATGGCAGCTCTCACCTCTCTGACCTATGGGCAGAGGCCAAGGGGCTCTTGCTACACCTGCGGACGGGATGGGCACTGGTCAAAGGACTGTCCTTTGAAGTAAAGACTGCCCACGACTCCGTGTCCAGCCTGTGGCCGGAAAAATTGGAAAATGAGGGGATGCCCTTCAAATGGGGAATGGCTGAACAAATTGTGGTACATGTTGATGATGGAATATTATTGTGCTCAAAGGAATAATGAACTGGAGGAATTCCATGTGAACTGGAAAGACCTCCAGGAAGTGATGCAGAGTGAGAGGAGCAGAACCAGGAAAACATTATACACAGAGACTGATACACTGTGGTACAATTGAATGTAATGGACTTCTCTACCAGTATGCCGGGATTGAGGATGAGAGGGGATTGAGGATGAGAGGGGCAGTTGATTGATTTTACAATGGTAAGAAAGGAAAAGGAGGAGTTCCAGACAGGAATAACAGTGAGGGGCTGATGCTTTACAATGGACACAAAAGGGAAAGACCCAGCCAAGGACTGGCCCACCAAAGTAAAGGAATTTAGCCTAGAGGGAGAAACCACTGGGACAAAAGAGATATTTGACATCTGATGGGATTAGCTATACCCACTCAAACTACCAGGAGGTCTATTGTTAGCCTGAGACCAGTGAAGTAAGACCTTCCCTCAGGGAGGAACTCTCCCGGTGACAAGGCCAAAACCTGGGGTTTCTTCCTCCAAACTAAATAAACTGGGAAACACCAAATCCCTCCAAGCTACATGTCTATATTCCACTTTGACAACCATCAGAGGATCTCAGACTAACAATAGACTTTAAGATGTTAAATATCTCTTTTGTCCCAATGGTTTCTCCCCCTAGGCTAAACTCCTTTACCAAGGTGGCCCAGCCCTGGGCTGAGTCTTTCCCTTTTATGTCCATTGTAGGGCATCAGCCCTTCCCTGTTATTCCTGTCTGGAACTCCTCCTTTTCCTTTCTTACCATTGTAAATTCAATCAACTGTCCCTCTCATCCTCAGCCTCCAGGTTTCACCTAGAAAGGTATTTAAACTCCCCAACTTTAATGGATGCTCTGAAAAGCATGATTGGCCTTCCCAGGGGCCAGTGTCCAGAGCCAGGGTTCAAACCTCAGACTCTGTGCAGTTGTGTGTGTGTGCGGCACACAGCTCTGTGTGGAGGACCACTATTGCATTGAACCCCTTTCCCTTGATTAAAGAGTGACTTTGGCTATTTTAATAGCTATGTGTTTTTTCCCAGTTAACATAGTCATATAATTTCTGTATTTGTCTTGGTAGATAAATTCCTAAATATTTTATATTGTCTATAGTGATTTTATTTTATTTTTATTTTTTATCTGTCATTTTTATTTCTTTTTTTAAATGTTACTTAATTAGATGATTTGGAATAATTTTCCATGGTTATAAGACTCATGTTCCTTCCTTCTCCTCCCCCCACTCCCCTCCCATATCTGACACGCAATTCCACTGGGTTTAACATGTGCCATTGATCAAGACCCATTTCTGTATTATTAATATTTGCACTAGGGTGATCTTTTAGAGTCTACTTTCCCAGTCATAGCCCCAGTGACGGATGTGATCAAGCAGTTGTTTTTCTTCTGTGTTTCTTTTCCCACAGTTCTTCAGTGAAGTACGACTTTCCTTCAAGGAGGAACTCTCATGTGACAAGGTCAAACCTGGGGTTTCTACCTCCAAACTAAATAAAATGGGGATCACTAAATCTTTCTAAGCTACAAGTTTGAGGACCTCTAGATTCCACATTGAAAACTACAACTACAAAACACTTTTCACAAAATTAAAACTAGATATTGGGGGCAGCTTGGTGGCTCAGTGTGTTGAGAGCCAGGCCTAGAGATGGGAGGTCCTAGGTTCAAATATGGCCTCAGACACTTCCCAGCTATGTGACCCTGGGCAAGTCACTTAACCCCCATTGCCTAACCCTTACTGCTCTTCTGCCTTGGAGCCAATACACAGTATTGGAAGGAAGGTAAGGGTTTTTAAAAAACAAAAACAAAAATAAAACTAGATCTAAATAATTGGAAAAGCATTAATTGCTCATGGGTAGGATTAGCTAACATAATAAAAATGACAGGTACCCCAATTAATTTACTTATTCAGTGCCATACCTATAAAACTACCAAAAAACTTTTTATAGAATTAGAAAAAAGAAAATAGCTAAGTTCATCTGGAAGAACAAGAGATCAAGAATAACAAGGGAAATAATGAAAAAAAATGTGAAGGATAGGGGTTTAGCAGTACCAGATCTTAAACTGTACTATAAGGCAGTGGTCATCAAAACAATATGCTACTGGCTAAGAGACTGAAGGGATCAATGGAATAGATTAGGGGTAAATGACCTCAGCAAGTTTGAGTTTGATAAACCCAAAGATCCCAGTTTGGGGGACAAGAACTCACTATTTGACAAAAGCTGCTGAGAAAATTGGAAAACAATATGGGGGAAATTAGGTTTAGATCCACATCTTACACCCTATACCAAGATATTTCAAAATGGGTAAATGACTTAAATATAAGGAGTGAAATCATATATAAATTAGGTGAACGTAAAATAGTATGCCTGTTAGATCTGTGGGAAAGGAAGGAATCTCTTGCTTGGTCTTAAATTCCTTCCTTTCCCACAGATCTGACAGGTATACTATTCTACCGTTCATCTAATTTATATATGATTTCACTCTTTATATTTAAGTCATTTACCCATTTTGAATTTTTCTTTGTATACCACCTAATACTGGGCAACAGAGGGAAATGACAAAGGGCTGAGGGACTCTTAAATTAACTAGGAGACTTTCTACAGAAGCTTAAGACAACTCTATCTTGGTTTTAGATGATTAGGTTGTAAGTGGAGGTCTGGAGGTCTTGTTCGCCCTGACACTCACCAGGCCACAGTGATGGAGGCCTTCTATAAGTTTAAAGAATCGATTCAACTATTTAACCTAATCTAATCACACTTAATTATTTTATGTGTTAAGATTAGTTGATTATCCTTAACTGGCAACATGTATATTAAATATGTTAACACTAAAAAAAATAATTACTTCCCCTATAAAATACTCTATTATACTGATTAGGAATTAGCATGGAGTAAAATCATTGAGCAATAAGCCTGGAGTCAGTTCCAGTAGGGTAAGGATCTAGGAGTCAAATTTCACACAATAGCTTTACTCATCTCTTTTCAATTACATATAGAAACAATTGTTGACAATTGTTTTCTGACCTTTTATGATTCAGATCCTCTCCCACCTCCCTAAAGTAGTAAATAATCTGATATAGATTACTTTAGTGCTTTCATATAATGTATTTTCATATCCACTGTGTGCCTGAAGACACAACATTGTTTTATGAAACTCCAAATTTAAACTTTGTCCCAAGAGAAGAAAACTCCCAGAGGGACCCTTATCCTAGACTGAACAATAAAGCATCAAGCATCCATTAAACATCCTGAATATAGTCATAGAATAGAATAGAATAGAATAGAATAGAATAGAATAGAATAGAATAGAATAGAGATAGTCAAATCTTAAGTACCCTTTTGTCTTGGAAGTTTCTCCCATTGTATCTAGGCTTCTCCCAGGTAGTCTGACTCCTCCTTCCCTTATGTCCACTATAAAGCCAATCAATTTAACTTTCTGGTCCCATATGTAACAAGGAAATCACTTTAAAAGACTGATATATATTAATTTTAAGGTCGCCAAGGAATTCAGCTATGTAATTCCTTAATGAAAACTCAAGTCAGCAGTCAACCTTTTATGGAGTTTAATTACAAACAGGAGGAAGAAAGGTATTAGAGATAGAGAGAGAGAGAGATAGAGAGAGAGAGAAGGGAATAGGGCTTAAATACCCCCTCTGTTTAGGCTGGGCCAAAAGGCCCAAGCCCTTAGATAGCTAAGGCAAAGAAAAGAGATCAGTCCCTATCACTCACATGACCAAAATGGAGAAACAGTCTCAGGGGCCTCCACCTCCAGCTTCCTTCAGAGCAAGCTTCTCAGAGCACAACCTCTCAGAGCAAACCTCTCCAACCACCCCTCAGTCCTCAGACCCTGCTATCTTTAAGGAAAACATCCAGGTTCCCTCCCCTCAGTTCTCACATCTACCAATCACTGTCCATGTCTTCCCTGTGCCAATGGTGGCTCTAGCTTAACCCAGGACCGCCCAGAGGTCTGTGGCTTTGCACATGTCTGTTGAAGGTCATATTCTCAAATAATTAAATCTTGATCCTTTGCTGCAGCCCTTCCTAAATCCTGTTACCCTGAGCAGGGTGGAGATTGTAAGTTCCAAGACCTGGTTCTGTCATTCCAAGTATCTCTATTGTATCAATTCTAAAATCAATCATGACTCAAAGAACTTCCTGTTCTGTGCTTAAGCATAAGTCAAAGCCCTTTCCATTGTTCAGCAAAAGGTTTCTGTCCTAAAGAAATCTTAAGTAGGGAGGAGAATGACCCTCCCATGCCAATGGGGTTCACATTCTAATAGACTATCAGTAGGAAATTTTTCAAGTATGAAATTTCCCAATGGTGAAATTTCCAACATTTATAAGTCTAAGAAATTTTAAGGTTTACACACATTCCCCCAAAAGTATATAAAATTCCAAGTTCTTTAGCTCATTGAAAAATCTCCTTTCTGAGTGATTTTCCCCAGAAACATTGTTCCCAGAGTCCCAGAGCTTTGACTCTATATGGTATCTATTCCTCAACCCTGTCAATCTGATCTGTGTCAGATCATAGCATTGTCTTTCTTGTCCTGATTAAAGACTCATTCATTCTAACTAGGGGTTCTGTTTTTTCAGGTTTGACACTTATGACACAATAGTTTTTTATTACAGCCATATACTAAAGCTTGTTTAGCTAATGACATCTCTTGACCCACTACAAAGTAGGTCTAAAATATTTTTGTACAAATAGTTCCTTTTCTTTCTATCTCTGATCTCTTTGAGATAGACCTAATAATGATTTTGCTGACTCACAGTGTAATTATAGTTTTATAGTCCTTTTGATATGGTAGTACAGGGTACCTGGGATACCCCAAGCCTCTAAATGAATCCCAGGTCAAAAGAATAAGTGAAAAATTCCTCAGTCCTGGATAGAAAAAACAAAGCCTTTATGGAGTGGCAAAATAACCCAAACTCTGCTCCTAAAAAGGACAGATTCAAGTCTCTCCAAGCCATGGCCCAGCGTGAGATCAGGAAGATGCAAGACCGATGGGGGGAAAAAAAGGCAGAAGAAATCCAGCGCTTTGCTGATACAAACAATTTTTCAGTGCCCTCAAGACTGTCTATGGGCCATTAAAACCTACCACCACTCCCTTGCTATCCTCTGACAGTGACACTCTCATAATAGATAAAAAAGGCATCAGCAACAGGTGGAAAGAGCACTTCAGTCAGCTTCTCAACAGACCCTCTTCAGTCAACCAAATCACCCTTGACCAGATCCCCCAAAACCTCACCATTGAACAATTGACATCCTTCCTTCAATAGAGGAAGTCCAAAAAGCCATTAAACAAATGAGTGTAGGCAAGGCACCCGGTAAAGATGGGATCCCAACCGAGGTGTACAAGGCCTTAAATGGAAAGGTGCTCCAGGCATTCCACATAGTGCTGACCAGCATATGGGAAAAGGAAGACATGCCCCCAGAACTCAGATATGCCTCCATCGTAGCCCTATACAAAGGCGTACGAGCAGCCTGTGACAACTACAGAGGCATCTCACTACTCTCCACTGCTGGAAAGATCCTCTCCCGTGTTATACTCAACAGACTCCTGTCATCTGTTTCAGAGCAGAACCTGCTTGAATCACAATGTGGCTTCCGACCAGATCGCAGCACCATTGACATGGTCTTCACGGTGAGGCAAATGCAGGAAAAATGCCTTGAGCAGAACCTGAGTCTCTACATTGTCTTCATAGACCTAACAAAGGCGTTAGACACAGTGAACAGGGACGCATTGTGGGTGATCCTTAGCAAGCTTGGTTGCCCAGCAAAATTCGTCAAACTGATCGAGCTCTTTCATGTCAACATGACAGGGGAAGTCCTATCTGGTGGAGAGACTTCCGATCGCTTCAGCATCTCCAATGGCGTGAAACAAGGCTGCATCCTCGCTCCAGTGCTATTCAACCTCTCCTTCACCCAAGTATTACGATATGCTGTGATGGATCTAGACCTGGGCGTCTACATAAAATACCGTCTGGATGGCTCACTATTTGACCTTCGCCGCCTGACTGCAAAAACAAAGACAACAGAGAGACTCATCCTGGAAGCTCTCTTTGCAGATGACTGTGCTCTCATGGCCCACCAAGAAAATCATCTCCAAACCATTGTGGACAGGTTCTCCACCGCAACAAAACTGTTTGGCCTAACTATCAGCCTCAGCGAAACAGAGGTGCTGTTCCAACCTGCACCAGGGAGGCCAACGAACCAGCCATGCATTACAATTGACAGCACGCAGCTTTTTAACGTCAACACTTTCAAGTACCTGGGCAGCACCATTGCCAACGACGGGTCCCTAGACCACGAGATTAATGCCAGGATCCAAAAGGCCAGCCAGGCGGGTCCCTAGACCACGAGATTAATGCCAGGATCCAAAAGGCCAGCCAGGCACTCGAGTGGCTGCGCTCCAAAGTCCTCCAACACAGAGGTGTAAGCACTGCAGTGAAGCTCAAAGTGTATAACGCAGTGGTCCTCAGCTCGCTCCTGTACGGTTGTGAGACATGGACACTGTTCCAGAAGCACATGAAACAGCTGGAGCAATTCCACCAACACTCTCTCCTGTCAATCATGAGGATCCGATGGCAGGACTGAATCACCAACCAGGAAGTCCTCGACAGAGCCAACTCCACCAGCATCGAAGTCCTGGTCCTCAGAACCCAGCTACGATGGTCTGGACACGTCATCCGCATGGACCCACAGCGAATACCAAGACAGGTATTCTATGGTGAACTGTCAGCTGGACTCGGGAAACAAGGTCGACCAAAGAAAATATTCAAGGATCAGCTAAAGTCCAACTTGAAGTGGGCTGGCATTACACCAAAGCAACTAGAACTCGCTGCCTCTGACAGAAGCAGCTGGTGAGCCCACATTAACCATGCCGCCACCACCTTTGAAGATGAACGACATCGATGTCTTGCTGCTGCACATGAACGCCGACACCAGGCCACAACCGCACCTCCAGTAACAACTGGCGTCCCATGCCCCACGTGCCACAAACTTTGCGCCTCAGCCTTTGGACTCCAAAGCCACATGAGGGTACATCAATAGATGATAATGCACAAAAACAATTGTCATTCTCAGGCACTGAGAGACTACCACTGGATACCAGAAATGCAGGTGACCAAAGAAAGCTGACCCAGGTACAACCAAAAAGACAATTGCTTAAACAAAAAGTCCTAGGGAGATGTATTTCCTTCTGTTTTGGAGTCATTTTCCTTAGTTTTAGCAGTGATGAATACCGGCCATTTGCATCTCAAACACCCCTGCATTCTCTAAGATAATCAATTCACCCTTCTTTACTATGGGGGCCTAATATGTCATGCATAATGTATACCTGTGCTTCTACCCCAGACTCCAAGGCACCTCCCAGGGAAATCCCCCCCCCCCCCCCCCAGTTTTGTCCCCACCTTCCTCTCTAGGTTGCATAGTTTCTGTTCCTTTAAGGTATAAAAATCCTGGACCCTTTTCCTCAGGGAGGCCCATTTCATTTGCACCTGCCTCTTGGCCACTCACTCAATAACTTCTGTTTTTAAAGATTCTTTGGAGCCTGGTGTGTAAAGTGGAAGTTTAAAGGGACCTTGAAATATCAAGGTAAACCCTCTTTAAATGGTCCAGTTGGAGACAAAAGGTTTTAATCCAGAAATAAAGGACAGGAATATTAAGTGAATAACTTTACAGTAGATACAAAGGATTGGATTACCTGGGAGGCCAGAACAATGGATACAAGAGGATTATTCCAGCCATAGGGCTAGACCTCTTGGGAGAAGCTTCCATACACTGGGAGAGACTTCTAAGATAAAACAGTACTTAAGATTGGACCTGGTGTCCCAAACAAACTCCAAAGACTCAACCCCAAACACTTAAAGCTGTAAGGCCTTTATCCCACAGGGAGGGGCTGGAGACCAGCTTTTACTAACTTCTTGGAGATAACTAGTAATAATTTGAGAATAACACACTAATTTCTCACTTCACACCCTGGTAATTCTTTAAGAGGGTTCCTTCCTGAACCTGATAATATCAAACTGTCCCACAACACTTTGGGCATGGTTGCATATTGCTCTCCAGAAGAGTTGCAAGAGATCAAGTGTATTATTTGAAGAGCAGCAAGGGGCAGCTTTATTTTTTTATCTTCCATGCCTAGAACTGTACCTGGCATATAGTAGGTATTTTAACACATGTTTCTTCATAGTATCATAAATGTAGAGCTAGAAGGGGCCCCAGTCCAAATATCTAGTCCAGCACTTTCATTTTATAAATAAGAAAACTGAGGCCCAGAGAAGTTAAGAGGCTGGCCAAGATTACCCAGATAGTAAGTTAAAAAGTCAGCATTTGAACTCAGGTCCTCTGGTGCCACTGTTAATATTCTCTCCAAGTATCTAGGTATTGATTAGATGGGTAAAGCCCAGCACAATTTTCCCCCCATCAAATTAATTTACAAATATATTCCTCCCACTTATAAGAAAGACTATTATCCATATCAAGAGAAAGAACTGTGGGAGTAGAAACAGAAGAAAAACATATAATTTAACACTTATTTATATGAACATAGGATTTGGGGTTTTGTAGTTTATTATAAATATAGTAGATTATATAGATTACTCTATTACAAAAATGAGTAACATGAAAATAGGTATTGAGTGATAATACATGTATAGCTCATGTATATTGCTTGTCAGCTCTGGGAGAGGGAAATGGGGGGTGAGATTATGAATCATGTAACGTTGGAAAAATACTTTAAAATAGATTTTAAAACAAAATAAATTAAACGTTCAATAAATAAATAATTAAAAACAAATTAAAAACAAATATATCCCTCCCGTACCTAATGAGTCATCCTTCCCAACAGAAGAAATAAAAACTGAAAAAAATCAATTTAGCAAATTAAGCCACACATTCAACAAAATCCAAAGGTAAATGCAAAAGTCCCTGATCATTCATAATCTTCATCCTCCACACCCTAGAAGGGAAGGAGGAGAGTTTTCTGGGGCTGAAGTTGAACACATAATTGAACTAGGTTTTGAGGTTGGGCAGCCACTCGGCAGGCGAAGAGAATACTCAGGACTTCAGGGAGCAGGGTAGGCAAAAGCTCAGAGGTATCCGTGATTCCCCTGCCTCAGCAGCCCCGCGACTTCCTGACAGAGTTTAGCGAGGTCGTTCCAAAGAAACTACAATTCCCAGGAGGTCCTGGTCCCTCGGCGTAGGTCTTTTCGCTTACGTCATCACGCAGGAACCGGAGACGGGAGGAGGGAGGAGAGCACTGGAAGAGGAGGAGGAGGTAGTAGGAAAAGAGGGGGAGAAGCTGGGGGAGGCAGCAGCAGAGGGCGCAGGGTGCTTGCTCCGCTTCGTCGCCTCACTCTGGCACCTGGGTTAGCTCCGCTCCGCTCTGCGCCTCGCCTCCTCCCTCCCTCACCCAGGCGGTAAGTGCTGGCCTCATATGGCTTACCCCCCTCGCGGACCCTACCACTGCGGGGACTTACATTGCAGGCCCCAGGAGGGATCTACCACTGCGCCGATGTGGGGGGAAGTGGGGGAGGGTGGAGGGAAAGGAGGGCGCTGGAGGTTACCCCGGTGCTACCATATGTCTGGGAGGAGTGTGGAAAAGGGACCGTAGGAAGTGTCGTCAGTGTGGAGGAGCTCCGCCGGGGTGGGAGAGGAGGGCCTTCCTCCCCATCCTCCAGGTTTGGCTACTCGTGGATAACCAACACCCCCTTCTTTGGTGGGCCATCTTTGTGCCTGCTCTTTTGTGCATAGATCCTCATTGAGGGCTGTCAGCGTGCTTGGTGCTTTTCTGCCAGGATCCAACCTGGCTGTCCTCAGGAGACTTCTTTTCTTCAGGCTGCTTAAGTTTATTTCCAGCAAAAGAGGAGGGAAAGGGTCAGCTACTGTCCTCCTCCCCCAGTATCAGAAATGCCATTCTTCTTAGGCTAGCAGGACCATTTGTCTCCAATTTGGGGCCCCAGGATAAGGATGCTCAGAACTATTTTTAGAAAAATCCCTGAAGTGGAGCTGGGATGGTTCTCTTCTCAGCGTCACAACCTTCTCTGCCTTCTTTCAACAGATGGGAGTGGTTCTACCAAACCTACCCTCTGTGTCCTGCCCTCCCCCCCTAAGTCTGAGGTAAGCCCCTTACCCCAATATCACCTACACCCCAAGCCTATTTTGTCCTCACCTCCTGGGTTCACTTGGAGGCCCACCAGGAAGGATAAACAGGTGGAGAAAGGAGATGCTCCTAGCATCAGTGCTGGGGAGTGGCCCCCGTGGGGTCCCCCCACTCTGGCCATTGGCATCGCGGGCTCTCCGATTCTGGTCTACCTCAGCCACTGATACCCATCACATGGAGCTGGCCAGAGAGCGATCCAAGACAGTCACCTCTTTCTACAACCAGTCAGCCATTGATGCTGCAGCTGAGAAGGTACAACAGAGAGGGGATGCCAGGATAGGGAATTCTGGAGGGTTATGTGGGGGAGTTATCAGCCATCTATTCACCTTTCCAGCCTTCTGTCCGGCTCACTCCAACCATGATGTTGTACTCGGGCCGCTCTCAGGATGGCAGCCATCTGCTGGTAAGGGTTTGGTGGTTCCTTTATTCTACCTTCTTTATATCCTGCTCTCTACTCTGAGCTTTCCACACATAACACATTTACACCTTTGCCTTCCAGAAAAGTGCCCGTTACCTACACCATGAACTCCCTGTTCGAATAGCCCACCGGATCAAGGGCTTCCGAAGTCTGCCTTTCATCATTGGCTGCAATCCTACCATCCTTCATGTGGTAAAAACTGACTTTCCCTGCCATGGGAAATGGGAACCAAACATGATCAGTTATGAGGGAAGGGAGTAGGCTAGTCAAGATTGACTCAGCTGGGGTTGGGGCTGGGGGACTGAAAAGGTAACTGCTGCATCTTAAAATGTCACAACCAGAGGAGACCCTGGTGAACACCTAAGCCCCATCTTTTTCTGTTAACTCAAAAGTTATGAGTTGGTTTCATAGTACTCCAATTAACTGCTAAACCCTTGGGGTAGTAAATGGTGTATACCTTGTGGGGCACTGAGTGCTTTTGAAAGGGTGGGAGGCAGCTGGACATAGTTGGGGCCGAGGAGTCATTAGTTCCTTCTGTAATCCTCCCCTCATTTCCCTTCACTGTTTCTCATTTCAGCATGAACTTTATATCCGAGCCTTCCAGAAGCTGAGTGAATTTGCTCCGGTGAGCTGGGGCAATCCTGGGGGAGGTGGCAACTAGAGGGACAGAGGTTACACATGCAGAGCCTCTGAAGGAGAACAGTCTGTGGGGTTTGGAGGGAATATTAGGTCAAGGACTTCAAAGAAGGGACCTTTTAGAAGAGAGGCACCTTGTGTACTTAGGACTGTCTGATTACCTTGGTGACCTCCAGATAAAGGATCAGGCATCTGAGGCCCAGTATTGCCAGTTGGTCCGCCAGCTCCTGGATGATCACAAAGATGTGGTAACTCTTCTGGCTGAGGGACTTCGAGAATGCAGGAAGCATATTCAGGTAGGGCCCCATAGTCATCTTTAGAGGATTGGGTAAATCAGAGAGCCCAAGACTGGGGTGAAGAAAAAGGGAAGAGGCCCATATTCCTCAGGCCCCTCTCCTTCTTTCTCAGGACGAGAAGCTGGTTCGATATTTCTTGGACAAGACACTGACCTCACGACTGGGAATACGTATGTTGGCCACTCATCACCTGGCCCTGCATGAGGACAAGGTGCCAGTGCCTGCAGGGATGGCAGGGTAGCTCATGATGTCCTAGGAGGGGAAATAGGGATCAGGTAACAAGTCTCTTAGTTCAGAGCTTCCTTTGAGTATAAGACTTGAGATTGAACTAGAGACAGCTGAGTCTTCCAGGAGAGGGTTTCATGGATATGAGGGAGCTGCCTATGTCTAATCCCTCAACCTCCAAGTACCTCCTCCCTCTTCCAGCCTGACTTTGTAGGAATCATCTGTACTCGACTCTCCCCAAAGAAGATCATCGAAAAGTGGGTGGACTTTGCCAGGTGAGGGGAGGACAAAGGGAAGGAAACTGGAAGAGGGACTGCCTAAGGAGGTGGAGGTCCCTCCATGTCCTTGTCCTGTTCTGCAGGAGGCTGTGTGAACACAAGTATGGGAATGCTCCTCGAGTTCGAATCAATGGCCACGTGGCTGCCCGCTTCCCATTCATCCCAATGCCTCTGGACTACATTCTCCCTGAGCTGCTGAAGAATGCCATGAGGTAAGGCCCAGGGTACTGGGAGGAGGGCTGTGGGGAGGAGAGGACTGATAATCACAATCCCACCTGGATTTGGACCCCCCTATCCCAGGGCCACGATGGAAAGCCACCTAGACACTCCATACAATGTTCCAGATATCGTCATCACTATCGCCAACAATGACATCGACCTCATAATCAGGTTCGGGTGGGGATGGGTTTTAGGGGCCCACGAAATAGTAGGGAAACCTAGGGTCAAGAATTGGGGAAGGGCTGGATCCCCATCCAAACCTTCTGAACAGAGCCTGGTAGTTTGGGGAGGATAAGGTCAGAGGGGGAATGATCTGCCCTAGAAGAGCTCGGTCTGATTGGTACACCAAGGCCAGGAGATCCAAAGGATAGAAGTTGGAGGTAGGTGATTTAATTGGGGAAGGTCTTGCAAGATGGTATGGAACAGGGTTAGCATTGTGTGGGTGGCTTCTGTTAGAATTTCAGATCGTGGTGGGGGCATTGCCCACCACCATTTGGACAAAGTAATGGACTACCACTTCACCACGGCTGAGGCCAGCACCCAGGATCCCCGAATCAGTCCACTTTTTGGTCACTTGGATACAAACAGCAACGGCCAGTCAGGACCTATGCATGGGTGAGACCCCCCTTACCAGATTTTGGAGGTCTTCATAGAAGGAGGGGGAAACAAAAGGGCTGGGATAGCTCAGACTTCACATTCATCTTACTTATATCCCTCCAGGTTTGGTTTTGGGCTGCCTACATCCCGGGCCTATGCAGAATACTTAGGTGGCTCTCTTCGGCTCCAGTCCTTGCAAGGGATTGGCACAGATGTCTACCTAAGACTTCGTCACATCGATGGCAAGGAGGAGAGCTTCCGGATCTGACCCATCTAGCTCAACCTTTCCCCTCGGCCTTCACCCCCTGGGACTTACCAGGGGAAGCCACCTGCCTCTCCCCCTCTTCTCTCATCATACTGCTCTTCCTCCCCTTCCTTCCGGGTCTTACAGCTTTGTCTGAAGTGTTGGGAGCCAGGAGCTTCCCTTAGGACCTTTGTAGGCTCTGCCTGGGGTCTCAAAACCTGTTTTCTCTGGCTGTTTGTTGCACCCTGGACTCTGGGCAATCAGATCCCCTCAGCCCACCAGTCCAGGGTTGGTAACTCAGAATTTCTACCCATCAGATACTGCAATTCCTCCATTCATATCCTTCTTTTCCTATCTTCTCTTCCTCTGGCTTTTTGGCCCAGAGCTAGGGAGGATGGGTGGGGAGAACCTTTGGGGGCCCCAGAGGCCTCCTGCATCATACATGTTTCTGGGGAAGTGTGTTTGGGGGTTCATGAACCCCCTTTCCTTCCTCTATCTACTGCTGTGTTTGTAATATTAAAGTGCACATTTTGAAAGCCCCTCCCCCAGGGCAAGGTGTGTGTGTCCTGGCTGGGGGACAGCCAGACTTTTCCTGTCTACCTTTTCTGAGGACAAAGCTGGGGGGTCACCTTGTCTCTTTTCCCTTGCCTCCAGACAGGTAGGCCTGGCTGGGGGTGGGACACACTTTACTTTTTCTAGGGGAGGTGTGTAAGTATAGCAGCCATCCAATTCATAGGATTTAGAGTTGAAAAAAACTTAGAAATGATCTGAGACCAAACCTCATTTTTACAAATGAAAACACTTAACCCAGAAAATAGAGTGCCTTGTCTAAGGCCACATAGCAAGTAACAGGGATTTGAACTGCTTTTCTGTTTTGAAATCCAGTTTTCCTACAATAGCCTCTCCTGGGCTTTTCTCCTATCATAAATAGGAAGTCATCCCTGAATTCTAATCCTAATTTAGAGATCTTCTGCCTTTTTGCTAGTTCCTTTTTGTGGTCAGAGATCTGTTGGAAGTGAGGTAAGGTAGAAGAAATGTCTGAGATAAAAAAAAAATAGGAATTATTGCCATTTATCCTTATTCTCCTTGAATTCTCCCCAGGGCTCCTTATTTGTTTCCTTTCCATGTCCAAGGTTAAAGAGGTAACTGGGGCCGCCTGACATTCTGATGCCAGGTGGCTGTTAAAAATACTCTCAGCTGGGTTGTGACACTCAGGTTGGCCTCCTGCCTGTGCTTAGGAGTCCTGGCCAGCAGGCTTCTGGCTTCAGGGTACCTGGGAACTTGGGCCAGGCCCAAGAGATAGGAAGGGGGAATGTATAAGGGATACGGGAAAACTAGGATAGAAGTGGCAAGGAGGCTGGATTTTAAATGAATCAAATGAGAGGACCCATAGGTGAGGAGATAGGGGAATGTAGTGTTTTTTTCTCCTGTGAGAAATCCCTGTCAGGTCTAGACAGGTGTGGAATTGTCTGCTTACCTCTAGATTATTGACTCATTAATGAGTGCTAATTCAGTCCTTACCATCTTGAACTGTTGATGTCTATACACATGTACTCAGCCCCACTCATAACTGATTCTTTCTCAGGAAGATGCTCAGAGGGAGTCCTGACCTATAGCTCAGATGGCTCTGCAGAGTTATTCATTACCTTCTCTCTTTCTATGCCCTTCACCCCACCCCTCTTGCCAAGTTCTTGGTCTGTGAGTTGAGCTCATTACTGAAGGCTTCTCAAAAGAGGTGGACTTAATGACAGGGGAGGGTGGAATTAAGTGCCTAACTGCCTTGTATGGTCTAACTCTAAAAAGCCATTTTAGACATAATGGTTACTTGGGATTACTCGGACTTGTTCTTTGAGATTAGTCCTCTTCTGACTTGGGTCAGATACTGGAAGTACTGTCAAGTTGATGAAAGGCTCTGTTGGGAATTCATGAGTGGAAGTTTCTAGACATGTAAGTTGGGGTCCACAGATTTGGAAAAGAGGAAAAAATGTGGCTATGAACTTCCAGATAGGAAAAATTACTTCTGAAAGTAGTTTGATACTTCTTTTTAGCCCTATTAAAAAAAGACAAACACCAAAAAAACCTTTACCTTATGTCTTAGTCCAAGGCAGAAGAGCAATAAGAGCTAGGTCTGAGATCAATTTTGAACCCAAGACCTCTCCTCTCTAGGCCTAGCCCTCTTACCCTGCATTTAGTTTCAAGTTTAAAAACATTCTGAGGAGAGATCTCTAGGTTCGAGGGCTTCCTCATTCCTCCCTCCCTTAAGAGCAATGTTTGAGCTGGCACCACCCCATTCTGCCAGAGCCAGTGTGGTGTTTTGGAAAGCGGCCGAGGCTTGGATTTCGGTTGTTTTTAAAATACCAGCCCTGCCATTTGTTAGCTGGGGGATCTTGGACCAGTTGACTTCACATCTCTTGGGCCTCGGCCTCTTGTGTCTGTAAAATAGTAATCATTCTTGCACAATCGATCTCCCAGGGTTATCAAAAGCTACGCATTCCATAAACCTTGAAAATAAGAGCGAAAGGTTAGGGGCTGGGGTTGGTCCTTGAAGTGGAAGAGCCAGCGCCTGCCAGATGTAATGCTAGGTTCGTATTTAGCCGTTACTGGGAACCAGGGAAAACGACTCTGTCCACTCATTCTTCAATTCCTGCGTTTCCGGTTAAAAATTGCAGCTCTCCGCCTTAATCTCCTTGGAACTTCAGGCAGCTTACAGGTGGAGCCTAGAAGCAACCTGATACGTCTTCATGACGTAGTAAAGAGGTTAATCCTTCTCGCCCACGCGGGGCACTTGCAAATCATACGGAAGAAAGGGTAGTGGGGAGAAAACAAGGCCTCCCGAATCGTATCCACCGGCTGGTGAGGATCCCCACCCCTGACGAGGCAGTGCATGACCTCATCGTGGTGTTCTACGTCATGCGACTCCGCCTCCCCCATGCTTCTAGAGGGCCCTAGTCGGCCGTAAGGGACCCGGAAGTGTGGGGGGGTCGTCGAGACGCCTGATTATTACGTCACTTCCGACCGGTTCGATGGCGACGGCTAGCTCAGCTGCGGCCGCTACGGTCGGAGCCCCAGGGGAGGGCGAGCCTGGGGGCGGGGAGAGAACGGTGGCTGAAGGGACCTCCCCGCCCCCAGGCCGCGCCTCCCCACCGGCCCCGGCCCGCGGTGAGCCTGAGGTCACGGTGGAGATCGGAGAAACGTACCTCTGCCGACGTCCGGATAGTACTTGGCGTAAGATCTCGGGGTGGGGGTGGGGGTGGGGGTGGGGGATGCTGAGTAGCCCTGAGGGGTGGGCTTCCTCTGGGACCTAGTGCTCCTGGAAATCCTGCATTTCAGGAGTAAATCTGAGCGATAGGAACCCAACATTGGGGTATCCAGAGTGATCGACTTTGGGCCTGGAGTTGAGCCTTAGAAGGTTGTATAGAGAAAAGGTAAGAAGAGGTAGAATGTATCTGAGGCCAACACCTCCCATAGAGGAAAGAGAGAAGTAGCCCACGTTTCCTGTGAATTTAAGGTTTATTCATTTCACCTTATTTTATTCTCAAAAGTCTTGAGTATTACTACCTTTCTCCCCGTTTTAAAACTTTTAATTGAGTCTTAAGGAAAACCAATAGGTAGAAGTGAAGAGGGAGGGCATCCCAAGACATGAAAATGAAAACCAATGAAAAGAATGTAAAGGATGGAGGTGAGGGGGCTGCGAAGCTAGGTACCTTAGTGGATAAAGAGCAGGGGGAGGGGCCTAGAGATGGAAGGGCTTGGATGGCCTTGGATGCTTCCTAGCTCTGTGACCCTGGGCAAGACACTTAGGTCCAGTTGCCTAACCCTTAATCCTCTTCTGCGTTGGAACCAATCCTTAAGATGTCTTTAATATAGATTCTAAGAAGGTAAAGGTTTAAAAAAAAAAGGATGGTCATCAGGGATGGAGTGGTCATGGGAAGAGTCTGATGTTGCTGAATTGTAAGTACATGGAGGAGAGTAAAGTGAGACAACTGGAGAAAGGTGTGGAGTTATGAAGTATTTCATAAGCCAAACACATGTTATATTTGATCCTGAAGGTCCTAATGAGCCACTGGAGTTTAATTAGAGAAGTGGTCCGTGTCTGTCCTGCATTTGAGTAAGAACTTGGGATGGGAAAGTATTTTAGTAAGAAGACCAACTAGCTGGATGATAGCTGGTATTTATTTAGCATTTTAAAGTTTGCAAAATGCTTCTTTGCAAATATTATTTCATTTAATCTCCACAAAAACCCTGGGAGGATAGGTATTATCTTCCTATTACATATGAGGAAGCTCAAGCAGATATTAAGTCACACAGGTTGGAGGACAGCTTTTAGCTCTGATCTCTGATTACAGGTCCAGCAATTATTGCAATGATCTCTTAACTTATTTGTCTCCAGGCTTTCCCTTTCTCCACAGTATTTTGAGGTTGTTTAATATATGAGGAACTACACTAAGAACTTCAACTCATTTTCATTTATATTCTATTGAGAATAGCCCTCAGGTACTGAGATTAAGAGACTTGCACCAAATTCTAATGCTAGCCAGCTATCCGTCATGCCATACTGCCTCTCCTTTTATCCTTCACATAACTGCCAAAATAAGCATTATTAATCCACAGGTATATACCATTCCCTTGCTTTAAAAATATAAATTAAAAAAAAAACCAAAACTTTAGTAGTCACTTACGTCCTCTTAAGATGAATACAAGCTCTTTATCCTGGCATTCAAAGCCTTCTGAAATTGGCTCCCATCTACTTTTTCAACCACCTTTTACCATACTACCTTCCACATGCTTTTATGTTCTATCCACACTGAAACAACTGAGCTGTTTCCTAACACAAGTGGCATTGTAGCTCAAGTGAAAGGGCACTGAATTTGGAGTCACAGGACCTGAGTTTGATTCTGGGACCTGCTACTTATTACATGTATGATTTGGGGCAAGTCATGTAACTTCTCTGGGTCCTCTTTTCTTTGCTTCTGTAAAACAAGAGGGTTGGAATCTTCTGTTTTCTCTCTCTTTTTTTAATGTTTGCTCATTTTATTTATTTTACTTTCTTATTTCATTGATTTGTTTTTTTGTTTCCTTCATTAAAGTTCCTAGCTATCTCCCTTTTCCCACCCCACACTAGAGAAGCCATCATTTGACCAAAAAATACATACATAAAATTATGTCATGTATGTTTCTGTTAATTCTTTCTTGGAGGTGAGCATTCACAGTTATTCTTCAAATAATGTTTCTGTTGCTGTATATGATATCTTGTTTCTGTTCATTTCACTCTTCATTATTTCATGTAGGTCTTTCAGTGTGTTTTTTTTAATTGCTCATCATTTTTTTTAATTTTTATTTGGTAATTTCCAAACATTATTCATTGGAAACAAAGATCATTTTCTCTTCTTCCCTCCCCCCCTCCCACCACCTCTCCCACAGCCGACGCGCAATTCCACTGGGTATCACATTTGTTCTTTCATCATTTTTTAACTGCAGTCATATGCCATTTGTTCACCCATTCCCCAGTTGATGACATCTCCTCAAATTCCAGTTCTTTACCACCACAAAGGAGAGGTGCTACAAATATTTTAGAATATATAGGTTCTTTTCCTTTTTCCCTGATCACCTTGGGAAACAGCCTTAATTTTCTGGGTATTTCTGGGTCAAAGTACGTATACAGTTTTATAATTCTAGGTATACTTCCAGATTACACTTCAAAATGATTGGATCAGTTCATGGTTCCACCAACAGGATAATGTTCCACCTCCTCCAACACTTGTCATTTTGCCCTATTATTTTAGCCAATCTGATAGATGTGAGATATCTCAGTATTGTTTTGATGTACATTTCTCTAAACAGTAGTAGTTTAGAGGAGTTTTTTCATATTGCTATATATAGCTTTGATTTCTTTATCCCAAAACTATATTCTATGAGCATTTATCAGTTGTAGAATGAATTGTATTCTGTAAATTGGCAAAGTTCTCTATGTGAGATAGGAGATCTATCTGAGAAACTCTTAAAAATGTTTCCCAATTTTCTGCTTTCCTTCTAATCTTGACTATATTGGTTTTATTTGTACAAAAAACCTTTTTAGTATGATCAAAATTATCTGTTTTATCTCTCACACTGCTCTCTATCTCTTGTTTATTCACAAACTATTTTCTCATCCATAAATCTGAAAAGTAATATGTTCCTTGTTCATCTAATTTGCCAATATCTCCCTTTATGTCCAGGTCATATTTCCATTTTGACATTATTTTGGTAAATGATATAAGATACTGTATATAGTTTCTGTCCAACTTCCCAACAATTTTTACCATATAATGAATTCTCATCCCAAAAATATTTGTTCATTTTCACTGCTTATCTCATGCCTAGAATGTATTCTCTTGTTCTTAACTTCATCTCTCCTTGTTCCCACCTTCAACTAAAAGTCTTCTCTCTTACCTCACACTTTTCTAGAGTACTTTGTCTCAATCTCTAGTGCTGGTTTTCAACATTTTACCTTGTACTTTTTCATATTCTAGCATTTGTTCCCTTTAGTAGACTGCAGTCACTTTGAGGGCAAGAACTGATTTTCATAATATTCTTAATACATAACAATCCTGTGCACATTTTTCATACTTGGAGAACTGTGAGGGAATTGATAATTCTGCTGAACCCTGTTTTAGACTAAATTTATAGTACAGTGTTTAGTTTTAGTACCCGTGTTTTATGAAGGACACTGAGAAATTGGAGTTTGTTCAGAGCAAGGTAATCAAGAAAGTGAGAGGACTAGAGTCTGTCTTAAGACACAGCAACTGTGCAATAAAAAGGAACTGATGCTGTATAGTTTAGAAGAGAGAATACTTAGAAGAATGATAGCTCTCTTCCAGAATTTGGAGAGCTGTTGTGGAGGGAAAGGATTATATTTGTTTTGTTTAGACCCAAGAGGGCAAAATTTGAAACAGTGGGTAGGCTATGAGGAAAATTTCAGTTTTGTGCATTTGCTTCCTAACTGTTCCTATATTAGTAAGTATATAATAAGGTATACCTTAATAAGGTATACCTCTGGGAAAGATGAGTAGTGGTCTGGTGATTATCACAAGTGGGCCAGAAAGATTAGAGACTATCCTTACTGGAGACAAAGTCCCAGATTCATATCTGGCCTCAGACATTTTCTAGCTGTGACTGATCAATTCACTTAGCCCCCATTGCCTAACCCGTAGCACTCTTCTGTCTTAGAAGCAATACATAGTACCAATATAGGTAGCTCTTCTGCCTCAAAACTGATACTTAGTTTTTATTCTAAGACAGGGGGTAAGGGTTTAAAAAAAAAAAGAAGAAACTATCCTCCCTGGATGAGAAGGTCCTTAACTCCCTCGCACACCTTTATTTCTGCTTTATCCTTCTGGCAACTCTAAGGTTTCTTGTTCTATAGATTCAGCAGAAGTGATTCAGTCCCGGGTGAATGACCAGGAAGGAAGAGAGGAATTCTACGTACATTATGTGGGCTGTGAGTACCTGGGTTATGTGGAGAAATGACAGTTTGTTTTTTGTTTTGTTTCTTCCTGGATGGCAAGAATCAACTGGGAGCCCAAGACAACAGAATCTGGAATGGGGAGATGGGTGGAACATTTGAGTCTTCTCCTCTCAACTTTTCATCTCTTTCAGTTAACCGTCGGCTGGATGAATGGGTGGACAAGAATCGACTGGCCTTGACCAAGACAGTGAAGGAAGCTGTTCAGAAGAACTCTGAGAAATACCTTAGCGAACTAGCTGAGCAGCCTGAACGCAAGATCACCCGCAACCAGAAACGCAAGCATGATGAGATCAACCATGTGCAGAAGGTCTGAGGCCACCTGGGAAAGGCTGAGGGGGAAGCCCAGGACATAGGCGCTCTTTCTGAGACTTTGCCACTGTGATTTTGTGTGATTAACTGGGTCACTCCTGGAAAAAACCTCTTAAATTTTCTGCATCTGATTCCTCTAACATGAGAGAAGTGACCAAATTTCCTTCTCAAGCCCATTTTTGCTCTAAAATTTGATTAAACAACTTCAACATTTTTTTTTATTGGCACTTGGTGCTGTGCTAGGTGCTTAAGATATGGAAATGAAGTGTACACCGTAGTAAGTGGATGAGACCTATACAAGTTTATAGCTGTTGATTGAGTAAATGAAAAAAGTCAGAGAATATGAGAGGTTTAAGAAAGGTAGGACCACTTCCAGCAAGTAGTGATCAGGAAGCTTCATTGAAGAGGGAGCACCTGGCCTAGGCTTAAGCCTTGAAGGAGGAAATAGGTTTTAATAGATAAGAGATAGAGGAGTGGGAGGAGGAAGTAATATATTGTTCTAAGGCTAGGGAAATAGCATTTGCCAATTTCACAGAGGGTAGGGTGAGATCATGGAATTATGAGTAGTCTGTTTGGAAGGAGTGTAATGGGTGAAGGATGACCTGTACTGAAGCCTACCATGAGGCACTTTTTCTAGGTGGTCACATTTCCTAGAGCTTGTAGGGTAAGGCCCAAATCCATTCCTTCCTTTTCTGCTCCATTTAATTCTCCGCCCATGAGCAAATTTTCTTAAATGTCTACCATATAAACCATCTCTGTATGAGACAAAGATCCTTAAAATAGGACTTCTGCCTTAGAAGGAGTCCTTTCTAGTTGGGGAGAACTAGATGACACTAAAAGAATAATACTAACAGTTATTATGTGGTAAATGACAAATAGTCAGTGATAATCATAGTTATTGGTGAGAGAGAATGCATCATTAAACAGGTGTCAGACCAGTTCTGCAAGAGGATGTCAGAAAAGTGGAGTGGGAGAGGGTCTTAAGCTTGAAGCTCAGTCAGGATTCCTATAGAAGGATAAAAAGGAGAAAGGCATACCTTGGGCAGAGGTACATGGTTCAAGGTAGAGTAGGACAAAAAGGGATAGGAATGACCTGCGTTAGATAATGAAGTCTAGGGGGACATACAAGATAGTTTGGAAACTAGTCACATTGGTGAGTCTTAACTGGGAAGTCATTGTTTGGTGGGGTTATGATAGGATGAAAATGTTTTTTCCACCACCCTTTCCTCTTCCCCTCCCCACCAGACCTATGCGGAGATGGATCCCACAACAGCAGCACTAGAGAAGGAACATGAGGCGGTGAGTACGCAGAGAGGAAAAACCAGGCTTCTCACATCTCTATCCTGGGGTCATCATGAGAAGCCCCTGCTAAGTTTTCTCTCTTTATTTAGCCTTTTGTAATCTTTGCCCTCAGATTACCAAGGTGAAGTATGTGGATAAGATTCATATTGGAAACTATGAGATTGATGCCTGGTACTTCTCCCCATTTCCAGAAGATTATGGGAAACAGCCCAAACTTTGGCTCTGCGAATACTGTCTCAAATACATGAAGTTTGAAAAGAGCTACCGTTTCCATTTGGTGAGTCTTGGCTAAAACCAGCCTAATCAGAGTTGTGGGGGTAAATGCAGTACCCCTGGGGGTTGGGTTAGACAGGAACTTCACTGGGGGAAGTTGATAAGATTAAGAAAATACATCCCCAGTCTTTTGACATTTAGAAGTTCTCCTTATAACATGGTAGTGAAATTAAGGTTGGGTCCTCAGGGGTTGTGAGAGCCCAATTAATTGATAAAAGAAGAATCCTAGATCATCTGAATTGGAACAAACCTTAGAAAGCCTCTCCATAATAGGTTCCTTTTTTATATGTCATACTCTTGGTTTGTGTTACCTCGTAAAGCCTAAGGACCCCTTCTCTGAATGTTTGTATTTTTTTATTTTAATAAATTTCCACATAAGTTTTCCAAAGTCATAGGATCCAGAATGTCTCCCTCCTTTCTTCTTCCCTCCCAGAGCTGACAATTCAATCTGGGAATTACATGTATTATCATGCAAAACATTTCCATATTAGGATGTTTTTAAATACTTGAAGGAATTGCTAAATTTGATTTATAGGTTAATGAAAATAAAGATAAAATCTGTCTGCCCTGCTCTCCATTCATGGGCATCAAGAACCAACCCCTGTTCTAGACTATCTTCCTTATTGTAATAGATAGGCAACCTTAGTTCCAGAGGAGATAATTTACCTAAAGTAACACATTGAGTTGGTGATGAAGCTTAAACTAAAGTTATCCTAGTTGTTCTTCTGACTGCTGTTCCAGGGTTCTTGCAACTATAGTCTGCGGTGAAAGTTTTGGTTGTCAAGCTCTACCACTTGCATGCTGAGCTGCCTCTCTCCCTTCAGAGCTAATCCCATGATGAGAGTCAACCTCATCTCTTCTTCCACCCCAGGGGCAGTGCCAGTGGAGACAGCCACCTGGCAAGGAAATCTATCGAAAGAACAATATCTCGGTGTATGAAGTAGATGGCAAAGACCATAAGGTATGCCCTAGGGCCTTGGGATGGAACAGAAGTACTTTCTCATAATGGGAGGCAATGAAGTTTCTTCTTTTCCCCAGCGTTGTCCTTGATGAAATCTCAAGGTACTCAAGAAATTGTTTTTGATGGAAAAGACCCCATCAGAGGTTTTCCCTCAAAACTGGGCTGTTTAACAAACATTTAAGACTTATCAATTCTATACAAAGACAGGAAAAAATTTAAATTATTTCCTACCCTCAAGAAGCATGTTCACATTCTACTGGGGCTCCAAATCTGAGTGACTGCTAGCTTTTATCAGCATCAGCCTAGAGATCATCCCCTAAGGAGCCTGATTTCTGAGGGCTTTTATTTGGAGTAGGGAGGGGAGAGGAGGTTCAGAGGTCTCCTCCCATTATAATTCCAGGAAGACAAATTACTCTATAGAAAAAGGGGGGTTTCCTAGGGAAAACCCTTAATCCCATTCCTTCCTTTCCTCCCATCCTCAGATTTATTGCCAGAACCTGTGTCTGTTGGCCAAGCTCTTCCTGGATCACAAGACCCTGTACTTTGATGTGGAACCATTTGTCTTCTACATCTTGACAGAGGTGGACAGACAGGGGGCCCACATTGTGGGCTACTTCTCTAAGGTGCCAGCTGGGGCACAGAAGGGATGGGTGTTAGGTTGGGATGGTCCAGTATCTATTTCCTGACTAGTTCTCTACCCGCCTGCCCCTGAAGGAGAAGGAGTCCCCAGATGGGAATAATGTGGCCTGTATCCTGACTCTCCCCCCATATCAGCGTCGAGGTTATGGCAAGTTCCTTATTGCTTTCAGTGAGTTGAATGGTCTGGGATAAGAATGTGGTAGAGGGAGGGAAGGGAGTCTGGGGTACAGTGGGAGTACCTGGGTCTTCAGCCTCACCCATTTCCAAGGTTACGAATTGTCCAAGTTGGAGAGTACTGTGGGTTCTCCAGAGAAACCACTGTCAGACCTTGGCAAACTGAGCTATCGGAGTTACTGGTCCTGGGTGCTACTGGAAATCCTGAGGGACTTTCGGGGTACATTATCCATCAAAGACCTCAGGTAAGGTTGACCCACGATCTTGTTCTATCCAACCACTGAAGCAGCACCACCAGAAGGAGAAGCAGAGGGTGGGGGAGGCAGGTAGGGTGACTGTCATGCATGCCCTCTCTTGGTCCCCAAATGGACTGGAACATGCCTGTCCTTTCCTCCCTGTCATTGTTCTTTTAAGGACTCAGAGGGTACCTGGGACTGGTAGAGGGGAAGCCATAGAATCTCATTGCTCCTCTTCCCCTCACCCCCACAGCCAGATGACCAGCATCACACAAAATGACATCATCAGCACTCTGCAGTCACTCAACATGGTCAAGTACTGGAAGGGGCAGCATGTCATCTGCGTCACCCCCAAGCTAGTGGAAGAGCACCTTAAGAGTGCCCAGTACAAGAAACCACCCATAACAGGTGAGTAGAGGTACTAACACCATGGAGAACTGGACATTTGTACAACTTACTGGGGGATTCTGGGCTCCCCACCTTTGGCCAGACAAGGCTTCCCATGTCCCCTGTAGCTGAACTAGCCCTTGTCTCATGACCACAAAACCGGTCATACCTGTTCCTGGCTGCCAGTGGAAGGCAGTACTAGGCTCTCTGGAGGAGGCTACTTCTCCTTCCCCCCTCCCAGGCTCATTCAAATGCCCTTTTGTTCTCACCTAGGATCATTGAAACCTGGCTCAGGGCCTAATTCGAATGTGGGCTCCCTCTCATGGAAACTTAAAATATCCAAACTGGCAGGCAGTCCAGGCTATAGAACCCCAGGCTCAAGACAAGTTTTATTTTTTGAAATCTGGCCTCACACACTTCCCAGCTGTGTAACCCTGGGCAAGTCACTTAACCCCTATTGCCTAGCCCTTACCACTCTTCTGCATTGGAACCAATACACAATATTGATTCTAAGGTGGAAGGTAAGGGTTTAAAAAAAAAAGTTTTTAAACAAATTGTTTTTTCTCTCCTTATCCCACTACCCTGTGGGGGAAGGGAGGGTTCCTTGCAACAGATATGCAGTCAAGAAAAAAATTCCCATTGTTGAGTTAAAAAAAAAACATGTCTCATTTGGCACTGAATCAGTCAGGAGTTGGTATCATAACCTGTCATCCCCACCATGCTCTAGCCAACCCCATCATTGACTTTTTTCTCCATTTCTCCTGCAGTGGACTCTGTTTGCCTCAAGTGGGCACCACCCAAGCACAAGCAAGTAAAGCTGTCCAAGAAGTGATCGGTGTTCTGACCAGCCCCACTGCATCCCTACCCAGTGATGGTCTTAGACCTGGGAGGGATGCCTCTTTTCCAGTTTGTAAATATGTATAGACTCCTGCCTACCTTTGAGCCCTAAATATTTTTTTAATAAAGAGATTTTAGCTTGTCACAGTACAGTTATAAAATTGGCTGTTTGGGGAGGGAGAAAAGGGAACTATGGAGGCAAATGAGTTTGTACAAATGGTTTATTACGTTCAATAACATCAATTTGCCCCCCACCCCATACATGCACTTGTGCATGCACACATGTACATCCCCTCACCCCTCAGCCCTTTTCCCAGGGGTGGCTCAGTCCTCCAGGGTGCAAAAGAGGAGAGAGGAGGAAGTCCAACAACAGCTGGTTCTAGGGTTGTGTGTAGGAAAGGCCTGTTATGGCCTTTAGTAATGGGGATGGGGGTGGTCACCAGGTGAGGAGGTCGATCCTTCATGAAGAGACATGTGATAGGCACACAGCTTCCTCTTAATGGAGAGGGTACTCATTCATAGAACACAAACACCCATGCTTTAAGGCTGGCTTCTGTGGGGATGCCCAGGCTCCACCAAATCTTTGGGGTTGGTAAGGGTTGGAGTGAAGGGGCTGAGTCCTCCAGAAGAACAGTAGCAGAGTTCTCTAGCTCAGGAATGATGGAAAGTACCAGCTGAGACTGAGTCCTAAACTGTTCACCAGTCTCCGCTGACAGACCTCTGACAATGTAGAGCCTCAAACAACCCCAAAGACCCCCAGCTGCATGCCAAGAACAATTGCCGTTGTGGTGTGGAAGAAGCAGTCTTAAAGGTTAGGCAGTCTCCTCAGGCCCTCCAAGGACCTTGGAGGTATCTGATCCAACCCCTCATTTTACATAGGAGGAAGCCGAGATCCAGAGAGGTTATGTGATTGCCCATACACAGGTAATGTGTTGGAGGTCACTGACAGTTTGTTTGAAAGGTGGATCAGCAATTCCACAATGAAGCTTCAGGCCCCACTGAGAAGGGAGGGGCTCAGTCCCTCCAGGGCTGGGGGGAATCAGGAAAGTGTCAGCTGGCCAGGAGGCAAAGGATGAGGAAGGCACTGAGCCCTCCAGCAAAACCAAGCTGTCTGTAGTGGTCTGCAGTGATTGAATTCTGTTCTAGAGCAGGAGGTGGGAAAAGACTGACACAATGAGGGGCAGCATCAGGCTTGGTACCAGGATGGCTGAGGCTGAGGAGACTTTGGCAAGCTCCCTTTTGCACAGGTCCAAATCCATATGGGACTCTTGGATTAGGGGCACGTAACGGGGCTGAATCTCTGAAACCTTTTGGTGTATCCATGAAGCATAGCTGGAGGTCAGAGTATAGACTCCAGGCCTGTTGGGAGCCCCACAGGCATCTCCCCAGCTCACAACACCAGCCAGAAACCATAGGCCTCCCACAGGGCAAGAGAGTGGTCCTCCAGAATCTCCCTGGAGATAGAAAAAAAAAACACAAAAAATGAGAACAGGAAGCACCTTGGAATTCTAATCTAACATCATTTTTTATAAAGAAGGTACCTGGGGCCAGGGGAAAGGAAGTGACAGTGAACAAGTACTCCCTCCAGTAAGGAGCAGCTATGGGCCTCTATGACTAGTAGATTTGAAAAAACCAGGACAGCTGCATTTTCAGCTCTTTTTAAGGCCATCAAACGCCCTCAAAGACTCAGGCATCTCACCTCTTGGCTCTTTCCTTCAAGGCCCAGATGATGTTGAGTATCTCGGTTCCTGCTTCTTGTTAGGACCCAGATGGACTATTCTCTTCCTTTCTCATCACCCTTGTATCTCTCTGCCTGAGGCCCGACCCTTACCTGGCAGGCATCTTTGCCACCTTGTACAAAGCCAGCACACACCATGTCCTGCTGGATGATATGAGGTTCCTCAGGATCAGGGTTTATGTTGTAAAGACAGTTGCAAGTCTGTCGGCTAATCAGAGGCACCTGCAGCTGCTGTAAGATCTTGGGGCTAGGAAGACTCACTGCAGGAAAGGAGATGATAAGGGCACATGTCAAACCCCAGCCCACCCCCATCTTCCCCGTCTCTGCTTTTTTAAGCCCTCTTTCTGTCTTAATGTCAATTTTAAGATTGAGGAGTGGCCAGGGCTAAGCAATGGGGGTGAAGTGACTCGCTCAGGGTCACTTGGCCATACAGCCATACAGCCACAGGAACCTTACCTGAGTGGTGCGTATTGCCCCAGCCTGTGACAGTGCACTGGAGTCCATTGGGGAAGGTGGCATTGGCCGCCGGGAGGCAAACAGGACGGATGTTCCGGGAGAAGGTCACAGGAGACTTGAGTTGGAGGAGAGCAATGTCCCCCTGGGAGCCCTCTTCCACATAGTTATGATGGGTGAAGACCTTCATCACGGTCCTAACCACGGCATCCGGGTTATAGGCGCTGAGTTGATGGGCCCCCAGCTTCACCTCATAGTCATCCAGTAGGTGCTCCCTGGGAAGGAGAGGAGAGCTGGGCTCAAGATGTTCTGACCCCTTCCTGCCCATCCATCAGTAGCTTTTCCCCTCCTGGCCCTAACCTTGGGAAGCAGTGGGCTGCGGTCAGCACCCACTGTTTGGATACCAGAGAGCCTCCGCACACATGGACGCCATTGTAGGTAATGCTGACCTGCCAAGGCCACTGGCCGGGAGACGCATTGGAGCCCCCCACGATCCGGGGCTGCGGGGCCATGCCGCAGGACGCTTCTGAAAGGGGGTAAAGGGAGCTGTTGGCGCCTCCTGCCCTGACAACCATCCACCCTTCTTCAGCCCTCTTTCTCCCCTTCCCTTCTCTGCTTCATGTGTCCATCCCTTCTCCCATTTTATTTCCCTTTTCTTCTTCCCCCATTCTCCATGTCCAACAAAAAGGCCTTCCCCCATTTCCTTCTCCCCTCCTCCCCATCCCCCCTCTAGTTTTCCCCTTCCCCCTCTCTCCCAGGGGCTCACCTTCTTTCCCATCAGCCCCTGAAAAGAAAGAAAGGAGAGAATGAGCAGGGCGGGAAAGGGGAGGTGGCTAGGGCTGGGGTCTGGGATATTTAGACGGGATGAAGGCCAGGGAGGCCACAAAAGTTTGGAAGATTAAAAAACCCCGAGGAAAGCTAGGCTGGCCAAGATTCCGGGAGTCTGGGCAGCCGGCGGTATTGGGAGATAGAACAGGACCCGAGAAGTGGGGGGAACTGACCGCCTACTGTCCCCTGGATTCAGCCTTACTGCCTTCACTCACCGCTTCCCAGCAGTAGCACACTCAACAAGCTTAGCGCCATCAGCAACGCTAGGGGCCACTCGGATCCCAGACCCATCCTCCAGCTCATGGCCCCAGTCCGGGGCTGCCTTCCTCCAGCCCCGACAGGTCCGTCCCAGGGGGCAAGGAAGACTGTCCCCTGTTAAAGAATTTCCAGTTGGCTATCTCGATGGAAGGGTAGGAATGGGGTTGAGAACTTCAGGGAGGGGTCAGGAATGGCTGAGCTGGTAACCGGTGTCACCTGTTCCCGCCCTGCCCCGCCCCTACCTGCCAGTCAGCCCCGCCCCCTTACGCTTCCCCAGGTTAGGCCAACCGGGACTTGCCCCTAAGCCCCGCCCCCTTTCCCTTACCTGAAGGAGGTGGGGGTTGGGCTAGGGTCAGTTCCAGCGCCCCCGATTTTCTTTCTCAGAATCTAGTGTTTTCTTTTCAACCTTCCTATTCTAAACCTTTTCCCTGAGGAAAGGTGTTTTTTAAATGGTCCTTGGTGCCCAAGGAAATTGTTTCCGTTCTTAAACCCTTACATATTAGAGGCCAGCTGGGTATCTCAGTGGATTGAGAGCCAGACCTAAAGTTCCTAGGTTCAAATCTAGCCTCGGCCACTTCCTAGCTGTGTGACCCTGGGCAAGTCACTTGACCCCCATTGCCTAGCCCTTACCTCTCTTCTGCCTTGGAACCAATACACAGTATTGATTCTAAGATGGAAGTTTTTATAAAACTAAGATGGGTTTTTATAAAAAAAGTTTAGATACAATATACAATAAGGGCTAGGCCCCAGGGTCCCACAGCCAGGAGTTGAGCTGAGGAAACTGTCAATGAGCAGGTGTCTTCTTTCCCAAGTTCAAAACCAGATGCATTACCAAAGCCATAGAAAACCTCAAAAGGGCCAATGCTAGTCACAGATGGTCTGGGTTTATTCAGGACTGCCTGGCTCTCCAAGGTTGGAGGCAGGCAAATAAAATAAAAAGATCTCTAAAGCATGGTGCCCTGTATGTCAATGTGCATAACCTATGAATGCGATGATCTTCCTGACACAACAGTGAACTCCGTACCTCATACTGGTGAGGGGTCAGATGGGTCCCAACCAGACCTAGGATTTGGGCCTTTAAGCTACTCTTCCAACTCCAGGGCCTGGGTCTGAGCAGACTGCAGGTGGGCGAATTCCTGAGAAGCCTTGACCCATGAAGGAGGCTGGGCAGGAGCTAGTTATGGACAGGTGTGCTGCTGTGTCAAGACATTGTTTTATCTGGGGACACACCTGTGATTTTATATACATCACAAAGGGATACCTGAGCCAGATGTCACTCTAGTCTAGTCTAGAACCCCTTTGTGACTGGACAAATCACTTGAAAACATGGTTTCCCACTTTTCCCAGCGGGCACTCATTGGTGAAGCAATTTCTTCCTTCTGGTAGTTATCTGCATCAATAAAATGCCTTTTTATTTTGGGGTCTCTTACAATAATATGGAAATACATTGTATAACCCAGATCAAATTGCTTGCCAGCTCAAATGACTTCTATCTTAAAGGCTAGGCAATGGGGACTGCCTTGCCTGCCTTGAACCCAGGGCCTAGACTAGAGGTTTCCAAGGCTTGGCTCTCATGCTCTCAGCCTCTAACATTTGGATTTGATGGAGGGAGACAACACCTGGGAGGAGGGGCATTGAGACTGGTACTCCTTTACAGCAGTGACAAATACCCAGCTGACCTTGGGCACACCCTCTCCAGGTAGGCAGGAATGAGTGGCAGCTGCCACGTTATCAGCTACAAATTTCCCTCCCAGCCCTGTGTCTTGACTCAAACCTCTGGAACCTCCTGAGGACAGCTCTGGACCCAAACACCTTCAGGGCCTCAGAAATGGCCAGTCTGAGGATCCCTTCTAAATGACCACTGAATTCCAGATGCAGCCTACTCTGACCCCTTTTCCAAGATTCCCAGAACCAAAACCAGAACCAGAACCATGTCTCAGTGGTTCCTATTTCTTCCTCATCCAGGGTTCTGGCTTAGGGATGATGAACCCCTGTGGCTTCTCCCCCATGACAGGCCTGTGTCTTGGGTTTTATGATGTCTCTAAGCCCCATGGGCAGGTCTCCTTCAATCCCCAAGCTGAACTGGTGTCCTCCCACCTACTATCCAGGCCAAGTTCTCAGGTTTCTCCCTCTCTTAGCCCCAGTTCTGTTCTATGGCCTTTGGGTGCTTCCCCCACTCCCACAGGCATCAGGCATGAAAGCAGCCGCTGGCAATGTTGGCTTTGTGTTTATTGCCCAGGTATTCACTCCACCCCCAGGATTCCTTGGCTCAAATTAGCAGTCCAATTAGACACCCAGGGATGGCAGTTCGTCACCATCATCATCACCCTCCTTGGGGGAGGTGAGTGTGTATGTATGGGGGGGGGAAGCTTTCGAGGTTCCCAGCCTGGAACTGGTCTGGGCACATTCTAGTAGGAGTAGACACTTATGACGCAAGAGATGAAATGGGAGGGAAAAGGTACAGTTGCATCTTCTCTCCTTGGACCTCAGACTAGTAGAAGAAAGAGAGGCAGCAGCAGTAATAGTGCAGCTCTTGGAGGTGTGGAGGCCCCACTCAGGCCTGGAGGGCACGGGTCCCGGACACTGTATGGCTTGAAGGTAGACCCTTTGGAAAAGGATGCTTGGTCCAGAAAGGATGCTTCCCCCACCGTGTGGGAGACCCAGGATTCTAAGGGCCCCACTGGGGCAAATAGCTTCCTGCTTCCCCTTAGGGCTAGGCCAAGCAGGACCCAGGAGCCTTGTTCTTTGCACAGGAGAGCTGGTGCTGAATCCACCTAGAGTTTGGAATAAGCATTTATTTAGGACTTCAACAGCATTTTTCTCACACAGAGATATCTTCCCTCGGGAAGAAAGGGAAGTATCTTCCCTTTATCCCTGTGTGAGAAGGGAAGTATCTTCACTTTACAAATGAGGAATCTGAGGGTAATTTAGTCACAGAGGGTTAGGTATGGACTTTGAACCTGGGGTTGATTCTGAGTCAGTCTTTTTTAAACCTTCTGTCTTAAGAGTCTAGATTCTAAGGCAGAAGAGCTGTAAAGCCTCAAGGCAATAAATGACTTGTGCAGGATCATATAGCTAGAAAATATCTGAACCCAGATTTGAACCTAGGACCTCAGGGCTCCAGGCCTAGCTCTCTACTGAGCCACCTGGAAGCCCCAAGTTCTATGCTCTTTTCGCTGAAGCACCCCAGCTCTCAAGCCATGTCCTGTTCCACAAGCTCTAGGCCAGCACTGGACTAGGTGTGGACTAGAGCCAGCACTTGGGTAGTTGCTTTGCATGTCTTGCCCTTTTTCCAGGCAGGGGTCCCAAAGCAAGCACTTCATCTCTAATTGGGGGCTCAGATGGTGAAAAGGATCTCTCCCCTCATTTGAACCCCAAAGATCATTGTCATTCCTCCTAGATCCTAGTTTCTCTTGCCATTGCTTTCTTCCCAGCAACAATTTTCTGTGGCCCCAGGGCTCTCTTCTTGCCCATTCATACCTGCAATCTGGCCTCTGTCCCTTTAGAATACTGGACGCAGATGGTTCCAAAAGGCAGCTCACCCTGGTGGAAGCAGTGGCAAAGTCCAGGGGGCAAGATGGAGACTTCAACAGCCAAGGGGACTTTGGAAAGCAGAATCATTAAGCCTTATCAGTAATGTTGGGGGACCTCAGGGTCTTTTCTCCAGCCCCCCCACTGCACAACCTCTTCTATCCCAAATGTTTTATTCTGTCACCCAACTCCATCCTTCCCAAATGTCCTGACCCCATTTGTCACCTCATCAGCACTTAAGCCCGTCCTCTCGTCTTACACTCCCTCAAAGAGCTGGCCTCGGGTTCTAGGCCGCCAAACCCCTTTCATGTTCCCTGGGGTCCCTAGGGTCCCTTTGGCTTTGCTCACCTTGGTTATCTTGCCAGCCTAGCACCCAGCAGTTTGTCCCAGGTAAGGCAGGCTTATCATGGAGACAGACAGGCAGGGTGGAGGGGGAAGGCTCTACTCTGGTGTCTAGCTCCAGTAAGACCAGAGGTGCTCTGGATCCCACAAGGGAGGGCAGTTGAATGTTTCTGACCAATCTTGACACGGGGAAGCTCGGGGCAGTGAATTCGGGCCCTGCCTTGCCCAGGTACACTCGAAGACTAGATTCCATGTAGGCCTGCCTGTTAGGATAACACCAGTTTCCCCTTTGAGCTACCGCTGTTGCCATGATAGAAGTCCTTTCTCATCTTTGTGAAGCTGGCTAGAATCTCCTTCCACTCCCCACTTAGGTGGAAGGCCCTCCTCGGCCCTGGATGGTTCCTTTTTCTCTAGCTTCAAAGTACTTTACAGAAGGACCTTCTCTTCCTTCAGATCTCACTGTTCTCAGTCTTGCTCTCTTTCCTCCAGGAGCTGCCTGAATTCCACTCCCGCCAAAACCACTGAATGTTATGTATGTCCCCAAAGAATTCACTTGTTTTCTCCAATGTATTTTTTAAAACCCTCACCTGTATATTGGCTCCAAGGCAGAAGAGCAGCAAGGGCTAAAGGCAATGGGGGTCAAGTGACTTGACCAGTCACACAGTTGGTCAGATTTGAACCTAGGACCTCCCATCTCTGGGCTTCGCTCTCAATCCACTGAGTTAACCAGCTGCCCTTCTCCAATGTATTCTTAATAAAACCCTCAAATCTTATCCCCATCTCCAGTGGGAACCCTGAATCCCCACCTCACATGGATTTACCAATTTCCCCCCTTCCCCAGGAACCACTAAGTCACCCTATTCACTGCATAAAAATCACTCAATCTTCCTAAAAAATTATATATTGAAACTATCAGGAAGCATCATCTGCAATGGGGATAAATTAGAAGCATTCCCAGTAAGATCAAGAGTGAAGCAAGGATGTCCACCATTGCCTTTATTATTTAACATTATACTAGAAATTGCTAGCAGTACCAATTTAAAGAAATTAAAGTAGGCAAAAAATTAAAGAGGAAACTAAACTATTATTCTTTGCAGATGACATGATAGTCTATAAAGAATCCTAGACAGGATTCTTTAAAAAGCTAAAAAGCTAGTGGAAATAATCAACAACTTTAGCAAAGTTGCAGGATACAAAATAAACCCATGTAAGTCAGCATTTCTATATATTTCCAAGTTAGAAAAAGAAATTCCATTTAAAATCACCCTAGGCAATAATAAATAAATATTTACCAAGACAAACATAGGAATTATATGAACACAACTACAAAACACTTAACAATTAAAACTAGATCTAAGTAATTGGAAAAATTAATTGCTCATGGGTAGGCCAAGTTAATATGATAAAAATGACCATCCTACCCAAATTAAGTTATACTTATTTAGTACATACCTATCAAACTACCATTTACTGAATTAAAAATCATATAAGTCCATTTGGAAGAACAAAAGATCAAAAATATCCAGGGAAATAATGAAAAGAAAAATGAAGGATGGGGGTCTAGCAGTACTTTAATTGTACTATAGTGTTTATCAAAACGATATGGTACTGACTAAGAGACAGAAGGATCAATGGAAGAGTTGGGGTAAATGTCCTCAGCAAGATAGTGTACTGGTAATAAACTGAAAGATCCCAGCTTGAGACTGCTGGGAAAATTGGAAAACAGTATGGGAGAGATTAATTAGGTTTAGATCAACATCTCAGGCCTTACAAACTCAGAATGAATGAATGACTATAAAGAAGGAAACTAAATTAGGTGGACATAGGTACACCTGTCAGATCTATGGGAAAGGAAAAGACCAAGCAAGAGATTGTTACAAAATGTAAAATGAATAATTTGGATTACATTAAAAAGGTACAAACAAAACCAAAAAATCTAACAAAAACCTCTGGCAAAGGTCTAATTACTCAAATTTATAAGGAGCTAATTGTAAAAAAAAAAAACTATCAATAAGTATATGAAAAAGTATTCTAGATCTCTTAGAGAAATGCAAACTCTGAACCTCGGGTTGGCTAATATGACAGCAAAGGAAAGTAATAAATGTTGGAGGATGTGGCAAAATTGGGCATTGCTAGAGTTGTGAATTCATCCAACCATTCTTGAAGGCAATTTGGAACTATGCCCAAAGGGCTTTAAAAGACTGCCTGCCTTTTGATCCAGCCTTAACACTGCTGGGTTTATAACCCAATGAGATAATAAGGAAAAAGACTTGTACAAAAATATAAGCACACTCTGTGGTGGCAAAAAATTGGAAAATGAGGGGATGCCCTTCAATTGGGGAATGGCTGAACACATTGTGGTATATGTTGGTGATGGAATACTACTGTGCTGAAAGGAATAATGAAGTGGAGGAATTCCATGGAGACTGGAACAACCTCCAGGAAGTGAGAGGGGCAGAACCAGAACATTGTACAGACACTGTGGTACAATCTCAGCAATGTAATGATCCAGGACAATTCTGAGGGACTAATGAGAAAGAACACTATCCACACTCAACTGTGGGAGCAGAAACACAGAAGAAAAACTGATTATTGGGGATGTAGATTGGAGATGATCACCCTGGTACAATTACCAATAGGGAAACAGGTCTTGATCAATGACACATGTAAAACCCAGTGGGATTGCATGCTGGCAATGGGAGGGGGAGGGAAAACACCAATCATGTAACCATGGAAAATATTCTAAATTTTATTCTAAATTTTAAATTTTAGAAAATTTTAAAATATAAAATTAAATTACTAAATCTTGCCTTCTCTCAAAAACACAAATGAAATCCCTCCTTTAGAATCCCAAGAGTAAAACCTACCTTGTCACACAGTGACTAGCTGCTAGGACCCAACGAGGGCTCACCAGGATGCCTATGCAGAATTCACCCCTGATTCCATGCACTTCTGCCATCCAAGGCCATAGACCAGTTTCTTCTGCTGCCAGCTGTCGAAGGCCACAAACTAATGAGAGAAAAAAGATTCCACAGTCAACCAGTCCTCTTCAAAAGTGAAGATTTTTCCCAATGAAACCTTTGAATTTACCCCTCCCCAGGGAACCTCTTGAGCAGCTCCCCCAGACACAGCATTAGCAAGTCTTCCAAAGACCGGTGTGTTCCTTCTCTTCTCTCCCTCTTCCTTCCCTCCCCCCTCCAGTGGAAACCCTGAATCCTGTCTTTCCCCATCATAAAATGAAACCTCAAATTCCCCAGTCCAGCCATACAATTCATCTCTGGACAATGACTAAATCCCACCCCCCACACCATGGAACTCTCATGAATCCTTTCCCCATAAAATCCTCCTTGAGTTCCTCCTTGGAACCCTTTCCCATGTCATGGATCTACCAGCTTCCCTCCAAAATCCTCCCTCCACGTATCAATTAATCTCAAACTTCCAGCTCTCGTCCCCATGGAGCCATTGAATACCTGTCTGTAGAAACTGAACTTCCAAAAGGATAAGTCCACCCCCTTATGCCTATGGAACCAATCATTCTTTCAAAGGAATTGCTAGGTTACTATTTTCTTGTTTACACCCTTACCTTCTGCCTTAGAATCAATACATATTGGTTCTAAAGCAGAAGAATGGTATGGGTTAGGCAATGGGGCAAGTGACTTGCCCAGGGTCACCCAGCTAGACCAGTTCTCCAGACCTGGCTCTCTAGGCACTGAGCCACCTGCAAGGTTACTATTTCTTCCCATGAAATCAGTGTCCATCACCTCATCTCACTGGAGCCATTGATTGTTACTGGAATCCTACCCAGCCCAAACCACTGAATCCTGTTCCCTCCCTTCCCCTATGAAAGTAATCTTTCCTGACATAGGACCAATGAATCTCTCCTCCAAAACACTGAATTCATCATGAAACCCCTGAAAATGTTCCCCCCTCACACAACCCACTCCCAACAAGGACTTATTGAATTTCCACCCTTTCCCAACACTGCATGGAACCTGTGAATTCCATTACTGCATCACCAGGTAACATGTTCCCTTCCCATCACCCCCAAAACCGGAACTTGAAGTGCTCCCCAAGTATCCTTACCTCTAGGGGAGAGAGGAGGAGGACAGCTCTTTGAGGAAAAGAGCGCCTGTGTCCCCTCTTTCCAGTTCCAATCCAGCTGATCCTCCATGTAGGCGTTAATGGTGATACTCCTGATCCAGAAGTCGTGAGTTTGCATTGGGGAGAAGATCTGAGGTCGGAGACAGTTTTCTGGGGGGACTGAAACAGCTGCCAGAAACCAGGTCCCCGATTCTTGGCATAGGAGGCTCCAACGGCTCCCCATCTATGAAGGAGGTATCAGGAGACGGAGGTCTATGAGACCTTTAGCCTTTGGACTTCCACCAAGACCCCCTTCCTTTTCCCAAGACCCCTAGAATCTGGGGGGAACTCCTTAAGCTTCTCCCAGGAAGCCTGGAATACAGGCCCAGATCCCCCCAAACTGAGTCCCTGCTCCCCGAAGCCAGGCATCAGAACTCTTCTCACCCAACAGCGGTGGGTTTCCTCCTCCCGGCGGTAGTAGGGACACAGGGCTTCAGGTACAGCTTGAGGCCGGGGCACAAGCGCCCCCTCCTGGTAAAGGCAGGAACACCACCAGCCGGACATCATCTGGGACTCCAGCAAGGAAGTGTCAACAGTGGGTGGCTCTGGAGAAGACAAAGGAGAGGAAAAGTGGAGGATGCTAGGAAGGGTTTGCTCTGCTGCAGTTGGTGTGGTGGGGAAGCGTGGAATGGGGACTCACCTCCGGGCCCCCACTGGGCCAGCCGGCATTGGCTCCCGGGCAGGAAGTAGTGGTCTACCATGGGCAAGCACACTGGCCTCGTGTTGTCGCTCCTGTTCACGGGCACTTGTAGCTGCAGCAAGGCCAGGTCATAATCGTAGCTCTTGGTATAGTTTTCATTCAACACAACTTGGGCAACAGGTATCCTCATGGCCTTGGGTGGAAGCACCACCTCAAAGTCCTTCTTATTGAGGTCCAGGCTGTCAGGGTTCAGGGAGAGAAATGTATTTTGATTAAGTTTTCATTTCCTTTTAATTCATCATGTTAAGTGCCTCCTCTTCCAATACAGAACTCTTCCTCTCTACCCCTCCATGTGGCCTCTGCTGACACCTGCACCATTGCTCACCCCTGAAAGCAGCTGGCAGGCACCAGGACCCAGTTCTCCGACACCATCACCCCATGGCAGGGCTTGGATCTTGGGCTAACCACTGTAGCCCGCCAGGGCCAAAAACCAGTTCGGTTGGTCCTTCCGCATTCTGAGTGGGTAGAAGTGTTAGAAGGATTAGACTCAAACATTCCCATCTCTCAGCTTAGAATATCAAGGCACCCTTTTCCCTCATCCTCACCTGGCAAGGCAAGGGTACAGTTCCCAAAAGAATACTCTGGCAAATCGGGCAGCAGAGGCTCGGGTTGTGGGGGGAAGGCAACCCTATGTCCAGTCACTCTTTCCCGGATCCAGTCTTCATAGTAGGCCACAGCTGTGAAAACCCCTGGCTTGTTTCTTCTGGCACAACCAAAGCCAAAGCTGGTGATTCCAGCCAGGAACCACTGATCTCCTTCCTTACAGACCAGTGGGCCTCCAGAGTCCCCCTGTGGAAATTGGGCTTTGAGTTGGAGGAGACCAGACCAAACAAGAGGCACTAAGACCCCACAAGTCACAACTATTGTACTTAAAATGGAATGGAATTCTGGGGTCAGAAGACCTGGATGTGTTGCTGTAGGAACTTGGTTAAGTCACTTCATTTCTATAGGTCTCTGATCGATCTCATTTCTAAAATAGTATTACCTACTTTACAGAGTTACTGTTAACCTAAACACAAGAATAGAACAAAAAATGGTTCCTGAGGAGGTAATAGAAGAATGCCTAGCTGCCATTTAAGTCAGCAAAGTCGTAGGGGCTAGGCAATGAGGGTTTAAGTGACTTACCCAAGGTCAAACAGGTAGCAAGTGTGTGAGGTCTGGACTCGATAATTGATTTTTTAAAAACTATATTCTATTTTTTTATAATCGGTCTGCCTTCCCCCATTACGTCATTCTCACCTCCAATGAGAACTAAGGAAAAATAAAATCCTTCCTATACACATTCAGTCAAGCAAAACAAATTTCCATAGCAATGTCCAAAAATAGTTACAGAAAAGCATTAGGGTTCCTTCATACAACTAAGTCTGTTAGGATTGTTTTTAAGTGGCCTCTGACAAAGACTATCTTTTAAGTGGCTGTTTTTTGTACCTGGGTTTTCTGACAACAGTTCAGCTGCCAGAGGGCTCTTTAAGACTTCATTACTGGGGGCAGGTGGGTGGCTCAGTGGATTGAGAGCCAGGTTCAGAAAGGAGAGGTCCTAGGTTCAAATCTGGCCTCTTCCCAGATGAGTGACCCTGGGCAAGTCACTTAATCCCCATTGCCTAGCCCTTACCACTCTGCCTTAGAACCAATACACAGTATTGATTCTAAGGAGGGGAGGTATTACTCAGTAATGGAGTTTTTCTTTCATCCCACTCAATAACATTTCTCCATTTCCCTATAGCTTAAATTTAACAACCTTGAAAGGTAGGTAGTAGCATGCACAAGTATTATTATCCCCAGCTTACTGATGAGGAAAACTAAGCCCGAGAAGAAGTACTTTAATGAAGCTTTCATTTACTTAATTTTTACCAATTACCATTTTTTTTTACCAATTACCATAAGTTTTCTGAAGTTATGGATCCAAATTGTCTCCCTCCCTCCTTCCAGATCTGGCAAGCAATGCAATTCAATTTGGATTATATGTGTATTACCATGCAAAATTAATTAATTTTTTTTGTTGGGTAAGTCAGTTATCTGGAAGATCAAGTATGTGTGGAGAATAACTAAATCAAGACACAGGGGGAGGAGGGCAGATCAGGATAGAACAGATGTCTTCCTCTCACCTGGCAAGTATCCTTCCGACCTTCAGGGAAGCCACCACACAGCATCCCGGGCCCAAGGGTGAAAGTGTAGTTTTGGGCGATTAGAGTGTTGTTATATAGACACTGGCAGGCATCCTCTCCAAGGATTTTTAGTTCTACCTGCTGGAGGGTCCTCGGGGGATTCAGGTCCACTGTGGAGAAAAGGAGGAATCATATTCTCAGCACGGGGAGAATGGGTGGCTGAGGGGATTTGGGGATGGGATGGGTGAAGAGGCTGGCCTAGAAAGGAAAAGACTCAGGAAAGGGGGGGAAAAGAAACTGTGTCCCAAGCTCTTTTTTTCCCCTTGAACATCTGTTCCTAGAACTTCCATTATCCCCTCTAGATAAGTTTGAACTCAGGACCTCCCCATCTCCAGGCCTGACTTCTCACTGAACCACCCCGCTACCCCCCACTTTTGAACTCCGGAAGGTCCATGAACCCAGAAATAGTTAGCATCCCATTTCCAATCAGTTTATAACCAGATGTCAAACAAATCACTATCTCTTCTCAGTTTCAGTCTCTTAATATTTTACTAAACCTTCCATCTTAGAATAAATTATACTTTTGGTTCCAAAGCTAGGGGGTGAGGTGTTAAATGACTTGCCTAGGGTCACACAGCAAGCGAACCCAGGACATCACATCTCTGGGCTGGGCTCTCAACCCACTGAGCCAACTGAGCCTGCCAACCTGCCCCTTCTTTTTAACTTCTAAAATGAAGAAAATACCTGTATCACCTGCCTCAGAGTTGGCTATAGAATATATGTATTTTTCTTCTTCAGCTTTTGCCTTCAGGCTAGGGAACTGGCATTTGAGCAAGTTTAAAGGTGGTTTTCCCAAGGAGGATCACAGCTAGGAAGTGTCCCAGGCTAAATTTGAACCCAAAATCACCCTGCCTCTCATCCACAGAACCAAAGGAACCGTTTTACCTTTCTGGACAACTGGCTCCCCTGCCCCTTCAGCCTTTCCTATCTCTACGATAGTTCCAGTCACTTTCATCTCCAGTAGTCAATCTACCACAACCAATCACGTGCAAAAATAGCCAGTATTCATCCGCTCCACTTCCAACACTCCTACTTCAAGCTGTCTTGCTTGCAAAGTTAGGGTGGCGGGAAACAGGAGGTGGTGGGTTCAGATTTGACCTCGGACCCAGTCCGGCAGAGCAGGGAATCTTACCTTTTTCCGTGATGGCTCCCCAGCCTGTGGCCCAGCAGGAGGCTCCGTGGGCAAAGTGGTGAGTGGCCCGGGGCAGGCAGACAGGCTGCACCAGGTCGCTGAAATTGACGGGCTTGGAGAGTTGCAGCAAAGTGATGTCGCCAATCTCAGCTTCAAGATAGTCCTCGTGGACCAGGACCTGAGACACGTTCCTTCTGATCCCGGGGGCCCCAGACATTTGATTGTGGGCTCCCAGGACCACGAAAAGCATCTCCGGGGGTATCGTAGTATGGTTCCTAGGGGGAGAAGGGAGGCTGGGGCCTGGCTGCTGTGGGGCCCACACACACTCCAGGCCCTCCCTGCCAGGGGTGGCTCGCCACCACGGTTGGGGGTCGGGGGAAGCGTTGCTTGGGGAAGGGGTTGCCGCTTACACCTGGGATGAGGACAGAAAAGTCCTTTTTGATAAGATGTGTAGTTTGAGGCCTGGCCCATTTTATACCTCAGTGGCGAACGAGGGACTACTTTTTAAAAGACACCGGAGAGGCAGCTAGGGGGCGCAGTGGACCGAACCCCAGGCCAGGGTTGGGGGGAAGCTGCATTCAAATGTGGATCTTTCCAACCAAGTCATTGACCCTTTAAGAATTGATTTTGGGATTTAAAGATTTTCTAAAAATCTTCATCTTCAGTCTTAGAATCCATACTGAGTATATTGGTTCCAAGAGAGAATATTAAGGGGTAAGTGATGAGGTAATGTGACTTGCGCAGGGTCACCCAGCTGGGAAGCATCCTGAGTCCCCGAATTGCTCCCCCTGCTCTAGGCTTAACTCAATTAGCTGCTTACTAGGTTCTATCCTAAGTAACTAAGTTGTTACTAAGGACAGAAAGGGTTAAAAGAGGAAACTGAGGCTTAAGGAGGCTATCACATCAAAAAGCTGTCACTATCCAGACCGAATTACTCTTGAACTCAGGGAGAGGGGAGGAAAGGGAGACAACATGCATCCTATAACTTTGGGAAACTTATGAGGAAAATAAAAGTAAATATAAATAAGTCAATTAAATCTTATAAAAAATAAAAGATAAACAAAAAAAATCTGTCACTAGGGCAGGGAGGTGGCTCTGTAGGTGAGACCCAGACCAGGAGATCAAAGTCCTGGGTCGAAATCTGGCCTCAGACACTTCGTAGCTGTGTGGCCCAGGCAAGTCACTTAAAAGCCCACTGCGTAGCCCTTACCCTTCTGCCTTAAAGCAGAGTATCTCCAAGACAGAATTTAACCATTTAAAAAGGCAACTGACACTTATCCTGACGTTTGGCCCCACTTAAATCTTTCCAGTTACCTTGGGCCACTCCTCACACCTCCTCTGAGATCTCTGCTCAGATACAGAATGGGGGAAGGTAGTTCTCTTTTATGACCACTTTTATGGTTCTCTCTGACGTTGCAAAGAGAAAAGAGAGCACTGGAGGTCTCAGCCTGAGCAGGGCAGGTGTCACCGAGCAGGTGATGAACAGGAATGGGGGGAAATTCAGGCGTGCTCATGCCGAGTGGCAAACGGGGTCGGGCTGTGCCAATGGCCCGGGAGAGCCGGGGTCTGGGGCAAAGGGCAGGAAGGGTACAAATCCCCATACGTACTGTACCACACAGTGGGCTGCAGACAGGACCCAGGACTCTGAGATCAGGGAGCCGCCGCACATGTAAAAATCGCCCCAGAACAGGGCAATTTGCCACGGCCAGTCTCCAACGGAGGCATCAGAACCACCCACGATTCGGCCCTCGGGCCGCTGTGGTCGACCACACTCTGCAGGAGGAACTCGAAGGACTCATCTCCCCATCCTCAGGCCCAGAACCCATCATCCTGCCCCCTGACCTACAGTAGTCTCTATAAACCTCTAGGAGTCCCTTGGAAGAACGGGAATCGCCTCTGCCAGAGCATTCTCAGGACTCTGACCCAATGCTTGTGGCCATTGTCTCCTTTTTTCTTTATCTAGTTTATCTAGTCTATCTCTTTTCTGCTTTATCTAGTTTTGGAAACAATTCCATGGGATGTTTCTATGTGAAATAGTCACAAAAGGAAGACTGCAATTCCTATGGCAGGTCTGAGAGCACCAGCTCCCCTCCCCCTGGCCCTGCTTTCCCCACCGAGACCACCAGTCCCCAACCTCTGACCCCCTCCTCCCTTTCAGCCTCTGGAGTGTCCGGTTACCCGCCAGACGCTCACTCTTACCTGGTTCTTCCGTTTTTCCAGGGGCATTTTGGAAGGCTGAGGAGACACAGGTAAATGAAATAGTCTGAGTTAATGAAGTTTACCTCCTTTCCAGGAGTTGCCCTTCCCCTTTCCTTATCTCATTTCCAGTTCCAAGGCTTATGGTTCAAATCCTCTGCCAGGACTTCAAGAATAGTTATTCCATCTCCTGGGTATTCTGGTCCTCAAGCATCTCTCCCCGCCTCCTGGAACCCCTACTCCTTAAGCTCTCAAGAGTCTACTTATTCCTTCCTGGAACCCAAGTCATTCATCCACCTTCCCCAACACCAGTTCATTACCCAAGAGCAGAAGAACAAGCAGGATTGGGGACATGGTGCTGCAGAGCCTGGGGAGGATCCCAGAGCTCTGAGGGACAGGAGCAGGGACCTCTACCCTCCGAAGAGACACCTGCCCTGGGCAGCTGCTGGCCCTGAAACTGCCCCACCCTCCCTGCCTTTATCTCTTTCCAGAGAACTGGAAAGGTCCTGAGGCTGGAGGTGGGAAGTTTTGGGTGCCCCACCCCAAGGCCGGATGCATCTCAAAGGGAAGGGTGGGGTGAATAAGGTCAGCCCACCAAGGTTACAATAGCTCCAAGGCAGGACATCTGCTTTCTGAAGGTGGGGGTGGGTACTATGAGGCCCTCAGGACCAAATTTAGGAAATAAGAATTTCAGGGCCAGGGCCACTGAGTTCCAAGAAAAAAATGGCTTTTTTTTTTTTGGGGGGGGGGCGACCCTAGAGAATAGGGAAATGAGAATCCTAGATTCATTACGAGTTTCAAGGGGGAAAGATTACCCCCTGCGTGGGGTCCCCATGGGAATTGGGGTGAGAAAGGGAGGGGGGCTCTTCATTGATGTGACTCACCTCTGCTCTGGGTAGGGTTGGATGGCCAAATGGACTCTGGGTCGTTTTTTTTTCTCACACAGCTCCAGTTACCCATGCTGCCTGCCAGCCCCAAAGAAAAGAGCCCAGGGAATTTGATCCAGTCCTAAACAACGTGATCACAGATCCCATGTCCCAGAGCAGCCAGGCGGGACGCCTGCACTCCAGGAGGGGAGAGGACTGGGCTGGGGTCCAAGGCCTACTTTCTACCAAGACTCCCCAAGTCAGCTTCTCATTCTCCCCTTGGTGCCTCATGCCCCAGAGCTCACTTTCGTTATCAGCTGCTGGCTTGGAATCCTAGAATGTCAGAGCTGGAAGGGCCCTCCAGACATTGTCTGGTTCAATCCCTTCCTTTTATGCTGGAGGAAATGGAGGCCCAATGAGGGCCTCCTGTGACTTGTTTGAGGTCAGGAAGCTGATTATTCTCATTTTTATCTGCCCCATGCAAGACATAGTTCTTATGTTGGTATCAGTCTCTCCCAACAGAAACTCAGATCAAACCAGGGCAGAAAAGTATGGCCCTACCATGTTCTCATGAGCTGAGATGGGTACAGAAGTAGAATACAATGTGATAAAGCTTGTGGGGAAGAATGGGGCATGGAAATCCAGCCTCCCTAACTCATGCCTCCAGTTTAGGCCAACAGAAGATATCTGTCTCCTCTCAGAGAGGTCACCCGTTCTGGGTCACTGTGTCTAATTGGTCCCTTTGATCATCACCAATGGATTACTACCAATAGTCATGAACTCAACAAGGTCTTCCCTGATCTCTCAGCTTGGTCCCAAACTTCCCAACCGTCCCTGCCTTCTACAGGCATATCCCACTGGAGCAAACCTGTGTAAGCCCTTATCTCAATTCAGATTGAACTTGTCTGTCTTTTCCTGCTGGCACCTCCCCAAGCTTCTGCAGTTTTTGACCTCGCAGAGAAGATGTTCAGCCAAAGGACATCCTGAGAAGTCAGAAGGAATGTTCCTTGGAGACTTCATATTGGCTCGCATCCACGTTGGCTGGGACTTCTTGCTTGCCAGGCCATGTGTGTGGGAAGAAGGAGAGGATCATGGAGATGAGAAAACTAGAATCAGACTTGAAATATTGACCCTTCACAAGGAGAGCCATGGAGATTGGGAGCAGAGGGAGATGTTCTGATTAACTGTGGGCACAAGTGAGACAGGAAGGAACCATCTGGCTGACTGAAGAAGGTTCAGTGAGACTCATGGACTTAGTCTATATAGTGCCTTCTCCCTCCCTTCATTTCTGAAGTGGGGAAGTTGGTCTCTGTATGTAATTTTGACCTCCCACATACAGTTTCTTTTCTGTTCCAGTGGGAGGAGTGGAAGACAGAAAAATTATTTGTCTCTTCTTGATGATAATCAAAGCAGCTGGCATTTGGGAAATTTATCCCTTTAACTTATTCTCATTTTGCACTATTAAAACACACACACACTCACTAAATAGCCATCTAACCTGAGATTGTCTGACTGTGAATGTTAGGGATAGGAAAGAAAAAGAAGCCAAACCCCATGGGGAGACTTATTCCCCCCAGCACAGCCTGGGTGAGAGCAGAACTGGTAGGAATGAAAATATTTGCTGTTGTCAAAAGTGGATTATACAACTGAATCTATTTTTTGCTATATTTGCTGTTATATTTCTTTTTTTTTTTGTGACACCAAATTACTGATGCCACTTTTGGTATTTCCCTACTCCCAAGTCACTTTACATTTTGTAAAAACTCTCAGGACTGAATAGTTCTCAAAAACTCATTCCCATCTCTTTATCCAGTCCAATAAGGCACCTTTTAGGAATTTGACAAATGTTAATTAATTAACTGACTGATAAAGAAGATATTGTAATGTTTAGGCCAGTGTGAAAGGTTATGCTAAAATTGTTTGTAACAGTTTGAGTATCCTTTACTTTTCCTAAAAACATATTTCTTCCATATGAACTGCTTTTTGTTAAACCTGCCTAAACCCTATCCAATCTGACCCAACCCAGCTCTGGAAGAAAGGCAGAAAGAATACATGTATATGCAGACATTTCTCTATATCTGAATCTACAAATATCTTAAGACAGAAACTTTAAATGTAGAATTGTGAGATACATTCTTGGCCATCACCATCTACTCATCTGAATCCTTTGCTGGTTTATTTGTACAGTGGCTAGCCAGGACCAGGAAAATTATTACAACATTGTCAATGATCATTTCTGCGTGTGTGTGTGTGTGTGTGTGTGTGTGTGTGTGTGCGCGCGCTAAGATCATCCAAACATGCCCTGGATCATTTGTTTTTGAAGTTGGAAAGATAGGTTTTGTTTTTTATCTCTGACCTTCTGTGGAATCAATTCTAAGGCAGAAGAGTAGTTAGGACTAAGCAATTGGAGTTGACAACCTTCAAGAAACTCTCAGACTGTGGAGGAATTCCATGGAGATTGGCACAACCTCCAGGAAGTGATGCAGAGCGAAAGGAGCAGAACCAGGAAAACATTGTACACAGAGACTGATACATTGTGGTACAATCGAAGGTGATGGACTTCTCCATTAGTGTCAATGCAATGTCCCTGAACAATCTGCAGGGATCTAAAAAACACTATCCACAAGCAGAAGATAAACTGTGGGAGTAAAAACACCGAGGAAAAGCAACTGCTTGACTACAGGGTTGGAGGGGATAAGACTGAGGAGAGACTCTAAATGAACACTCTAATGCAAATACCAACAACATGGAAATGGGTTTGAATCAAGAACACATGTGGTACCCAGTGGAATTGCTCATGGGCTGTGGGAGAGGTGGTGGGAGGGGGGGAGGGAAGAAAAGAAAATGATCTTTGTTTCCAATGAATAATGTTTGGAAATGACCAAATAAAAATTAAAAAAAGAAAAGAAAAGAAAGAAAAGAAAGAAACTCTCAGACTGATCCTGTCCCAGACTGAACCATCAAACACCCACAGAGCACCCTTGATAGGGGTGTAGTCTAGTCTTAAGTAGCCTTTTTGTCTTCTTAGACTTTCTTCATTGTATTTGGGCTGTTCCCAGGTACCCTAACATGGGGCTACCATCTTTTCCCCCAGCTCCTTGGTAACCAGTCAGCTGGTTCTCTTTGGTCATACTCTTTAAGGTATAAATATAACCCCAAGGTGTTTAGTTCAATGGAAATCCCAATTCTTGGTGTTTTTCCCTCGAAACCCAGTTCCCAGTGTGTCCTAGCTAGGTACCAGTGTGGTGGCCATAAGAGCCTTGTCTTTCTTGGCCTCATTAAAGACATGTTCTTTTGTAACTGCTTTGATGGTTCTGGGTTTTTTTTAGTGATGAGAGTTAAGGGACTTGTCCAGAGTCACAGTTAGGAAGTATCTGAAGTCAAATTTGAACTCTGGTCCTCTTATCTCCAGGCCTGGTGCCCTTCCCACTCTATTCCCTAAAGAAAATCCTCAAGAATCCTTGAGCCAGCTCAAAATTTTCACTGGGCAGACAGCAGGAAGCTTGGAGGCTGTTATAACTTCTCGAACTCTTTTTGGTCTTGAGGTTCTTTGACTTGCCCAACTGATGAAACACACACAACCCTGTTATGGGCCCCTCTTTCTCATAGAGCATTTCCCTCTCAATACATTGCCCCCCACCTCACCCCAGCTTTAAATTAGTGTGAGGAGGGGAAAGTGACATCTCTTCACTTTACAAAACAGTTTGATTCCTTCTCAGTTTCCTTCAAATAGGGAGATTGTTCTAGTATATTTAAAAGAATATTCTATTTGTATGTATTTGACCTACACACTATTTAAAAAAACTTTTACCTTCTCTCTTAGAATCAGTAATGTGTATTGGTTCCAAGGCAGAAGAGAGGTAAGGGCTGGGCAATGGGGGTTAAGTGACTTGCCCAGGGTCACCCAGCTAGGAAGTGGCTGAGGTCAGATTTGAATCCAAAACTTGTCTATTCACGGAGTCACAGACATATTTTTAAAGATGTCTTTCCCAATACTTCTAGGTAGCATCCCTTCATTGCTCCATCACATTGGGACCACTCTCAATCCTGAAAACACTTTCCCCCCATTTTTTTCTTTCTTTTCTTCCCTTTTCTTCTTTCCTCTCCACTCTCCCAAACTAACCTCTATTTTACATTTTGCTATGCCTCCAAATGGTCCCAACTGTCCCAAAAGTCTTAGTTGTACTTTTAAGCTATTCAGTCTTTTTGTACAGACTATCTAAAAGACACTTCATTTCCTTCTATTTACACTGTGCCTGTGGCACCCAGTTATTGGCATGTTTGTCTCCCTCATTGGAATGGAATCTCCTTAAGGGCAGGGACCACATTTCTTACTTTTCTTTGTCTCTAGCATTTAGCACGGTATTTGTCACATTGCTGTCATTATCCTTTAGTCATTTTTTCTTTGGGGTCTGACTCTTCCTGACCCTATTTAGAATTTTTTGGGCAGATATACTAGCTAATGTGTTTAAGTTTGGATTTGAACTCAGGTCCTCCTGACTCTAGATCCAATGCACTATCTATTGCAGCACCTAGCTGCCCATGTGTCACATAATAGGTGCTTAATAAATGCTTGCTGACTGGCTAACTGATTAATAAAGGTTTGTTGGGGACAGCTAGGTGACTCACTGGATAGAGAGCCAAGTCTGGAGACAGGAGGACTTGGATTCAAATGTGACCTCAGACACCTCCTGGCTGTGAGACCTTGGATAAGTCACTTAACTCCCACTACCTAATCCTTACAGCTCTTCTTCCTTGGAACCAATACTTAGTATGAATTCTAAGACAGAAGGTGAGGGTTTTTGTTGTTGTTTTTAAGTAAACTGAAATTAAGATTTGTTGGTTTTGGGCTTTCTCTCTCTTAATGACAGAACTTAATAACAGACTTCCCTGACCTACTCCATTCCTCTTAGTACCCAAACACAAGCCTTCTCCTAATTACCTTAATATGCACCAAAGAACCACCACGTCTGTATTCAAGGGCCCAGCAAAGCCATCCTGAACAGACTGCCATGCCATGCATTTGGCAAACAGAGAGACAACCAGGATAAAATATCAAAGGCATGAAGGTTGAGTAATAGGTCAGGAAGGCTGGGAAAAAGAGCAAGAGGGGACTGGCTGTCAGGTCCAATCTGGAGGATGCTTTCTCTCCCTCATCCAGGCCCTTTCACCATTCATAGCCTTTTTTTTTTAATTCCCCCTTTATTTATTTATTCATCATTCATTCAATTATTTATTTATTTATTTTGTTTATTTGTTTGTTTATTTATTTATTTAATCAATACTGTATATGGGTTCCAAGGCAGAAGAGTGGTAAGGGCGAGGCAATGGGGGTAAAGTGACTTGTCCAGGGTCACACAGCTAGGAAGAGTCTAAAGCTAGATTTGCACCCAGGACCTCCCACCTCTGGACCTGGCTCTCAATCCACTGAGCCACCCAGCTGCCCCTCCTCCACTTCTTTCTTAAAAGTTCTTCAAATTCCACAACCAGTCCCAATCTTGGCCACACTAATATTACTTCTTATGCCTCCAAATTGTTTTTGTCTCTGGTTTAAAAAAAAAAAGGGCCATTAATGTTTCTGTCAGGATACCGAATACAGTTAGGGTTAGGTCTGGCACTATTAATAGACTGCACAGATTAGGTATTCAATGCACTGAGCTACCAGCGTCCCCCCCAAATTCTCCCTTAAAAAAATTCACCCCTTTCTCTCTTTTCTCCAATTTACACTTTTCCTCCTTTTTCACTTGCTCTAATTCAGGTCTTTTTCTTTCTTTTCTCCTCTTTCACCCCTTAATTTACCCTACATCCTTTCACTTGTAACCAGAGTTCAGATATCCTCTGACTTATTTCCTGTATGTCATGATGATCCTTACAATTGGCTGCTGAGCCAGGGCTCTATAACTATAGTAAAAAGGCAATTCCTGACCCTCAGCCCCTCTTTTTCCTGGGGGTTTTGAAGTGTAAAGAAGACTCTGAGCTCAGGAAGATCTGGGGGTACCCCACACACCAGCCCTTAATCACATAGCCTAGTCAAGCTTGTGCCTGAGTGGGTTCGCCTACTGTTTGTCTTCTTTCTTTCATTTTTAAACTTTTTATTTGTTAGTTACATCAAAATTCCCAGAGATCCCTCTCCTTGCCTCCTTGCCCTACACAGAAATGTATATTTAATCCATGTCTTTCTTCTTTCTATGATTAGTTCTTTCTCTGGAGGTGAACATTCACAAGTTATTCTTCAAACATTTATTCTGTAGTTGTATATAATGTTCTCTTGATTTTATTCATTGCAGAATTTCACAAAGGTCTTCCCATATTTCCCCCAAATTAGCTTGTTGTATCTCTTTTTTTTTTACAGTGCAATAGTATTCCATCACCATCATATGCCACAGCTTATTTAGCCATTCCCTGATTGATGGGCATGCCCTCCCTTTCCATTTCTTTGTCCCCACAAAGAGAGCGGCTATAAAAATCTTGGGATATGTGGCTTCTTTTCCTTTTTTCCCTGATCATTTTGGGAAATAGTCCCAAAAGTGGCATTGCTGGGTCTAAGGGTATGCACAGTTTTACAACTCTGCATGTCATTCCAAATTGGTTTCTTTCCTTACACATCCTTGAGAGCTCTCCAAAGGGAGCTGACACCTCTCCTTTCTGCACACCTGAGTAGAGGTGTATTAGCTACTGGGGCAGAGACCCACTGTCTGAAAGAGACAAAGAGAGGGACAGAGAGACAGAGACAGGGAGAAAGAGAGACAGAAAGACCAAGAGAAAGAGAGACAGTGAAAGAGAAAGAGAGAGAGATGGAGAGAGAGAGAGAGACAAAGAGAGAGGAAGAAGAGAGAGTCGCCTGGAAAAAGAAACATGGGGAGAAAAGGTCTATTTGGAGCTGAGGTAAAATTTAAACTTGTCAAAAAGTGTCCCTATGAGATTTGAATACGGTACAGCCTCTCTACTAGTTGCAATCATTTCGCTCTTATTTCTGAGCTTTGCCATTCCTGTGTGGGGCATTTTCCTGCTCTGGGCAACTTGATTCTTCTCCCTAGACTGGAGCCGGAAGATAAAATGCTTTCTCTGGAATCTCAGGTCGGGGTAAGATAAAGATGCTAGCTTTCCTTTTTAGGTGATAGACAATTCCTGCAATAACTTCAAAGGAAAGATAAAGGACTGGAATGGGTGAGAGTCAACAACCCCAGAGGCATCAGCCAACCCCTTGACCCCTGCCTGAGGTAGATTTGGGAGAGACCTAATCCATTTTTTTTTAAACCTTTATCTTTTCTCACAACTTTAAGAACTAAGGATAAAGGGCAGCCAGGCCACACAGTGGATAGAAAGAACATCAGGTCTGAACTCAAGAAGACCTAGGTTCAAATCTGACTTTAAATGTTTCCTAACTTTGTGACCCTGGGCAAGTCACTTAACCCAAATTTTCTTTCTTTCTTTTCTTTTTTTAATTGAAAAATTTTGTTTAGTTAACTTAGAATATTTTTCCATGATTCCATGATTCATGTTCTTTCCCTTCCCTCCTCCCTCAAGCCCCCAGTCAATGAGCAATTCCACTGGGTTTTACATGTGTCATTGATCAAAACCCATTTCCATATTATTGATATTTGCACTAGGGTGATCACTTAGAGTCTACATCCCCAATCATATCCCCATCGACCATGTGATCAAGCAGTTGTTTTTCTTCTGTGTTTCTACATCCACAATTCTTCCTCTGAATGTAGCTAGTGTTCTTTCTCACAAGTCCCTCAGAATTGTCCTGGATCACTGCATTGCCACTAATGGAGAAGTCCATTACATTCGATTGTACCACAATGTATCAGTCTCTGTGTACAATGTTTTCCTGGTTCTGCTTCTTTCACTCTGCATCACTTCCTGGAGGTCGCTCCAGTCTCCATGGAATTCCTCCACTTTATTATTCCTTTTAGCACAATAGTATTCCATCACCAACATATACCACAATTTGTTCAGCCATTCCCCAATTGAGGGGCATCCCCTCATTTTCCAATTTTTGACCACCACAAAGAGCTCAGCTATGAATATTCTTGTACAAGTCTTTTTCCTTATTATCTCTTTGGGGTACAAACCCAGCAGTGCTATGGCTGGATCAAAGGGCAGTCTTTTATAACCCTTTGGGCATAGTTCCAAATTGCCATCCAGAATTAACCCCAATTTTCTATCCCTTATTGTTCTTCTTCCTTAGAATCAATGTTTAGTATTGATTCTAAGAAAAAAATGTAAAGGATTTAAAAAAAGAGGGGCAAGGGCTAGGCAAATGGGATTAAGTGACTTGCTAAGAAATGTCTGAGGTGAGAGCTCATCCATTTTTTGAGAAACTGGTTCTGGTCAACCAAAAGTCCTACAGACATTTTTTTCTCTCCTTTAATCATCCATTCCTCCTTTTTTAGATTTATACCTTGTAAAACTTCCTTTTCTCCTCTGAGACACAGAATAATGCTATATAATTATTTAGCAACTTGTATATTTTAAAATATAACTTTAAAGATATTTTAAAATTAATTATCTTTATTCAAAAAGCTTTTATTAAATATCTGTTATATGTCAGGTCTTGTGTTCAATGCATGAAATCTAATGAATACTTCATTAAGGAGTTGCCTGGTATTTGTTAGATGTGGGAACTGAATAATCTCAGAGTTTAAATAATTTGCCCAAACTTTCTGAGGGACTCCAAATCTTTAAGACCTAGTCAAGAGGTGCAACTAGATGGCTCAGTGAATAGAGAACTAGGCCTAGAACTAGAGATGTTGGGTTCAAATTTGACTTCAGACACTTATTAGCTTTGTGACCCTGGGCAAATCACTTAATATCCATTGCCTAACCCTTACCTCTCTTCTGTCTTGAAACAGTATTGATTCTAGAAGGTAAGGGTTTAAAAAAAAAAGATCTACTCCAGAGCTCATTCTACCACACAACTTTTCCCCTTTCTTTTTTTTTCTTTTTAAAATAACCTTTACTCTAAGACAGAGAGCAAGAGCTAAGCAAAAAGGGTTAAGTGACTTGTCCAGGGTCACAACAGCTAGGAAGTATCTGAAGCCACATTTGAACCCAGGACCTCCCATCTCCAGGCCTGACTCTATTCACTGTACCACTTAGCTGTCCCTCTACCACCATATTTTCACTTTTGAAAATAAAATGTAAGCAGAGTCTTATATCAAGGCATTTATTTATCACTGGCATAGCCTATACCAAACTAATTATTGCCTCTGGAAGGGAAGGGAGAAAGAGGGAGAGAATGAGAATCACAAAGTGTCAGGAAACAATTGTCAAAAAATGTTTTGACATATAATTGGAATAAATAAATGAGAAGTTTGCTAATCATTATGAGGGGCATTGATGGAGAGAGAGGTGTGGTGGAGAACCCCTTGTTCAGTTTTATGAACAACTTTTTTCAATCAACCGAATTGCTCACCTATTTCCAGAACTGTATACTGCTTGGAGAGGAAAACCATTGAATTCTTTGGACAATTCAGACCTGATAGGAATGGAATTGTTTATCAAGAGCCCCAAAGGATGTCTGTGTTCTGGACCTAAATGTGAGATGAAGGATCCTGTGGAAAGACTCGGGATCCACTAGAAAGTTCAAGCGTTGCCAGGATGGCAACTCCAAATTTAGTTCCCTTCTGAAGGGAGAGAATGAACTAGATGATATTTTTCCAGATTCTGGAGTCTTTATAATCTGATGGATGCTTGTTTTGTAGGGTAAAATAAAAGCTGTCTTTCCTAGTCATATGCATTAGCTATCTCCAGTGTCTGAACGGGAATGGATCCTGATATTTTTGGGGAAAAAACTATACATGAGACAAATCTAAGATTTTTTTATTAAGGTATTTTATTTTACCAATTACCTGTAATTACAAATTTCCACATACACTTTCTAACGTTATATGATCCAAATTTTCTCCCTTTCTCTTTTTCCTTCCTTCTCCCAGAGCTGGCAAGCAATTTGATCTGGGTTATACATGTATTATCATGCCAAACATTTCCATATTGTTCATTTTTTGTAAGAAAATAATCTTATAAAACCAAACCAAATACATAAATAAATGAACTAAATATGAAGCTTTGCATGCTTTGATCTGCATTCTAACTCTCTACTGTTCTTTCTCTGGAGGTGGCTAGCATTCTTTGTCACAAGTCCCTCAGGTTTATCCTGGATCGTAGTCCTGTGAAGAGTAGCCAAGTCCTTCACCTTTGATCATCCCACAATATTGCTGTAACTGTGTACAATGTTTTCCTGGTTCTGCTTATTTCACTCTGCCTCAGCTCATGTTGGTCTTTCCTTGTAAGATCTATATATATTTATAACCTTTACCTTCCATCTTAGACTCAATACACAGTATTGATTCCAAGGCAGAAGAATGGTAAGAGCTAGGCAAACAGGGTAAGTGACTGGCCCAGGGTCACACAGCCAAGAAATGTCTGTGATAAGATTTGAACCTCAGACTTCCAGCTGTAGGCCTGGTTCTCAGTCTACTGGATTTCCAAACTGCCCCCTCATGTAAATTATATTTTTAAAAGAAGTTTATTCTGAATATAACAATCAAATGGGAACTTCTATGTATACAATAGAAAAGAAAGAATATTATACTGTCAACATGGAAATCTAGAGATCCCCAGTTTATTTAGTTGGGAGGTAGAAACCCCAGGTTTTGACCTTGTCAGCAGAGAGGTTTCCCCCTGAGGGAAGGTCCCTCTCCATCAGACCATGGGCATCCTGGTCGTTTGGGTGGGAGCTGCTAATCCCATCCAATGTATCTCTTTTGTCCCTGTGGTTCTCCCCCTAGGCTAAAGTTCATTACCAAGGTGGCCTAGCCCTGGGCTGTCTTTCCCTTTTTTTTTTCCCTTTTGTGTCCTGTCTGGAATGCCTCCTTTTCCTTTCTTACCATTGTAAAGTCAATCAACTGCCCCTCTCACCTTAAGCCCCAGGTCATCTAGAGTGGCATATAGGTTCCCCAAATTCTTTTGTTCCGGGGAGTCCATCCTGAGTCTGTGGCACTCCCAGGGGTCAGTGACCAGAGCGTCAGAGTTCCATCCCGGACTCTGTGCAGTCCCCAGTCACGGGGAGCGAGTAGCTCTGTGTCGTGGCCTTTAGCCCTTGATTAATAGCCCTTGAGTGATTTTGACTATTTAATAGGTCTGTGTTTTTTCTAGTTGACAATAAACTTGTGGCTTAGAGGGATGTGGTGGTCCCCAGGTTATTTAGTTTGGGGAGTCTCAGATTTAACAATCCACTTCAGATGGGGGCTGAGTGACTCTTTGGCATTATAGGCAGAGCCTCAGTCTCACAAGCTAAAGGTCCTGAGTTCGATCCTCCTCAAAGGAGGATGTGATATACCCTCCGAGTGACAGCTCTAACCTACAAGTTTGGGATTCCTAGATTCCATGTTGACAACCCAAAACTTCAAATCTCTTCTATGTACAGCTTGCTTTTCTTTTAAAATATGATATACATATAAAATGATATTTATATTATATGTTATGTAAAACAATTATATTTATATAACATTCACATCAAATTATTATAAACCATATTTATATTAAATGTGTATATAATATAATGATATATAAATTGATACATTAACATATAACTTTCATTTGTCTATGATTCTTTCTGATCTTCATTTATTCTAAATTCTTCACAGACTTTCTTTTTCTTCCTTTTGTCTATCTTACACTCCTCCCTTCCCCACCCACCACTCTCCCCCAAAGGGAAACAAAACTAAATAAAAACAAGACCCTTGCAAAAACATGCATAGAAAGTTAAAGATTTGGTGGGGCTTAACCTTAAAGGAATCAAAGCATATCTATTGCCCATATTAGGACTTAATAAAAGAGCTTATCCATAAATAGAAGCTTAATAAAGAGCTTATCCATCACTATGCATCTGGAAATGATAGCAAAAAGGGAAGATAAATTAGGCCCCCAAGAGGAGAGGGAGAACACACAGGATAGCTTTAAGGAATTTAAAAAATTCCTTTATTATTTAAATACATTGTGGGATTCTAGACTTGACAAACATGAATATTTCCATATACAAAGAGAAAAAGGTTAGGTATTGTCTCTTTCACAGGTAAAGAGTTTGGTTGCTGAGGGAGGCCCAAGAACTTTTGAATATAAAAAACTGATAAAATTTACTTGTCAAGAAATAAATTTTCTTTTTCTTTTTGGTCTTTCTGACCTACTTATGATAAGTCAGGGATCAGTTACATCAAAAGACTCAAAGTATTTAGCAGGAGGGCACAGTCTTCCTATGCAAGGAGGCAGTTTTCCCATTTACCCAAGGATGTTTGCCCTTAGCTCAGATCTGTCCTCTTCCTACCTTACCTAATTTCAGTCCTTACCTTCATCTTCATTCCCTTACTTACAATATTCTTCTCTTTTTTTTAGCACCTATTCTACTTTGTTTTCAAATTTTTATTTTAAATTTTAATACCAAAAAAGAAACATTTTTATGTATACAGAACTCACAATCTTTCAAACTCAATCTCCATTCATATTGCTTGCTTTAAAAATTTTTTCTACCTCTTTTTTTTAACATTATTTTATTTGGTCATTTTCACACATTATTCATTAGAAACAAAGATAATTTTCTTTTCCTCCCCCCCTCCCACCACCCCTCCCATAGCTTATGCACGATTCCACTGGGTATCACATGTGTCCTTGATTGGAACCTATTTTCATGTTGTTGGTATTTGCATTAGGGTGTTCCTTTAGAGTCTCTCCTCAGTCATGTCCCCTCAACCCCTGTAGTCAAGCAGTTGCTTTTCCTTGGTATTTTTACTCCCACACTTTGTCCTCTGCCTGTGGTTAGTGTTTTTTCTTCTAGATCCCTGCAGAATGTTCAAGGACATTGTATTGACACTAATGGAGAAGTCCATTATGTTCTATTGTACCACACTGGGTCAGTCTCTGTGTACAATGTTCTCCTGGTTCTGCTACTTTCGCTCTGCATCACTTCCTGGAGGTTGTTCCAGTCCCCATGGAATTCCTCCACTTTATTATTCCTTTTAGCACAATAATATTCCATCACCAACATATACCACAATTTGTTCAGTCATTCCCCAATTGAAGGGCATCCCCTCATTTTCCATTTTATGGCCACCACAAAGAACGCAGCTATGAATATTCTTATACAAGTCTTTTTCCTTACTATCTCTTTGGGGTACAAACCCAGCAGTGCTATGGCTGGATCAAAGGGCAGACAGTCTTTTAGTGCCCTTTGGGCATAGTTCCAAATTGCCCTCCAGAATGGTTGGATCAATTCACAACTCCACCAGCAATGAATTAATGTCCCTACTTTGCCACATCCCCTCCAGCATTCATTACTTTCCTTTGCTGTCATGTTAGCCAATCTGCTAGGTGTGAGGTGATACCTCAGAGTTGTTTTGATTTGCATCTCTCTGATTTTAAGAGATTTAGAGCACTTTTTCATTTACTTATTAATAGTTTTGATTTCTTTGGCTGAAAACTGCCTGTTCATGTCCCTTGCCCATTTATCAATTGGAGAATGGCTTGATTTTTTGAACAATTGATTTAGCTCTTTATAAATTTGAGTTAATTAGACCTTTGTCTGAGGTTTCTGTTATGAAGATTGTTTCCCAATTTGTTGCTCCCCTTCTCATTTTAGTTACATTGGTTTTGTTTGTACAAAAACTTTTTAATTTGATGTAATCAAAATTGTTTATTTTACATTTTGTGACTCTTTCTAAGTCTTGCTTGGTTTTAAAGTCTTTCCCTTCCCAAAGATCTGACATGTATACTATTCTGTGTTCACCTAATTTACTTATAGTTTCCCTCTTTATGTTCAAGTCATTCACCCATTCTGAGTTTATCTTGGTGGAGGGTAATTTTCTACCTCTTAAAAAACGTTGTCCTGCTTCTCTCTGAACTTTTATTCTATTCTGTTCATTAAAACATTTTAATAGCTTTTTCCTGATATAACTTTTATCATTTCTAATAACACAATAATATTCTATTACATTTTTAAGGCTCAATTTTTTCATCAGTTTCCCAATTACTTGAGGCAATCCAAACTAATTCTTAAATTTATTATAATTCTTCCCACACACATGCTTTAATTCTCCCTTTGCTTTGTTTGTGACTACTCCTTCCCCAATATCACTCTTTTTTATCTATCCCCACTTCCCCCAGCTTGTATACTTGAGGAATTTGAAGCTATTTCTACTACCAGTTTGAATGTGGGGGGCAGGATCTCAACTAAGTATTTGCATGAAAGAAAGCAGCTGCTTCTGAATTGGGAGAAGAGATTCTAAGCTTCTAGGATTGAGAGGCTGGAGCCAGAATGGTGCAAAAGGTCCTCCCTGAGCTCTGATAGAGAAATGAAATATGGAGGTCTCTGAACATGGGGAGAGGAGCAGCCAGGGGTGGGAAAAAGTCTGATCCCTACCTTATTTGCATAGACCTGCCCTTGCCCATTCTAAATCAATGATTTTACCCCTATGCTCATTCCCAAACAGTATTATCCAGTTTAATATGATTCCAGAGAGGAACTGATCTTTCTTTTGTATTAAAAGACATTACTATACATTTGTTCAGTTAAGGATAATCAACCAGTCCTAATACATAATTAGGAGTAATTAGATTCTTCTTTATGTTGTGGAGGGCTTGAGGAGAACCCTCCAGGTTCCAGAAGGATACCCTTTGCAAGAATGCAAGACTTGGAAACTTAGCTTAAAAATAAAGAGAAATTTATTAATTTAGAAGGTAATGTTGAATCCAGCCAGGAGGACAGCATAGGTGGAAGACTGCCTCCTGGGAGGACAACATAGATGACCCTCTGGGGTCTTTATCCTCTTCACAACAGTGGATGAGTATGCACTCAGGCACAGGGGGTTGGGGGATGGGCTGATCATCTGACTGGGGTCTGCCAGAAGACTTAGGGGGTAACCCACATAGTTCTGGGGACTGAGAGATGACCCAGATACAACCTGATGGTATCAAAGGATAGCCTGGAGGTGTATCTCTTATGCACATCTCAAAACCTAAAGGAGGATTCTAGGAGGGGAATCCTCTGGGGTCTTATCTAGGAGTCACAAGGACACAAGGGACCAAAGGAACCCTGCCCCTCCCCCCAACAGTTTGGCCTAAAATACTTTTACAATTTGGGGGTACAGTATCCCATGCCATTGTGCCATTTACATTAGATTTGAAACTTACAAATTATTTCTAATAAATTTGTCAGAATATGTAGTTATCTGACAACAAAAATGTGGCCTGATGAGTCTACCACCCCTGTGGCCCTATGAGACAGGATGGCTTGGGCAAGACTTCCAGACCTCCATCCTAGGCTTGACCATGCAAGCCCAAATGACAGAGAAAAGTCACCTGGTTGTGATTTCCAGAGCCCTTTGGCCCTTTGTCATTGGGGGTGGGAGTGGGGAGTAGCTTCCCTCTCCCCCATTATCCTGGCTGGGATTTTGAGGGTTATAAACCTTATCCTCTGGAGCAAGGAGGGATTGCAGATCAGCATGAAGGTTGAGATCTTGTTTGTTTGTTTTTTAATTCATTTAATTAATTAAGAATATTTTTCCATGGTTACATTATTCATATTCTTTCCCTCCTCTGAGATCTTATTTTTTTGAAGGAGGCCAGTTCCCTTCAATAAATAGTTATTGCCTTGGATCCCTGCTCAGTTGTTTTATTGCAGATTGGACAAATTTTGAATGTTAAATCAGAATGAGGAAAGTCCCCAAGAAAAAGTTAACTCTTTTGCAAATCCTCTGGATGTCTGTTTATCCATTGACATTATAACAAAATCTGCTGTTCTTTCACTCACGTTTTCAGTAAAATGAGTTTTGTTTCAACTGTAGAGGCCAAGGTTAATGAGAGATAGATCTAAATTGAAATATCTATAATTAAAATACCAGGTAGTACATGTAAATTATGTCAAACTAACAGTTTATTTAAGCTAAGGTAATCAAGGGAAGGGAATTGGGATGATCTAATCTTAAACCCCAAAGTCAGTGTACTAAACCCACTAAGTACTTTCTATACTATTCGAATTAACTCCTTAATTACTACTGAAAATTATGGGAGGTACAGGAACAAGGCCAAAGGAAGTCTCACAACTGATGTCCTTTCTCTTGGGTCTGGAGAAATCCCTGTAGAAAATCACCAGCAGCACATAGGATCACAGCAGAACAGGGAGGGGAGAATTGGCTTAACTCATACAGTCCACCTGTAGAGTGTATCCAACCTCAACCACTTCCCAGAAGCTGTAAACTTGTTTGAAGGAAAGTCCCAGCAGCTTAAAAGTCTTCTTCTCCAGAGAGCAACTCCACCATTTCCCTTGGAAGCAATATAATGTATTCCAACTATAAGAATCTTCTGTAGAACATAAGGCCAAGCTGTGTCATAAAAAATAAGCTCGCAGGCTTTTGATTCTTCACTGCTTACTATGAATCTCTTGGTAGTTCCAGAAGTATTGATTTTTCCTGAAGAACTTCTAATTTATTCCTGTGCTTTTCTGAGTAGAGATGAGTTTCTTTTCTAGAATTAAGGTTTATTCTTTGATATTTTTCCTATTTCACCTTTGTTGGCCCTGGGGATTCTTCAGTAACATTTGAATTCCTTTGATTTCTTTTTCAGTTTCATATCGAGTCTTCCATCTTCCATTATTTTTTTACATGCCTATATGATTTTTTAATAATTGTTTTCTGCTATTTCTCCCCTCCTCCCCAAGATGGAAGGCAATATATTGTACATGTGCTATCATATAACACCTATTTCCATGGTCATCATATTGTGAAAGAAGATATATCCACATATTGCTTACTTCTATTCTCTTTAACACATCAACATTCTCTTTATTAGCATTAAACAGGACATCTTCTTGAAAAGAGACACCACTGTTATGGCTCCCCCCCACCCCCAGATGGTAAATAATCTGATATAGGTTATACTAATGTTTTCATGCAATATGTGACAGAAGATACAAATCACATAATCAGTAAAAAACTCATAAAGGAAATAAAGTAGAAGATGGCAGGTTTTGATCTGGAATCACAATATTTTGCACTATTACACATGTAAAAATATTTATCAGATTGCTTGCAGTCTCAGCAAGAGAATTAATTCAAACTTAAAAAAAAACAAAAGTTAAAAAATTGTTTTCTCATGTAATTGGGGGAAAATATTATTAAAAAGGATTTGCAATAAGACTCCAACAATTTCTTTTTTGACTGTGGATAACATTTTTATGAGTCTCTTGTGGATATACTGGAAACTTGCTTTGCTGATAATAGTTTTAGTTTTTCACAGTTGATCAGAATACCATATTTGTTATTGGATACAGCATTCTCCTGGTTCTGCTCATTTCACTTTATATTGGTTCATATAAATCTTTCTAGGTTATTTTGAACTCACACTGATCTTCATTTCTCATGGCCCAGTAGTATTTCATTAAAACAACATAACATAACTTGTTCAGCCATTCCCCAATTGATAGACACCCCTCAGAAGGTGAAGAAAGTTGGCAAATATATTTAATTGGTGACTCAATGGAACTACTGTACTTTAAGCCAAGAAATAAAGAGGTGGTCAGTAGTAGCTTGTGAACTTGGCAGAATTTAAAATAACAAAGATGTAGTTGTTGAGTTTTTATGAACAAACTTAATAAAGACCTGGGGTAGGCAGCATTTTTCTGCCTTAGATTCAATACTGTGTATTGGTTCCAAGAGAGAAAAGCAGTTAAGGCTAGGTAATGGGGGTACAGTGGGGTTCAGTGATTTGTCCCAGGTCACATAGCTATGAAATACGAGGCCAAATTTAAACTCTAGACCTCCCGTCTCTCGCCTGGCTCTTAACCCACTGCGCCACCTTAAGCTGCCCCCCATTAAGACTATTAATCATTATAGCTGTCCAATAAAAAGTCAATAACTGTATCTTTGTTAAACAGTCTGCCAAGTTCACAAGCTACCATTGGCTTTCTTTGTATTTCCTGGCTTAAAGTACAGTAGTTTTATTGGGCCACTAATTAAGCATTTTTACAAATTTTTTCCATCATCTTTGGCCCTCTCACTTGCTTGCGCCTCTAGGGGTTTTTGAAACCATCACAGACCACATTTGCTCAATTCTGTTCCTTTCTGTAGTCCTCCTGACCAGTAGTGGCCAGAATCAGCCTTGAACTTCTGGCGCCTTGAGATGATGCAAAAGATTCCTGTTGCTATGACGACGTTCCCCAGGGAGGGCAGAACTTGATAGTGAGAGAACTGACTTTGTGGTTCCCATGGAGACCGTTGCCAGGGAGCTGCGCTTTCCACCTTTGGATAGTCAGGAATGAGCTAATTTTTGTAGTGGGGTATTTAAAAATGTTCATTCCTCCTTTCCCTGCATTGGGATGAATAAGGTTTGATTCCACAGCCATTTCTTCTTCTCATGCAGCTCATGCATCCCAGCTATGGAAAATAGCAAGTTTCACCTCCTTCCTCCCTTCTACATTAATGTATTCTCCCAATCTCTCTCTCCCTATCCTCACACATAGCTGTGCATCCAAACCTTTAATGCCTGAAGACTAAGTTTCTGAAAGAATCCTTTCTTCTACCCTTCTTAGTATGTTATCAGTACATCATTACGTAGTTTCTTCCTACTTTTCAAATAAATTTTCCTTTTTATATTTCTCTGAACTCATGTTTGTATAACAAAATTCCTACAAATTTCTGATCTTCTCACTAGAAAGGCTTAAGAGTCGTAAATTCATTTTTTTTTTCCATTTAGGATTACACTTAGCTTTTCAGGTTAAGTTATGGTTAGTTGTAAGCCGTTTGGAATATTATATTCTCATTTATCTTAGAAACTGCCAGGCCTTGTGTCTGAGGTCAAATCTGAACCTAGGACCTCTCATCTCGAAGCCTGACTCTCAATCCACTGAGCTACCCAGCTGCCTCCTGGGCACAGAGACTTGAAAGTAGCAAGTGTGTCTCTGGCCTGCTTCTGATCAGCTTGGTTGCCTGTGCTAACTGACTGCTGGTAGTCCACTTCACTAGAGCCCAAGGGCTTCTGGCTAGCCTTTTGTCCAGTTGTGGGGCTGAAGAAATAACTTGCTGTATTTTCTCATTGGATTTATTAATCAATGTGAAGTCTAGTGTGAATTTCAGGTTCTTTCTGAAGTAGGTAAGTAGGCATAGAGTGCTTCCATTCAGATAGCCATATGCTGAAGTCTCCTTTTTTATAAAGGCTTAAATCTAAGCCTTTATTCTTAGTAATTTAATTTATTCTTCATTATATCTAGTTCCTATTTGAGCCCTGATGCAGATACTGCTGTCTGGGGACACCTACAGGAAGCTGATGAAAAAGCTGAAACCTTTTGGCCCTCCAAAATTCACTTGCAGTCAAGGGGTGGAGCAGAGGAAGGAGACAAAGGCTGAGGGTGAGTTGGAGGATGAGCCTTTCTCCTCAACCCCAAGCACTTCCTTTCCAGGGGTCTGGATGGAGGCTTCCATTAAGCAGTTAGATGCTAAAATGTGATTTCAAACTAACTCACTAGCTTTTTGCTAGTGAGCCCCACAGAACATGATTCCAAGTCCCTCAAAGAATCTGGACAGACTGGTTGCAGCACCTACATGAAATCTCATTGAGATAATTGAAATATTTTCACCAATGTATTAGAGCATTGCTTTTATCTGTTATTTTAAGTGGGGTGAAATGATTTGATTGGTTCAATAAACTCTCACCATTGAAATGAAAGAAATTATTTTTGGTTGTGTATGTTTTAAGGCTTCTAATCTATGAAGCTGGTGTTGGGGTGGATCTGTGGGGGCTCTTCCATGTAGCAAGTACAGGGTCTACTCCTTGGCCCCTTCTCAGGAAATGGACCTGTGGCTGTGGGATGATGTGGCAAAGCTATTATGGTCTCTTGGTCTCTCCTCCCACTATGGTTGCTGAAGCAGGGTGAGGCTATAACCCCCCAAATTTGTCCAGGCTGCAGTGAAGGAACTGAGGCAGAGCTCTGAGCCAATAACTTTTTATTAAAGATACCTGGTCCTCTTCAGCAAATAGGATCATGGTCTGTGAACTCTGCATTCTCCAGAGTACAGCTTTTCTACCTTTTACAGCTCAGTCTAGTCTTCATGGTCCTGGACAGTTATTGGTGGATTCCAAACTCTTGGTATACCCCTAAATTATGTTGCTACACAATGACAAAGTGGGTGTATGGCAAACAGCCTGTCTACAGGCCATCCTTATGACACTTACTTTAGCAACTGGATCCTGAGCTGATAAGATCAAGTGAGGTTGCTAGGTCTTGAGTCCAGTCTCCTGTCAAGGCTGGCCTCCGATGGACCACAAGAAGAAAGTGATCCAGGTTGGAGGGGCTCTTGATGTATCCTGGGGCTTTTGGCTGAAGCTTGGGACATCTCTATCATACAATGCCTAAATGTTCATATCTAGGGTGAGGGATTCTTTCTCTAATCTTGCAAGTCATGTTTCCAAGTTATAAAGTTTAACAGGAGATGAAAGAACCTATTCAACTATAACTTACATTTAATCACTCCTAATTATATTATGCTTTGATTAGTTGATTATCCTAAAAAGAAATATCAAGGTATTAATCATTACCCCTAAGGAATCACATTAAAATGAATGATACAGCTTAAATCATTGATTGAATATGGGTAGGAGTCTCCCAAATCAGGGTAGGGGTTCCATTATTTCTCACAAGGCAATATCAAAGGATTGGCCAGTAAAGTAGGAGTTGTGATTTAAAATTAGGCAAGCTTATGCATGGGTTTGTGGCTCTGTCTCTTCTGATTTATATTTCTTTGTTCAACGATAGGTGATTAACCTGTGATCTGCAAGATGAAAGTCTACTAGTTGCTCAGTTGATGCCAACTGAGATGCAGAAGATGTCCATTCTATCTACAATAGCAATTATGAAGATGATCCCCAGCAGGAGGAGAGGTATAGCAATTCTAGGACAAATGGACCTTGAAGGAATTATTTATATAGTGTAGAGACTGGATGAAGCATTACAATCATGCAAATTGCTTTTGGTTTTGACAGCTAAGTCTCAATCTTTTTGGAGAATATAAGAATAGTTTTAAGTTACCACCACTTGAGGTTTTCTGTCAATGCATACTTGTGAGTCCCAGTGTGTTAAACTTTCCTATTGTTTAGAGGGAGTAAATAGCTATTTTAGACCTAATCTACCCTGTACTGTACATTGACTTGAAATTTAAAATTTAAGTAATTTTCCTTAGGATTCTGGGGTGGAGTCATAAAGATCCAAAGAGTGTAAAAAGAAAAAGAACCTGACTTATATTTAGGAAGTCTCAATTTCTCAGGAGTGAACTGGGTCATCAAATACTGGTTTATGGCTGAAAGGGTTCCCTTCTTGGAAAGGTTTAGCACCTCAGCCTCCTGGCCCCAGTAGCAGTGACAATTATTAAGTTATACACATATTTAAAATAATGTTTTATTTTCCCCTATTACATGTAAAAAAAACAATTTTAATTTTTCAAAAGTTTTGAGTTCCTAATTTTCTCCCTTCTTCTGACTCTTCCTTCCTCACTCTCTCCTTACCCTCCCCACTCCCTGAGACAGCAATCAATCTGATACAGATTTTACATTGCAATCATACAAAACATTTTTCCATATTAATCATTTTGTGAGAGTTCTCAAATAAAAGAAATGAAATACAGTATGTTTCAATCTGCATTCAGTCTCCATCAGTTCTTTCTCTAAAGGCAGATGACATTTTTTCATCATGAGTCTCTGGGATTGTCTTCAAACACTGCATTGCTGAGGATAACTAGATCATTCACAGCTGTTCATTAAGAAATATTGCTCTCAAGGTGTATAGTGTTCTTCTGGTTCTGCTCACTTCACTCTGCATTGATCCTTTCATGTAAGTCTTCTGGGATTTTTCGGAATTCATCCTGTTTGTCATCTCTTATAACACAATAGTCTTTTGCCACTATCATGTACCACAACTTGTACAGCCATTCCCCAATTGATGGGAAATCCCTCAACTTCTAATTCTTTGTTACCACAAAAAAGAGCTACAATAAATATTTTTGTACAAATAGGTCCTTTCCCCCTTCTTTTGATTTCTTTAAGATTTATGATAAACACATTGAGCATTTTTTTTATGATCTTAAGACATATATTCATGGGAGACATCTTATTGGAGGAGAGTCTGAGTCAAATGCTTTTTTTGAAATTAAAAAAATAAATATAGTAAGATCTTACAGTCTTTCTATAGTCAGATTTCAGTCAATCCTCTCTTTCAAGATATGGTCTTTGGTAGAGAAAGTTCTATAAAAACTTGCCTGTTTGCATTTAATATTTATCTTTGAGTATACATAAAGCAGCTTTACAATTTTTTAAAATAGGCATGTAGATTGTTAGTTATTACCTTTTTTCTCTTTTGAATTTTTTCCCATCTGGACATATTTTAAAAACTGATCCCTGACCTAGAGATCAGAGATCCTAGATTCAAGTGTGGCATCAGATGCTTCCTAGTGGTGTGACCCTGGGCAAGTCACTTAACCTCTATTACCTAGCACTTACATTCTTGTGCCTTGGAACCAATGCTCACTATTAATTCTAAGATGGAAGGTGAGAGTTTAAAAAGAAAACTGTTTCCCAAGAGCCTTTAAATTTGCATTGGCTTCCATCTGCGTTTTCTATAAATATATCTTATGAGATTCTTTCTGGATTCATTCTTCTTGTCTTTTCTACTTCCTGATGCAATATAGGTGAACTTGCCTATAGGAGCCTTTCTTAGAGCAGGCACAGATATTTCCTGGTTCATGGTTCCACACTGTCATATGGAAACTTGGGGGAGCCTACTTTGAGTTAATAATGACCAAAAGGCAAGACTGAGTTGACTCATAATGAAGAGTAACTAGATCAATTGCAGAGCCAAAAGAGCCGGTGAGTCAGGCACAGCAAAGGGAAATGAGGAATTCCTTAAGTGGAACTCAGTAGATAAACAAAAGGGTAATATAACTCAGTTTGCTCCTTTTCTTTCCCAGAAGCAAGTGAAAGGAGATTGGCCTGAATTGCCTCCAGGAAGGAAGGTAAGGGAGGACCATTGGCCCCATTCCAGCCATTTCAATGGTATGTATATGGCTGTCTTTATCTCTTCTTTGTGTTTGTTTTTTTCCCCCTGATTTTAAATGAATTGATGTTCAGAGTTTGAAGTATCCAGTGACCTCTTGAATTCTGAAAGGTCAGAAGATCCTGGGAGGCCTGAAAGATGGCAATTTCAGTGTTCCTAGAATGGCAGATAGATGGAGAAGCATCTGTATCAGAAGAGCAGAGTTAGTCACCCAAGGGAAGGGAACTTTAGGGAATGTGTTTACCATCTAAGTAAATGCCTTTAGTCTTACGTTTATTGAGGGAGCAGCTAGGTGGCTCAGTGGATGGAAAGATAGGGTCCAGGGTTCAAATGTGACCTCAGACACTTCCTAACCCTGTGACCCTGGGCTAGTCACTTGACTCCCATTGCCTAACCCTTATCACTCTTAGAACCAATCAATTAGTATTGATTCTAAGAAGGATGGTAAGAGTTTGTTTTTTTTAAAGTTAATTGAGTCTATGGCTGATTGTTAATAGGAAATATGCCAGAGGGGATTCAGAAGCTATCATATTAGAAACCCCACAGGGTTAGTCCTAGAAACCTGAAAGTACTTGTGACCTCTGGAAGGACCCAAATCTTGAATGTAAGTCCACATTCAGGGAGTGGCCCTGGAAGGAGTGCTATACTTTTATATAGCACACAAAAGGTGGCTTGGTATGGAGGATTAAGTACAGGTCTGAGAACCAGGAACACCTAGCTCTAATTCCCATTTCTGCCCTGTACCAGCTATGTGATCCTAGGAAAGTCATTTAACTTCTCAGTGCCACTAACAACTCTTCAGGACTGCAAGTTTTGGAGCAGTTGCTGATCAGAGGGAGTTCCTTATACCACTGAAATCACAGGTCCAGTGCAAACACATACATACATACATGTATATGCCGATAACTATTTAGGAAAAGTGTATGATACATCTCTGAATTCAAAGAACCAGGTTAGTTCTGGGACTAGAAAGGTTCATTTGAGTGAAAGTTTTGTGATTAGGTAAAGGATTTTTTTTCCTTAAAACTATTTAAGATATTTTCACATGAAACAGAGATTGTGTGAATGTGTGGTGGTGGGAATAGGGTAGCAGGGATTATCTAATGTTACATATGTTTAATTGCCAAAAGTGGGCATTTGTATACAACTTCCTCAACAAGTACTTTATGCAAGGGCTTGTTTCCTTAACATTTTCTGAGTTTACAAACATTCTTGTCAGTGTGTATGTTCCTAACTTTTCTAGAATGAAAAATTATGCCTTAACACAAACTTTTGATTTTACAATACAGTATATTAAGCTTCATAACTCTTGTTTAGAGGCCAACTTTCCTCATGTTATACAGTATAGATACTCAAATTCTAGATTAGTGGAATAAGATTGAGACACTCATTAACATCTCTGCTCTTTACTAGACAATGAAATCTATTTTGAAAATATTTAATTTTGAAAAAAGTAAACATTTTAATCTTATATTTAATTTTTAACAAAAAAAGACAGGTATGAAATTATATTGACAGACCATAGCATGATTCTATGTAATAAAAAAAAGCATTTAGGTCCTTCTCAAATATTTTCAAAGGTGGTAAAATTGTATGTCAATAGTAATGTTTGTGTCTAGGCTTATCATATAATCAAGTTAGAATGTGTAATCTAATCCTAATCTAATTCTTTTTTTTTTTTTAAACCCTTACCTTCCTTCTTGGAGTCAACACTGTGTATTGCCTCCAAGGCAGAAGAGTGGTAAGGGCTAGGCAATGGGGGTCAAGTGACTTGCCCAGGGTCACACAGCTGGGGAGTGGCTGAGGCCAGATTTGAACCTAGGACCTCCGGTCTCTAGGACTGGCTCTCAATCCACTGAGCTACCCAGCTGCCCCCCCCTAATCTAATTCTTACTGGTGGAAAAAATGAGAAAGGGCAGACCATATACACACAATGGGGACTACAAGATAAACAGAGAAACAACTTGGGTTAAGTGACTTGCCCAGTGTCACACAGCTGGAAAGTGTCTGAGGTCACATTTGAACCCAGGACCTCCCATCTCTAAGCCTGGCACTCAATCCACTGAGCTACCCAGATACCCAGCTGCCCCCTTGAATAGCATTTTTTAACAACTTCAAACTTTAAAAAACAACTTTTAAAAAAAGTGACTGGGAAATAGCTAAACTGTGGTACATGAATATGTTGAACATAACTGCTGTAAACATGAATGTAAGGAATTAATTTACAGAGACATGGGGAGACTTATATGAACTGATACAGCTAAAAAAAAAAAAGAGTCCAGAAAGATACAATTGCAAGGATCAAAATGAAAAGAACATTAATGTGAAATTGTAAACTATATGACTAAGCTTGGCTTTGGAGAAGGAATTAGAAAATGCAAGATCCTCATTTTGTTGAAAAGGTACATGACTCCAGATATTCAGATATAGTAGGCTGTGTATGTGGTCAGGCATGGTTGATATGCTGGATTAATGTCTGAACTGCTTTGTTGATTGAAAGAATAGGGTAGATTTTGAAATGAATGTCACATGAAAGCAAATGGTATCAGTAAAGATTTTGATAAAAAAAACACAAAGGGGCAGGGCGGTGATGCTGAAAAAAAAGGATTATTGTAAATTTGGGAATGGGGACAATAGGCAAAAGATAATTTCTTTTACATTTTAAAGCAAGTATATAATTAATTCTATCAGAGATAGTAGCAGCATCAAAATTCATCATTGTCCCCATTTTCTAGCAAGAGGCTGGGTGGATGGGGTTAGAGGCCTAGTCTCTATACCAGAAAGGTGTTATCTTGTTTCCAACAAAAGTCATTTGAGTTTAAGAAATATGTATATGTTCTCATTTTTCAAATTACACTGTGCTAAGCTTCACCAAAAAATCCACTAATGACTTTTTAGTAAGAATATGGCCTTGATAAATGATACTATTTCCTAAATTATAAGGTTTTGATAGTCCATCTGTGATCCCCAATGTAACAAGTCATCTATTTTTTCACCTGGAAGGCTTTAATATTAATAAAAGTAAAAGGAAATAAAAATGCTGCTAAGTGAAGTAGTTCTGCTATTTCAATACAAGAAGCAAAGACTGTAGTTTGTGGAATGTGTGAATAAAAGAACTTCCCCATCCCTTTTGATTTCAAGAATAAAACAGTAAATGTGCCAGAACACTAACATTTTTGATTATATTGAACACTTTGAGTACACATTTTAGGCTAGAATTTAATAGAAAACGAGTCAGTTTGTTAAAACATTTCCTTCTCAATTACTCATGGTAAAATCAAAAGAATACAAAACAAATTCACAAGAAACATGAATATGACATATCTTATATGACTTATCTTTGGAAAAACATGGAGTGATTTTCAATAAAAATGAAATCTTATCAAATATTTTTCCCAAACATTCACCACAATGAGTTTTTACCAAAACAATGATGTCCTTCCAATGTAAAATGTAGTTAAAATACACATTGTTTCTTTTGTACAATTAGCTTTTCCCCATTGTGCCCTACCAGTGTAAAATGTATTCAAGATGCACATTCTAATTGTTGTTTTGTGTTTGTAGGCATAAAGTGTAACTTTACTTAAGATTCAAGGCTTCTGGGTAGGTACATTACAGGAAGGTTTACTTTCTGTAAGGAGTTCTTTCCTAGGAACTAATTTCAAAGTGTTGTGATCTGTGTGAATACCTTGTATAACAGATTTTCTGAGTATTAATTCAACATCAGAACCTATCTTGATCAACTCTTCTATTTTCTCGGGTGAAGTCTCATTTTTATGACTCTTGAATTCTTCATTTATCTTTTTTCTTGATGCTTCAAGTGCTCTGACATCGTTTTTAAAAACTTGTTGTCTAGTCCTATGCAAGGTTTTAAAAAGTTGTAACACCTTGGTGGAGTCAACCATCTCTGTAGACCAGTCTTTTGATTCCGACTCCCACGGAGCCAATCACCTCCTTATTCCAGCCTGCTCCGAGTCTCAGTAGCACAGCTTTCCCCAGACCCCACTCTTTTTTACTTTATCCGTTTCCTCGGTCCGGTCACATTCCTTAGAGGAGAAAGGGAAGAGGGAAGGAAAGAGAGGAGGGGATCGGGAGGAAAGATAGGAAGTGATACAATCTAATGTTATACACATGCATGGCATAATTTTAGTTTATTACAGGAAGATATATAGCATAAAATTAACATGCTCAAATACAGCAGACTCTAAACGCTGCAACTTTCTCGATAATTGTTTCACTCCGCCCCCACCCCACTGCGCTAGGTGAAAATGCGTTAGCTTCCCCTTTCTCAGTCAGCGTCCAATTGCGCATTTATACACTTGACCTCAAATCAGTTACCGTATTTTAGTAGCATTACCAAATGACATAAGAACACAGGCATTAAAAACCCTATAGCGCGACCTGCAACTCAGGGGGAGGGATGTATATATACATATATGTGTAAATTAAACTCATGCCTCCCCACTGGCTGAACCGGAGCTCCCGAGGAAAACGCTCCGGGCGGGAGGCCAGGAAGAGGGGCCCAGGAAAAGGGCTGCGCTTTTGCTTCCTCTCACCAGCAACCGTAAGCCGTTGGTTCCCAGTCGGGTCTCTGCTTCTCTAGCCAGCCTTAGTTACCCCGAACGTATGCATTCTTAGGGGTTCCCCCTACCCGCCGTCCTTCCTCATTCCATCCGGACCCTCGCTGGGTCCGGCCTGGTCCACACCTCCCCTTCTGTTCCCAGGCTGGCTTCCACCATTCCCGCTATGGGCAGCAAGAGAGGGCAATGAGCCCCCCCCGGGCTCTTAGCTAGGTTAGGTAACAGAAAAGAAACCGAGGAGACTTCACCACCTCACTAAAGGAGCCTCAGGCTGATTTCCTTCAAGGTCAAAAGTACCTCCCCGGAAGCTGAGGGAATTTTGGGTATTTAGTCTTTTGCCAACTTCCGATGTCTTTCCCTCTTGGGTCGTTGTGGGCGGAGCCATTTGAGCTGGATCTAAGGCCCCGTTATTTTTTTTCGGGGGGGGGGGGGGGCCGGTGTGCTAATTTCTAGTACTGATCCTATGATTATGTATATATATATACACATAACCAGTGCAATTGCTTGTCAATTCCGGGAAGGGGGAGGGATGAGGGGAGGGAGACAACATGAATCACGTAACCATGAAAAATGTTTTAAAATAATATTAATAAATAATAATTACTAGTATAAATCCCCATGTTGATAGCGATGATAACCATAACGGTAGCTAACATTTATCTTTTGTCACTTTACAAATATTGCCATATTTCATTATACGTGTAGCCCCTCAATAAATATTTATTAAACAGCAACTTTTATGTGGCAGGAAGGAAGCAAAAGCAAAAAAACAATGCCTGTTCCCAAGGAACTCAAATTCTAATGGGCTTTTCTATATATCTCCAACACAGCTCAGCAGCAAGAACTAGAAAGAGAAATCCCATTCAAAATCACCTTAGACAAAATAAAATACCTAGGAATCTACCTCCCAAGACAAACACAGGAACTATATGAACACAACTACAAAACACTCGCCACACAACTAAAACTAGACTTGAACAAATGGAAAAAATCATGATATCAAATTCTAATGGGCTAGACTTTTCAGACATCTATGCATAAACAAAATGTACAGTATAAAGCAGAGAGAGGAAACAGGTGTAAAGAAAACTTCAAATGGGGTCATGTGCGATGATAGTGAACCACCTGATTGAGAAAAAATTATAAACACAGTTAAGAGTCAGAAATATATTTCACTTAACAGGAAAATTGGAGGAAACATAAAGAAAGAATATAGGAGAATTAGAGAGAGATTAGATGGGAGAGATTAGTCCTAAACGAAAAAATGCTAAGATGTATGAAAATATGTATGCTTTTTTTTGAGTTGTTCAAAGAATCAGTACCTGATTGTATCAACTGAAAGGGTAGGGGTTTGAATAATTTTGGAGGAGACATTAAAGAAGAGATATCCCAACCTTTTTAGGGTACTCTAGAACCCTGAGAAATAGAAATATGTAGTAAACATCACTCCAGGAACCACATTTCAGTGTGCACTCTCTACACTTTCAAAGAGTGATCTGAAGTGTTAAGTCAGGTCATCAGAGTAAAGGGAAATTTTAATAAATCAAACAGCTCTGAAGATCCCTAAAATTACCCACCATCTTTAAATCTTAAATACCAGATAATTTCCCCATCCAACTTGCAAGTGAAACCTTCCATATGTGTAATCTCCTTTATTAGAATGTGAACTTCTTAGGGCCAGAATTATCTAGCTGACTTTTCTCTCTTATTCCATTTCCCCAGGGCTTAGAACAGTACTGTGTACGTAAGTTAACACTTAATAAATGCTTCATTCAATCATTCAAATAGTTGTAGACAACAAACATTTATCAACTGCCTACTTAGTGCTAGAAGGGGCCTGGGATCTCTTTAAAAGAAGGTGTCACCTGGAAAAAATACAAAAGTACTAATGTAGTTATCGTAATTCAAGTATAATCTGAGGAACCACACAGAGCTATAGCACTGGAATTCCCACTGAACTACAGAAAAGAAGAAGGTACTTAAGTAGATTTTAGGAAAATCAGGGAAGCAACAGCTAGGTTACCTAAGTTCACAAAAGCTTAGGAAAGATGTAATAATATCCAGAGGCTAGGATGATTGGAGATGGTTCCTTTTTCTTAGGTTTGATGGTGCTTCTACAACATAGGTTCTTAGGCAAAAGAGCAGTTTTGTGATTCTGGGCAAGTCACTTAAATTCTCCAATTTCAGTTTCCATACTTGTAAAATGGGGATAATAATAGCACTCCCCTGGGAGTCAGGAAGATGAAATCAGGAAAGACACAAGATCAATTTGTAGTCAACTCAGAATCATTCCCTGAAAATTGTCCGCAAAGGTAAAATGTATCAGTGGATATATTTGAGATAGTTATTGCTAAGGCTATCTATTGTCTTTGGGCTCAAATATAAAACTCTTCTGGTTGGTTTTTAAAGTCCTTTACAGCTTGGATACAATCTTATTGGCCACTGTGCCGAGCAAGTCCCTCTTTGGTGCAAACTCTGATATGGATTCTAGTTTCTAGCTGCTGTGGATTTACTCTTCTGACCTTTCAAAGCTTTACAAGGTTATAACTGTGTCATCATGGGCAACCCTTTGCCTCACTTGAAAACTAAATGATGGACTGAATAATCAGCACTTACTAAACTACTCCTGTGGTGAGGTGTTAGAAGTGAACCCCCTGGGGTTCCGGAAGGATACCTTTTGCAAGTATGCAAGACTCCAAAACTTAGCTTAAAAATAAAAAGAGAAATGTATTCATTTAGACAGTAATGTTGAGTCTGGCCAGGAGGATAGTATAGGTGGAACAGCAAGATGAAAGCTGCTCCCAGAATCCATCAATTCTGGGGATTATATGTATTTTTACAACAGTGGGGACGCGATGCTGTGTCATGGTGAGAATGTGATTCTAGAGTGGTAAACACTCAGGCATTCCATGGGGGGAGGGCAGTTTGATCATCTGATAGGTGTCTGCCTGAAGACCCTCATAGTTTAGGGGACAGATGGATGCCTGTGATACAGCCAGATGGTATCAGTGTAGCCTGGAGGTGCATCTCTAAAGCCATCTCAAATCTAAAGGACAATTCAAAGATGATAAAAATCTCAGGGTTTTATCTTGGAGAAGTTATCAGGTGTTCCTGGGTTAGGAGTCACTGGGACAGAAGGGAGCAAAAGAATTTCCCTGCTTACAGTTTGCCTGGTTTGGGGGGGGTCAGATGGCCATGCCACTAGTAAGTAAGAGGTGGGATGGGGAAGACCTTGGGATCAGTATTTCCACTAATAATAATTCACACTTCTGTGGTGCTTTACAATTACAGTGTGCAAATCACTGACACTCACAACTCTGGGAAAGAGTGTCCTTTCTACACGTGGAAAATGAATTTTAGCTGAAGTGTTCTGTGATCACCTTGCAGGCTCCAAGGACTCCCCATGAGAGCTCTAGGTCTAACTCAAGTTCTTCCCTCTTTAGCTGCTTGGACCACGAGATGGGGGGCTGGGAAGTCATCAGATCCGCTTTGGCAAAAGAGATGCCGAGTAATCTTTTCCTTTGGGGAACCTGGATGAAGTGATCATTTTCTAGAGTGCCACAGACCTGCTTATTCTTGCTTGCATCTACCGGAGGGGAGCACAGATCCCCAAAAGGCAGTTAGGTTGTGCTTTGCCTATAGGACCGAAGTCTGGGAGAAAGGACTCAAAATTTAGCCTCTGACACTTAGCTTTGTGATTCTGAGCAAGTTGCTTAACTTCTCCAATTTCACAGTTTCCACCTCGGTAAAATGGAGATAATAATAGTCCTCTCTGGGGAGTCCAGAGGATCAAATCAGTTAACATATGTAAAGCACTATGCAAATGACCCTCTGGGGGGAGGGCAGGAGACCAAATCAGATCTAGTTCCTGCCTTAGGTAGGGGTGCTTACATTTTGCTGGGGGTGGCATGAAATGAACATAAATAACAATTAGACTCTGCAGAATATGTTAATAAGTGCTGGGAAAGAAGTGAAAACAACTTCACTTCAGTTACCATATGTAAAACAGTATGTAAATACTAGTTGTGGAGTTGGGGGAAGAGACTGAATTAGGTCTTTTTCCTGCCCTAAGGGTGTTTGTGGTTGAGAGAGATTAGGCATGAAGGTAAATAACAATTAGACTGACCAGAATATGTGAATAAGTGCCCTGAAAGACACAAAAACATTATCTCTTTCCAAGCAGAAAGAACTTTTTTTTGACTAGGGAGGATTTGTAGGTTATTCATGGAGAAAGGATTGATTTGAGGCCTTGAAAGGTTGATTGGTGGAAATTAGGGGAGGTGTTCTACACCTGGGGCAGCTAGGTGGCACTGTGGGTAGAGTGCTGTCCCTGAAGTCACGAAAACTCATCTTGAGTTCAAATCCATCCTCAGGCACTTGTTAGCCCTGGGACTCTGGGCAGGGCCCTTCACCCTGTTTTCCTCAGTTTCCTCATGTATAAAATGAGTTGGAGAAGGAAATGGCAAACTCCTCCAATACCTTTGCCAAGAAAACTTCAAATGGGGTCAGAAAGAGTTAGATACAACTAAAATGACTGAACTACAAAATTCCACATCTAGGAATAGCATGAACAAAGGCAGAAATGTTTCCTTATAGTGAAAGTATAAGCTGTCTTATTTCCATCCTGTGTGGTCATCTGGACCCTTCTTCAAATTGATCTATTCATTGCATTCTTGTCCCCTCAATATACCCAGGTCTGGAATATCCTTCACACACATTTTTGTTTATTTGCTTATGCAAATTCTATCTGTCAACTGGTCAAAGGATACAACAAGCAATTTTCAGATGAAGACATCAAAAGCCATCAATAATTATATGAAAAAATGTTCTGCATCCCTCTAGATTAGAGAAATGCAAATTAAAGCAATGCTGAGGCACCACCTCACACCAACAGATCAGCCAATGTGGCAGTAAAGGAAAGTGGTAAATGCTGGAGAGGATGTGGCAAAACTGGGACCCTAATGCATCTTTGGTGAAGTTGTGAATTGATCCAACCATTCTGTAGGGCAATTTGGAACAATACCCAAAAGGCTATAAAGCTGTGTGTACTCTTTGGTCTAGTGGTATTACTGGGTCTGTATCCTAAAGAGATAATAAAAAATAGGGAAAGGACATATTTGTACAAAAATATTTATAACTACTCTTTTAATAGTGGCAAAAAATTAGAAATTGAGGAAATGGCTGTACAAGTTGTGGTATGTTGCTAATGGAATACTATTGGGTAATAAGAAATGATAAGCAAGATGATTTCAGAAAAAGCTGGAAAGACCTGCAAGAACTAATGTAGAGCAAAATAAACAGAATCAGGAAAACATTGTACATAATAACAGCAATATTAGATGATGATGATCTGTGAAAACTTGGCTACTCTCAGCAATGTAATGATCTGGGACAATCTGCCTCTAGAGAAAAGAACTGTTGGAGCCATCTTTCACATCAGTGTATTTAGAGTTTTATTTTTGTGTTTTGGTTATGAATGAGTGTGCTCTTACAACAATGACCAATATGAAAAATGTATTTTGCATGACAAAAAATTAAAATAAAAAGTTAATTAAAAATAATTCTATCTGTTAAAGCCCAGATTAAATCCTATCACACTGGTGATACCCTCAATGATCCATGAATTCCCTGAATTTCTTTGGTATTTACTGTCTAGGTTGAAATATGGAATTTGTGTAGAAGAGTGCTAGTTAAATGGATCATGTTTTTCTTTTTTTCCTGGTAGCAAGTACATTCTATGGGAAGGCATCCTTAAATTAATAGAAAGAGCTCAGGATTGCAAAGGAGCAACCTTGGGTTCTAGTCTTGACTTGGAAATAAATATGCCTTTATTTCAATAGTGTTTTGTAGTTGTTTTCATATATTTTCTATGTGTTGAGAAAGATAGATTCATATGACCATTTTATACATTTTGTAGATATTTTAAAATGTAATTATTTCTCTTGCTAGCTCTTTCAGTTGAATTTTATTAGTAGTACATTGAAATTCTGAAAATTACTATGGATATTTTATATTCTGCAACTGGTAAATTTGTTGGTTCAATAACTTCGTTTTCTCTTTTAGATTTTCTTTTTTCTTTGTTAGTTACATTAAAGTACTCAGATATCTCCTTTCTTCCCTCCCTCTACGCTATACCAAAGAAGGTATCATTTGACCCCCAAAAAAGTATATATAAAACCACATCATGCATATTTCTATTCATCATTTATTTGGAGATAGACATTTATAGTTATTCTTCAAACAAGATTTCTGTTACTGTATATAATGTTCCCTTGGTTCTGCTCCTTTTATGCTTTATAACTTCATGTTTGTTTTACTCTCTCTATATATATGTATATATATATTTATTTTTTTTTTAACCCTTACCTTTCATTTTAGAATCAATACTGTGTATTGGTTCCAAGGCAGAAGAGCGATAAGGGCTAGGCAATGGGGGTCAAGTGACTTGCCCAGGGTCACATAGCTGGGAAGTATCTGAGGTCATATTTGAACCCAGGACCTTCCATCTCTGGGCCTGGTTCTCAATTCACTGAGCTGCCCCCTTTCTCTCTATATTTTTAATTAACCTGTTCATCATTTCTTATTACATCACAATCATTTGGTACAACTTGTTTATGATTGAAGGACATTCCCTCAATTTCTAGTTCTTTGCCACCACAAAGAGTTGCTATAAATATTTAAGAATATATGGGTTCTTTTCTTTTTTCCCTGATCTCCTTCCCTTAATTTCTATTTTTTGTTTTATTGCTAAGGTAGTATTTCTAGTACAATATTAAATAATAGTATGAAAATGGGTATTCTTGCTTTACCCTTGATCTTATTGGAAAATTCTCCAAACATTCTTTTAAATAGAATGTTTGTTTTTGTTTTTTGAGTAGTTTTAGATACTATGCAGCATTTTAGGGAAAAGCTCATTTACTATTATGCTTTAAGTTTTGAAACAGGTTTTGGAATTTGTTAAAATCCCTTTTACTACCTATGAATTAATAATGTGTGTTTTTTTATTACTATGATTAGTTTCACTAATAATTGTCCTTATGTTAAACCAACCCCTCATTCATAGTATAACTCCAACTTGGTCATATATAATCTTTTTAATACATTATACTAATCTATTTGCTAATATTTGATATTTTTATTTTTTAAAAACATTCACTTATAGTCAAGTGATTGATTCCATTCCAACCCTTCATTTTAATTCCTATTTCCCCATTTATGAGGAATGCTGATCTATAGTTTACTTTGTCTCTCCTTGGTTTTTGTTCGGTTGTGTTCCACTCTTTGAGACCCCCATTTAGAATTTTCTTGGCCAAGATACTGGAGTGATATATCATTTCCTTCTCCTGCTCATTTTGCAGCAGAGGAACTGAAGCAAAAGGTTTGCCTGAATTATAGAGTTTGTAAGTGTCTTGAGGCCAGGCTTGAACTCTGGAAGATGAGCCTTCCTGATTCATGGATAGACCATGCCCCCTAGCTGTTGCTATCTTTGGCTCAAACATCAGGAAATATTTATATCACAGAAAAAGCATGGAAGTGTTCTTTCTTTTCCTACTTTTATACATAGTTTATATAATAACAGAATTAAATGTTCTTTTAATCTTTGATAGAATTCATTTGTAAATTCTTTGTTCATTCTTTGTCTCTGATCCTGGGTTAATTATTCTCTTCTTATTCTGAAAATTTTACATTTTTGTAAATTTTTTATCCATTTCATCAAGTTATGAGTTGTTTTAGAATATAATTGGGCAAAATGTTCTCTAATTGTTTCCTTCTTTTCCTCTTCATTTACTGTAAATTCTCCTTTTTTTAAATTTTCCAAAACAACAAATTAGTTTTCCTGTCTTTTTACAGACTAGTTAATTAATAAAATTGGTTTTTTAAAAATAACTCTTAGTTTTATTCACTAATTCAGTGTTTTTTTTTCTGCTTTCAATTTTGTTTACCTCCTTCAGTTTTCATGATTTCTATTTTGGTTTTGAGTTGAAGGCTTCTGATTTATTGCTTTTCTAGTTCCTTTAGTTACATTTCTAATTCTTTGTCTCTATTGTCAATGAAATAATTTATACATATAACAATTTTTTTCCTGAGTACTATATTAGCTTCATCCCATGCATTTTGGTATCTTGTTTTATTTATAATTTCATTTAATTTAAATTTTCTTATTTCTATGATTTGTATTTCTACCATGTTTGCATTTTTTCCTTTTTTTTCCTCCTAAGATCACCAAAATAGGACAAAACTACATCCAGGCTCCTCATGTATCTTATTTAATTTTCTATTCTATCTGTGAAAATCTTAGGGCTCAGGACCTGCTAGAGAGCCAGGCATGGAGAGGGGAGGTCCTGTGTTCAAATTTGACCTCAGATACTTCCTAGCTGTGTGACACTGGTCAAGTCACTTAACTCCCATTGCCATATAGATTCTAAGATGGAAGGTAAGGATTAAAAAAAAAAAAGTGGACACTAGTTACTTCTTTCCCTCTTTCCAGTTGATGAAATGTGTGTACTTTTCTCTGTTTTCTTGTCTCCTGTATTTCCATTTCATAGTCTCTGCTCAGTTCTGAATTCATCAGAAATGCTTGAAAACTGACTCCCTCAGTTAGAATGTAAATTCCTTGAGAGGTTCATCTTTCTTTTGTCTTTGTGACCCAAGATCTTAGTACTGTGTTTGGCACATAGTAAGCACTTAATAAGTAAATAATAAAATTCATTCATTCAAGTACTGATTGGGAGACATGGGTGTGGACTTGTATAACTAGAAAAGAAGACACAAATTGATCTTTGTGAACAATTATAAGCACTAGAGGAAGGTAATCAGTATCCAATGAGGCCTTTTCCACTGTACTTTAAAAAAAAAAAACCCTTATAGATATTCCTTATCTGTTCCAAGGCAGAAAAACAGTAAGGGTTAGTCAATCGGACTTAAGTGATTTGCTCAGGGTCACACAGCTAAGGAAGTGTCTGAGTCCAGATTTGAATCCAGGACCTCTTGTCTTTGGGCCTTGCTCTCTATTCACTGAGCTACCTTTTACATTGTATTTCACAGAAAGAAGCAAAAGCTGGGATGTTACAAAACGGTTTTGGTAATGAAGAGTTGTTCATATTTTATTTCCTTTAATTCTCACAAAAACCCCTATGAGGTAGGGTGCCTATCATCCTCATTTGATAGAGAGGGAAACTGAGATGGAAAAGGGTTGGATGACTAGACCAGGATCACACAGTTTATGTCTGAAACAGACTTTGAACTCAAGCCTTCTTGATGCTAGGCCCAACACTCCTTGTACAATGGCACCCCCTTGCTATCTCCGCTTGTCAGCTGCAGGGGAAGAAGTCTTCACCCTGGTGGATCAGAAATCTGAGTAATCCAATTTGAGTGATTTAAAATATTTTTCCATGATTCCATGATTCATGTTCTTTCCCTCCCCTCCTTCCTCCCCCTCCCGAAGCCAACAAGCAATTCCACTGGATTTTACATGTGTCATTGATCAAGACCTATTTCCATATTTGTTAAAGTCCCCAGGAGGGGGCAGGACTGAGACCAGGGTGCCACAGGTAAGGAATGTAAAGATGGAGACTTGAACTCTGGACTCCAAACCCCAGGAGTCCTTGTTAGCTCCCAGAATGCCCTCTAATCTCACTGAGATTTCCACCTGGGCGAGGTCAAGAATTTCTATTTAACCTGGCTGTAAAGGCTTTTGGGTCTCTTTTCTACTTCTGCTTTGGAGCAAATGCGTCTCTCACGATGCGAGTGAAATTGAATTGGGCCTCTTGGTCCACCTAGCACATGCCTTTCTTACTTGTATTTTTCTTAAATTCTCAACCTTTAATAAACCTCTAAAAATATAATACTCTTTGCAGAGAGAAACTATTTTCTACCTGCCTCAGTTTCCCCCAAATTTTAACTGTTACAAGAATGAGGAAAATAATGGAGGAATAACAAAGGTAGAAATAATAGAGACCTTGCCTGTAGGTAAGGGCAAGGGAAAATATAAGAATCAAAATAATAACAGACTCATTGTGAGATCTGAATGGTTTTTGCCCACTGATGGTGGACAAAATACATTTCACTGCAGGCAACTAAGGGTTTTTAAACATACAGATCACAAAGGATGAAGTCATACCATTGAGACAGGTCCTTGGGAAAGTGCAACAAGGATGGTAGATATGACACCTGGTGCAGGATAAGGATTCTAGGAATTAGGGTGAGAGAATATTTCTAAAAAATGAGGATAGGCAGTTGGTGTAAGATTATGACTCAAACACCATCCAAGATTCATGGAACGGTCAGCAATAGCATGTTGTTGCCAGCAATAGGCATGTATCACTATGAGAGGCCTAAAGAAGGGGAGGCAGAGGGCACTTGGGTTCACTCTCAGACAGACTGAGTTTCAACCTCTTGTCAGAGGGCACTTAGATCTATATCTTAGCTGAGTTCCAAGTTCTCAACCTCTGATACATATTATTAATATTTGCACAAGGGTGATCATTTAGAGTCTACATCTCCAATCATATCCCCATTGACCCATGTGATCAGGCAGTTGTTTTTCTTCTGTGTTTTTTGAGTAATCCAATTTGAGTTTATTAGATTCAATCCATCCTTTTAGGCTATTAAAATCTTTTTGGAGCCCAGTTTCATCATGTGGTGTTTTCTGCATTCATGGGGAAACCACTACTTGCTACTTTCCAAGTCATGGATAGAACTGTAGAAGAGAACATGATTCAGCCCAGAGGCTGGTGGCTTTTCACAAGCCATTTTCTTTCAGGTTGTCATTAATTATTACCCTATGGGTAGGATTGTTCAACCAGTTCTGAATTCACCCAACTATACTACCACCCATCCACATTTCTCAGTCTTGACCCCAACAAAGTCATGGTAGATTTTTGTTAAATGCTTCTCCCTTCCAGGAACCTATTCCTTGTAAACTTTGGCTTGTACTTCTAGACTGTCCAGGCTCTCACTGTCCTATTCCTGAGCCTCCTTGGAGCCTGTTCCCTGTTCGCATCTTTCTGTAGTTATTCTCTAGCAATTTAGGAGATCTGGATCTTAGACCCTTGGGGCCCTTCTGTAACCACAAAAATGTGGGTTTTCTAGACTGTGAATTGCCAAAACTGTAAAGATTTCGGCCAAACTGTAAAGATAATTTTAGTGTCTTGATTTATATTAAAAATGTCACCATGGGAAAATTCCCAAATATGAAAATACCCAAGTCATCTGGGTTTTATGGAGACTTTAATTAATACAAATGAAGGAATTAAGGGAGAGAGAGAGAGAGACAGAGAGAGAGAGAGAGAGAGAGAGAGAGAGAGAGAGAGAGAGAGAGAGAGAGAGAGAGAGAGAGAGAGAAAGAGAAAATAGTAGAAAGGGCCAGGCCTGGGCCTGAGCCTTAAGGGAGAGAGAGTTAGTCTTTATCACTCACCACAAGATCATCCCAAGCAAGCTCTAGTCCTTCACTGAAATCCTCAACTCCTGAACTGAGTTCAGAGATCCTCCTCTGAATTCCTGAACTCTTGAAAACCTCTGAACTGAGTTCAGAGAGCTCCTTTTAAAGAGAATTTTCTCTTATGTCAACTCCCCTAAATTTTCACACCTACCAATCACAGTAGATGCTTTTTCCCAGGACTGCCCATTCTTAGTTCTCATCACTCTTTAGTTCTCACCTTCTCTGGGTATGTTATCTTCTGAGTATTTCACATCTCTTTTGCTAAGCTTGCCTTTTGTAAGTTGCTTGACCTTTTAGTGATTAATTTAACCTTTATAGGTGGTTTTGTATTTATTAGGTTTTGTATTTGTATTAAGTGGTCTAAAAATAGACCACCTAGCTTAGGGTTTTTGCTTCACTATAAGTATGAGTTGGGGACTTTTCATTGTTCAATCAGGCATTTGCAACTTTATCTTCTCCTAAGGCACTGTCTGAGCAGGGTGGAATAATTTTAAAGTTCTCAATACATTCCTGACCAAGTACCTCCATTGTTAAAAATGGGGAATAGTTTAGCCAAATCTTCTAAGGTATAGTCTGAGCAATTTTAAGATTCACACTTCTCAGGGTCTGCCTGACCCCATATAGCAATACAATTTTAGATAGAACACCTGCTAGAGACAGAACATCTTAGCCTAAAGGAGTAACAATCATCCTAAGAATTTCCAGTAGGAAGAGATATTTGGGAATAGGTGGACCTTTGTTTATGCCTTTTTAATCATATTTCTGCTATCCTTGTACAAGACTTACCCCCTTACTACTTTCTCATCTCCCTATTACACATATATATGAAAAATTAAAATTAATGTGCAATAATAAAAATATTATATTTTAGGATATTTATTAATGATCATTAGAAATAAAGGAATAAAAGGGATACCAAATAAAAACCATGTGAGCATGGCTAATTAGCCAGTTTAAACCCTTGATTACTACCACCATGTACACTGTCATTAAGCCAAAAAGAGATTGAAGCCTGCCAACTCACTGGCTAATATCCCCTGTCTACAGGAAGCACATAACAACAGGAAGTCAGTGGGGTCCCGGGAAATGAAGTTTTCAACTCCCATGGCTGTTGTGAGGATGAAATGAGATAATATTTGTGAAGTACTTTATATACCTTAAAGTGTTAAATAAATGTCAACTGTTGTAAAAAAAAAAAAAAACAGCCTTCAGTTCTATAAGATCCTTGTGGATCAGAAAAAGATCCTACTAGTCAACCCATCTGCAGGTAGATGGATGGAGAGAGTAAAAATTAAAATTAGATCTCAATAAAGAAAACATTATATTTTAGGAGATTTATTAATGATCATTAGAAATAAAGGAATAAAAAGAATACAAAATAAAGACCACATGCCCATATCTGATTAGCCCATTTAAAATCCCCGCTCTTACCACCACCACCATGCTTGCTGCAAGCCAAAGAGCCCAGGATTCTCCACGTCCCTGCCTAATATTTCTTGCCTATAGGAAGTATGTAATGACAGGAAGTCAGTGTGTTCTGGGGAAATGTAGTTCTTTTTTAGGGTAACAGATTTTCAATTATACATTCCCCCCTGATGATGATTGGGAGAATAGTCTCCCCAATTGATCACTTAACATAATCAACTTTTAAATTACAATAATTTGGGGATAAAAGGGAAAAGAACAAACTCAGGATTGCTAGGCACATTGACAAAAAGCCAGTTAGGGGTCATAACTTCAGCATAAGAGTATATATACAAAACAAATTCATTCAACCCTACACAGTTCAAATTACCACATGCCAAAGTTTGCTCTGGATCTTCTGGTGGGCAGTGTGGTCTGTGGAGGCATCTTCATGGTGCCTTCTCCAAACAGTTCACTTTCTGCATTTGGAGAGGTATCATGTTTCTTAACCTAAAATTACTCTAAAAAAGAATTTAAACTTTGCATTTTAGAATAATAGTGCATTCTCCCCCAGAAGAGAGTGTTGAAAAACACAGGGATCATTTAGGGATGCATGGCTGAGTTATGAGGTGTATGAATCAATTGGCAAGAGAAATAAAAAACATAAAAAAATATAAACTATCGAAGTCTTATGTGTAAAAATTCAAAGTAAAGGAAAAATAAACCTATAACAGGTCCTTGAATCAGGGCCCAATGAAAGTGATTTGTGTAATTATGCATTAACCCAATCTGTAGCCAGGACTATATGAAGTTTGCCACACTATGAAAGAAAGAATAGGGATTGATTACAGGAGCAAATGGGAGCTAGGATGGAGCCAGAATAATTGATGTCATGTATTTGATATAGAGTGGGTGTTACAAGGAAGTCCTGCATTTAACACATGTTAAACAGCCACAACCTCGAGTCTCACACATGATCAAGTCCTTGCACTCTTTGTGCAGAATATCATGAATCCATGTAGTATTGGTTTGGTCTCTTTGACCTTGTGCTCAATTAGCACTATACAAGCAGCTTTGTGCTTCTTTGGCACTGTGCAATGGCTCTTTTTGTATTCCCTTCTCCTGGAATCAGACAGAGTCATTAAGCAAAGTTCCATAACTTTTTTTTAAATAATCAGTGACATCATTTTTATAGTCTAAAGCTTTTTGGATATGCATTGACATTAGGGCAAATGTATTTTAAACTTATATTACTGCAAAATTAAAAAAAGTTAAAGAAAATCTTCTCAATACTGGTGACATGTGCTTCAAATACAAAAAGGAGAGGAAAAAAATAAAACTGAAATAGTATATTGCACATGCAAGCAACAACAATAATTAAAAAGTTTTTTAAAATTAAAAATATATAGTTTATAATTATTGACACACTGTGTCAGCTAAGGAAAGGTAGAATACAAATGTTTCTCACTCAAAATGAGATCCATGTCCTCCTTCAAAACTGGCCATGATCCACTGTGAGTGCAAGTGATTTTCACAAAGTAACAGTTTTTTATAAAGAACAGTAATACAATAGGTAATGCATATTCAAGAAGTATCAAAATCCCCAAAGTTATAATATCCCATTTAATGACAATAGCAAACAAACCCACTATCATTAGGATTCACATGAGTCTGCTGTATGACATTAAAAAAAAAAAAAACAAACCTTAGAAGCTAATGGATACTTGTCACAAGTTTTTTTAGGTATTTAGCAATCTTTCAACGTTGGCTGATTTTATATATATATAATTTTTTTTTATCTATTACTGCCATCATTACAAAATGTGACAGGGGAGTCTAGAAAAAAATCAAACCTCTGTACTGTTGATATTGGGTCTAAAAAACATCACCCAGAATCTAGATCATTCTGGTGTAAGGGTAGAGTAAGCTGAAGAGTTACAAATGGGAGATGCTCCCTCTTGGGAGCCATCCAGGGGTACCACACCCTAGGAACAACTTCCCAGCTCCTCTGGTATGAGACTGTTATGTCTCTCCATTTGCATTTTTACAAATGTGGAGATGGGGATTATAATTGCACTTTAATTCAGCTACTAAAATGGACCCTTTACCTCTTGTTACAAATAACTCAGAGGCAGGCAAAATGATCAATCAGAGTTGTTGAAAGAAAAAAAAATCTAAAAATCATGTCTGAAGACCCCTTAAAATCAATTTGAGATAGTTAGCTCATTAAATTCTTCAAAGCTTGTTAGCCAGGTTGAGTTCATCCATCATCTATGTGACACTTAACAAATGCAAAATGGAAGAAAAAGCTATTTATGGGCTTTACAATATTTTGTTCACTGTAGTTATAGGGGAAAGGTAGCAGAATATATCTAATAGTTAAAGCACAGTAGATTAAAATGATTCGGTGTAACAGAATAGTATTGATCAGATTAATATATGAACTTAAAACAACAAAATTAAATCATAAACAATCAGCAAAATACAATAAAATACAGAGACTTTCATAAAACAATGGAGTCTGTAAAGGTTTAAAATTTTTACCTCCAGTCTCATTAAAGTTCCTTTCTCTATCCATTCAGATTCCTTTTGTCAGAGCTCTGGTATCTCCCATAGTGAGGGAGAACATGGGTTTGAGGAATCCCAAACTGGATTAATCTTAGAACTTGGGTAGGCCCAAGTGGTAAAGGGTAGTAGGGAGACAGCTTTCTCCCCTGAATCTCAGGCAAGATAATTGAAAGGATCAGTGCACCCAGGAATGATAGAAAGAAAAAACATCCTAAAACTCAGTTGTTTGAAATAGGAAAGGTACTATTTTTTCATAGAGTTTGCCATACTTACAATTTTGCTTCCTGTTTGGAAGAATAACTACCTTCCCCTTTCCCCCTTAAGTCCCCCAGGGAGTTAGGAGGCTAATTGTTGCCTAAGGAAAACATACCCCGATTTTTACCAGCTGCCCAGAGAGTGGCTCCAAGTTTGTGAGTTCCAAAGACACAGCAGCAGCTAACAGCAACCCAGCAGGACCAATAACAGTGGTTGGGGTTGGATTTGGGTCTGAAGGCTGTAGGATCAGGAGATCAGGAAGAGGAGCAGAAGCAGGCAATATTGGCAGCAGCAAGGCCAGAGGCAATATCGAGGAACTAAAGAACACAGGCTCAAGCCAAGAGTCCCTGGCTAAGTCCCTCAAACCAAAAACAGATGGGCTGGTAGAGACATCGACCAGGCAAGAAGTAGAGAATAAAAAATGACAGAAGTAGGGCAGCAGCTCCAAAGAGAGTTCAGAGTTCTCTTAGAGTTTGTGAGGGGGTGGGGGGTAGGGGGTGAAAAGCAGTTGTAGGAAAAATATGGCTTAAAAAAATTATCTAGGCTATCTTAAAAAATTGAGAGTTTTTTCTCCAACTTCTGGTTGTCATCAATGTAAAAATTAAAATTAATGTGCAATAATAAAAATATATTTAGGAGATTTATTAATGATCATTAGAATTAAAGGAATAAAAGGGATACCAAATAAAAACCATGTGCCCATGGCTAATTACCCAGTTTAAACCCTTGATTATCATGCTTACTATCATCAAGCCAAAAAGAGATTGAGATCTACCAACTCACTGGCTAATATCCCCTATCTACAGGAAGTATGTAATGACAGGAAGTTAGTGAGCTCCCAGGAAATGTAGTTTTTTTAGGGTAACAGATTTCCAATTACATAATATATATTAAATGTTAAATTTAATGGTTAGATACAGTTTATTTACCAAAATATAGGGGAAACAATAAAGTAGAGAAATGTGAAAGAGGTTAGAGAAAATACCTATACTAGTCTTCAGTCATGAGGGCTGGTAGTGAATTATCACTTGGCCTCCTCCAAGATAGAAGCTAGTCTCTTAGGAAACTAGGAAGGGATAAGCCTTTTCACTCACCCAACCACTTAGTCCAGAAGTCAGAGTCTAAATTGAGGTCAGGATCCATGCTGTAGTCTCCAATGAGGTTCCTTGAAGACTATCTCCAGGAGACACTTTCTAGGAGACTCAACTTCACCAGACTCCCAGCTGAAGGATTTTGTGACTTTTATGGTAGTTTCCAAACCTCACCCCTCTTCACAGGGGCCAATCACAGTTTCCAAAATTGTCACACCTCTCATCTTCTGAAGGTGGCAATTCTCCTCCTAGGATCCACACCTTTAGAAACACTTGTTTCTGAGTGTGTGAACTCTTAAAAGAATTCAAAAATTTCAGGTTGTTTGAGTTAGAAAAAAGGGAGGAACCCTTCCAAGTATCTTGCTGGCTTCTCACTTCTAAAGGTGTTAACTATCCTCCTAGGAGTAAGAGTTTGTGGACTTCTCTTACTTTAGGGTTAAGTATGGGCTTATTCAGCTTTTGTTGATTAATTCAAAAGTAGACAAAAGAGAGTTAATCCTGTCTTCAGTCTAGTGAGATACTAAGTAAGGGTACTTGTTATTGTTATTCCAAAGTGTTAACTCCAATTAGGCAAAGAGAACAAAGGATTCCCTTTTCACAAGTGCAAACTCAGAATAGACAAAGAGAACCAAGAATTTCCTTTCACTATATATATATATATATATGCACACACACACACACACACACACACACACACATATATATATTCCTATTTGTTCTGAGGACTATACTCAGACTATTCAGACTGTATTTAGCCTTTGGTCAAATTGTGTATTTCCCATTCATTAGGATACAGATCTTTTTTTTTTTTTTGGTATATGTATATTTATTTCCAATTACATACAATAACATTTTAAAATATTTGTTTTCCAAAATTGAATTCCAAATTTTTCCCACCCTCCTCTTAAACTGGAAAAAACACAGAGCAATTTAATACTCAGAAAAATCACATCTTTAATCAGGAGAGGATTTCTACACAATTTTCTTAGACCTTAGACTAAGACTACTTAGAAAGGACTTTGACACAAAGTGGTAGTCTCTCCATTACTGAGAATGACAATTGTCTTTGTGCATTATCATCTATTGATGTACCCTCATGTGGCTTTGAAGTCCAAAGGCTGAGGCACAGTTTGTGGCATATGGGACATGGGATGCCAGTTGTGTTTGACACAAAGAGAGAAACATAAAAGAGTACTTCACATCTGATTAAGTCTGCCAACTCCACCTAAAATACTTAAAAGGCTTATTGTTAGTCTGAAACTTGTGAAGTTGGGATTTCCCTCTGGAGAAATTCTCATGTGACAAGGTCAAGCTTGAGTTCTTCAGCTTTCTTAAGTAATCTCAAGATTGGGGTTTCTATATTCCAAGTTGACACTCCCTCAATACCCATTTCTTAAACGAGGATTTCCCTCTGTAATATAGGATCTTTTACAAAGGAATAGTTACTTCAGAAGGTATCATCATAAATATACATCCGTGAAGGCATAATCCTTCTCCACGCAGTCTCTGGAGAAAGGAAGAAGTTTAGGTTTTTGGGTTCACCTAGGGCATGGTCCCTGTTTCAAGTCCATAAGTCTTCTTAGGCTGAAGTCCCAGGCCATCTGGTTTCTCAGGACTTCTGGACTGGCCTGGCTTGGCTATACCACCTTGTCTACAATCCTGATGTTCCATGAGTAGAACTCTCTGTCCTCTGGGGATAAAAAATTTCAGAAAAGAAAATGATCAGTCCAGTGTCATGTCACCAGTTTTAAAGATGCAGATAGTCAATCAAAGGAGGCTACCCCAACCCATGTGGTAGGAGACAAAATGGGTGCCTCTAAGTAAATTAGGGAGTCTGAAAATCTGGTTTGGTTCAGCACTGAGCTTAGAATCAAGAAGACTCATCTTCAAGAATTCAAATCTCTCCTCAGACACTGACTAGTTGTGTCACTCTGCATAAGTTACTTAACCCTGTTTATCTCAGTTTCCTCTTCTGTCAAATGAGCTGGAGAAGGAAATGGCAAACTAATCCAGTATCTTTGCCAATAAAACCCCAAATGGGGTCACAAAGAGTCAAACATGACTGAAAAATGACAGAACAAGAATCAGGATTATATTTGATTAGATTATAATGATAATAAATAATTCCTCAGTACTTAAAAGATTTTACAAAGCATCATATTTACAGAATACTATGAGGTGGGTAGTATAAATATTATCTCCATTGAACAGCTGAGGAAACAGATTTTGATTTACCCACAGTCCCACAGAGAGTAAAAGAGCCTCAGATGGGCCTTGACCTTGAAGAGACTCCCAGACTAGTGCCCATATTATACTACAACATGCTGCCTTGAATCCTTGTAAAACCCTTAGAGTTGCTGATTCTGATCAGGTACCTTTATTGACATGTAATTCTACGTATAACTTAGAGGTACCTGGAATCCATGCTTGTCTTATCTCCCTACTAGATTTTCAAGTTCCTTCAAGGCAAGAATTATATCTACCCAAAGTAGTTATCAGGGTTCCACTGATTTTCTTTTTAAATATTTAATTATTTTCCCCCCTATCATGGTTACTTAAAAAAACCAAACAACCACATTACTTTCTGATTTAGTAACAACTTGAAGCCTGAAAGGTAAGGGATAGGCAAATGGTTATGTGACTGTCCCAGAGCCATACAGCTTGGAAATGTCTTAGATCAAATTTGAACCCAGGTCCTCCTGACTCCAGGCCTAATACTATCTACAGTGTCACCTAACTGCCCCCATCATAGTTATTGTTTACTGACTTTCCCTGTGCCCAAAGAAACCTCTCTTATAATTAAGTATAATAAATAAATACGTTAGTAATGTCTAAAAATGTAGGCCTCATTTGACACCTATAATGTACTCCCTCTTTCTTTCTTTCTTTCTTTCTTTCTTTCTTTCTTTCTTTCTTTCTTTCTTTCTTTCTTTCTTTCTTTCTTTCTTTCTTTCTTTCTTTCTTTCTTTCTTTCTTTCTTTCTTTCTTTCTTTCTTTCTTTCTTTCTTTCTTTCTTTCTCTCTTTCTTTTTCTTTCTTCTTTCTCTCTCTCTCTTTCTTTCTCTCTTTCTTTCTTTCTTTCTTTCTTTCTTTCTTTCTTTCTTTCTTTCTTTCTTTCTTTCTTTCTTTCTTTCTTTCTTTCTTTCTTTCTTTCTTTCTTTCTTCCTTCCTTCCTTTCTTTCTCTTTCTCTCTTTCTCTCTTTCTCTCTTCTTTCTTTCTTTCTTTCTTTCTTTCTTTCTTTCTTTCTTTCTTTCTTCTTTCTTTCTTTCTTTCTTTCTTTCTTTCTTTCTTTCTTTCTTTCTTTCTTTCTTTCTTCTTTCTTTCTTTCTTTCTTTCTTTCTTTCTTTCTTTCTTTCTTTCTTTCTTTCTTTCTTTCTTTCTTTCTTTCTTTCTTTCTTTCTTTCTTTCTTTCTTTCTTTCTTTCTTTCTTTCTTTCTTTCTTTCTTTCTTTCTTTCTTTCTTTCTTTCTTTCTTTCTTTCCTTCCTTCCTACCTCTGCTTCTCTCTGGCCTTTTCCTCTTCTAGGTCAGGAATCCTCTTTATCCTCACAGTAATACTTCTGTCTCAGCCTTTCTCAGATCTGTGAGTTCTTCTAGATTCCTGTTTCATCATTCTGGAGCCTAGACCATTCATGAGCTTTTTCCCCAACTCTGCTCCTGACTTTCTGGCCCCTTGAACTTCTGGAATGGCAACCTTCTCTTTCTGAGGATGTCTCCTCCTGGGCAGTCTTTTCTATTCGTAATTTCCTCCCTAAAACAAGAAATATTCCAGGCCATCCATGCTCACTTCTATTCTGATGCAGCTGCTGACCCTCCAGATTTTTCAACCTTACTCTCGTGTATGCATGAGAGTTGAACTGGAAAAAACACAGAACTATTAAATAGTCAGAATGATCTTTAGGAGAGGGTTTCCATACTTTCCTCAAGGCCTCCACACAGAGTTGCATGCTCAAACCCACCCCCTGGAGTATCAACTGCACTAGACTGACAACTCCAAGGAATAAAATAAATGGGGGAATTTATATACTTTTAAGGGAACTGAGGACTGGATAGTATAATTGATTTTACAATGGCTACCAAGAAAATGAGGAGTCCTAGATAGGATTATCAAGGAGAGGCTAATGCTTTACAATGGATAGAAAGGAAATGATCCAGCCAAAGGCTGGGCTACCTAGGAAAAGGGCTGTGAAAAAAAGGGAGGACTTGGCAGGACAAAAAGGTCACTTAACACCTGATTAAATTTGCTAGTTGCACCTAAAATACTAAAAGTCTATTTTTAGTCTGAAACTGTGAAGTTGGGCTTTCCCTGCAGGAGAAATTCTCATGTGACAAGGTCAACCTTGAGGTCTTCACTTTCAAGATAACTGAACTTGGGGGGCTTTCAGATCCCACGTGGCTATAAGTTTGGGGCTTTCTAGATTCCATGTTGACACAGGCATTTCCTTGGTGCCCTTTCTCCCTATTTCCATCTCTCCTTTATGTGTTATCCTCTTTAAGAATGTAATCTCCTTGAACATTGTACACAGAGACTAATACACTGTGGTATAATCGAACGTAATGGACTTCTCCATTAGTGGCGGTGTAATGTCCCTGAACAACTTGCAGGGCTCCAGGAGAAAAAAACACCATTCATAAGCAAAGGATAAACTATGGGAGTGGAAACACCGAGAAAAAGCAACTGCCTGAATACAGAGGTTGGGGGACATGACCGAGGAGAGACTCTAAATGAACACTCTAATGCAAATACTATCAACAAAGCAATGGGTTCAAATCAAGAAAACATCTAATGCCCAGTGGACTTAAGCGTCGGCTATGGGGGGTGGGGGGGAGGAAAAGAAAATGATCTATGTCTTTAACGAATAATGCTTGGAAATGATCAAATAAAATATATTTTTAAAATTAAAAAAAAAAAAAGAATGTAATCTCCTTGAGAGTTTTGAGTTGTTGTCCAGTCATATTCAATTCTTCTTGACCCCATTTGGAGTTTTCTTGGCAGTTACTGGAGTGATTTGCCATCTCTGACTCCTTTTATAGATGACAATCTGAGACAGAGGGTTAAGTGACTTGCCCAGGATCACATAGCTAGTAAGTGTAAGAGAACAGGTTTGAAATGATTTCAGGCCTAGATACACTTTCACCTTTTCTCTTTGAGGGTAGAGACTGCCTTTTTTGGGCCTATATTTTTCTTCTCAGTGTTGAGCATAGTTCCTGGCATATGGTAAATATTTAACAAATGCTCTATCTATCTATCTATCTATCTATCTATCTATCTGTTTTTCTATCTTTCTATCAATCTATCTACCATTAGTTTTTTTGAAGACAGAATTATTCTGTTGTGACAGAGTTTTGAAATCTTTTAGTGCCGTTTTACTTTTATATTACTTTGGTCATTGTGTGAATTGTTCTTATTTCTGTTCTGCTTATTTTGCTCTCCATAAATTAAAAAAATTCTTAAATTTCTTTGAATTTTTCATATTCATCATCTTCAATGGCATTATCTAATTTATAGTTCAATACATTTCAACTTACATTACAACAATTATATTTATAAAATACTACAATTTATTCAGCTACTTCCAAAATTGGTGGGCACTCAATTTGTTTCTGGCAAGAATTCTAATAAAATATTTTCATTGTCTCTTTCTCTCATAAATATATGGGACCTTGCCCTCTGGTTTTGATCTTCTGAGGATATTTTCTAGAAGTATTATTACTGAGTCAAAGGGCATATACAGTTTAGTGACTTTGGGGGTATAATCCCAAATTGTTTTGCAGAATAATTGAATCAATTCATGTGTATATAGGGCATTATCACAACTGCCTTTTCATAACCCCTTCACCTTTTACTATTTTTTTTTTTGTAATCTTTGCTAATCTGACAACTATGATGAAAACTCTTGGATTTTAAAAAACTTGTGTTATTTCCATTGCTTTTTTTTTTGACAGCTATATCTGCTGAGCATAAAATTAAGGCTATCTTTGACTTTTGAAGGTTGGCATGCCTATCAGATTTTAGCAGTGTTTAACAAAGTTGGATCATACTATTTTGTGAGATAGACTTTCACTTCCTATCTCCAGTTACAGGTTACTCTCTCTGTGGGTGTTATCCATTTAAGCAGAGAAAGTGAAGGAGCAGGTTAGACAAGTATATAATTCACAAAATCATTCATTGGTCCTCAGATGTCACAGCTGAAGGGTCCTCAGAAATTATCTAGTTCATGGGATCCACAACTAATAGATTTAAAAAATCTTTTGTTTTTACATCATGATGATTTCCAAATATAATCTTTCCTTACTTCTCTCCAAACTGCCATCCCTTGTAACAAAGAATTTTTTTTAAATTTAATGTTAAAAAATTAACATGTAATGCATGGCTTGCAGCTCCCTCTCACAAGGGACATTCATTTTAGAGAAAAATTCATTTTAGGGGACACTAGATAGAGGGGGTCAGTTTTTAAAATCGCATCGTTCATTGCCTTCACCTCAGAATAAAACTCCAGAGAAATCTCTAAAACAAGCCTTAGCTAAGGCTCATATTTAGAATTTCCCCAAAATTTAAGTAACAGATTTCTTTATAAAAAAGATAATGTACAAATATAATTATTAGATAAAAGACAACTATTTATTTTTCTAAAGAAAACGCTTAAGACACAAAAGGATAGACATAGCAAACATAAAGTATCTCAAGTAGTCCATTATACTTAAAGAAAACTTGCCTTTCACTTACAGGGTGTACATGTGAAGGGCAACTATCAGTGATGAGAGGTATATATGGGGAGTAAACTGTTGGGACTGAGGGAGGGGAGGAGCCAGCATCGTCTTAAATAATGTGCTGGTTAAAGCTAACCCTGGCTAAGTATAATCTTTTTCCCTATTATATATTTCTCCAATATATTTTCTCCATTCTTTTCTAAGGTTTAATCAACAAAACCACAAATCAAGCCTGTTTGTAGCATTTGTCTGATGCCCGGGTGCAAATATTCATAATAAAAATTTAACGATTGGAAATGGTTCTGAGCTGGTTCGTGCTGGCTCTAGTCCATTCCTGCCAGGGTGGTGGGGCTCCCAGGAGGTGGTGGTGAAACATAAGTGAAGTTCAAGGGGTTGTGTGGGGAAATATCAGTGAGCGGTGGCCACAGGGAGTCGTGGAATGGTATTAATGTATGTGTGCATATCGTGGGGAGTGGGCTAGGGGCACTGGGAGAAAAGGTTGTGGAGCAACAGCTTTATGGGGAGGAGCTAGCCAGGTAGAGCTCATTATGCATATTTGAGAACTGTGAATGTGTGGGACTGGTACCCGGGGACGGCCAGGCCCCAGAGAGGGACAGGAATGTGTAGTTCCCTGACTCCTTTGTAGCCAGCAGTTCTCTTCTAGCGCGGAAAGAGCAGCGGTTTCTCACCTCCTCCCACGCCGGGGGAGGGAGGGGTGAGCTCCGGAACTAGGCCTACTCTCCTCCTTCGCAAATGCACACCAATGGATCGCGGTCGCTCTGCCGTCTCCCCTCCCCCTTCACCTCGCCTTCCTTTCTTTTCCTGACTTTGCTTCCGAACGTACCATTTTGCTATGCTTAGGGGGAGATTTGTGAGTTCTCTAAGTAGAATTAAGCAATATTACCTCTTTATGCATAGTATGGACAAAATTTATAAACAAAAAAAATTTATATAGTCTATATTTTTCATTTCTTTGTATATGTCATCTCGCAGAATCCCTAAGGCTTGATTTCATTTAGTTACAGCTTAGATTGCCACCTGGTTCTGGACTTGGTACAATCCCCTGCGGTGCGTAGGAGGAGGGGAGGAGTACATAAATTCAGCGCAGGGGGTGGGGCCATTCAGTCCTCGAGGCGTCGGTTGTCGGCTGTCGGCTGTTTTCTGTTGCTCGGTGGCCGGTGTGCGCGTGCGCGGACATGGCTTCCAACGGTAGGAGCTCGAGGGTCGGGGGCGAGCCGATCCCTGATCGCCTCGTGCGAAGGTTGGGAGATTGGTTCGGACCGCGTTCGGAGCGGTTTGGAGTCCTTTTTTTGGGAAGTCCAGAATCGGGAGGGAAGGGGGTATGATTGGATCCGTTGTGGTTGTTTCTGGGAGGAAGGGTCTTAGGCTCTCGCGGTCTAGGCGGGAAGTAAGCCAGGGCGGTGGGCGGGGAGAAGAGAGGCCTCTGTCGCCATTTTGTCCCATGGTTCTGGCGCGTTAATGTATGGAGTTGACTTGCAGAAGAGTTTCCTGTCATCTTCCCTTTTTAGCTAGCGAAGACTCTGGCGACTGAAATGTTGGGTGCATAAGGCGGCATAGAGAAATGCGGTTCATTGCGGTTTCCCGCTATTAGCTTTTCGCCCCTTCCCGCTTTGTCGCAGTGCTGCATCCGGGCAACTCTGGTGCGCACGCGCATTGGATTCACGCCCTGCCCGGGAGCCGAGGCCTTGTCGGGCTGCGCGCGTTCCTTTCCCTTCTGGCAGACTTTTACCTGATTCTTCCCTAGGCACCCCACACTATGTTCCTGTTGGGGACCCTCCTCCCCTTTTTCCATCCTTTCTTCCCATAATGGCCGAGGCTTTTCCTTGCTCCTCAAGCGTGTGGGGCCACGCAGTCGGCCCGGGAGAGGAGGCAAAGCTCATTATCGTCCCTCGTGCTCTGTTTAGGATTCTGCCCAACCTTTTTCTTAATCAAAATTTTCCTGAGGTAGCCACATACTATTTTCCCGGCACTATGAAGAAAGGGTTGCTATTAATTTATGTCTTTGTAACTTATCTTTATGGATGGAAAGGCACTTTTTTGTTCAAAAAGAACAGAATTCCATGTTCTGCTTCAGCTGCTCTTTGAGAACTTAAGTAATAATGCTGCTTCAGATAGATGCTTCAGATGCCCTTTAACTTAACTGGATTTGTAATTTGAGTCTCACAGTGGCCCTGTGAAAAGTAGGACGACAGGCAATCATTTTATGAATAATTTAAGAGATTCAGGCAGGTAAAATGACTTGTGTACCCCAAGGTTTGGGGAAATTGCAGTCAGGACAAAAAACTACCCCCCAAATCCTTTCAGCTTTCTACTTTAAAGCTAGGTTTCGAATTTCAGCCTAAGATGGTTGAAGCCCATCTACTCTTTCGAGTCTGGTTTTAGTATTCTCTAAAATTCTCGACTCTTTTTAACTTCAAAGGATGAGATTGAAGGGAGAAGCAATAAGACTAATGGAATGTTACCCTGCTGCATTTCCTGCTGAGTTCCTTTTGGGGAGGGAAGGGAAGAAGACACGAAAAGCTATTTTTCCTCTTTCTGTCTTTTGCTAATGTTTCCCATTTTACTTCTGGTGTTAAGATAAGTTGGTAATTCAGGAATGTTTTATTGACATCTTTTCACTTAGCATCCCACTCATTTCCAAATTTATCTTTTCTCATTTCTCTAATCCAAACCAACCAGCACCAGCTCCTTTTCCATCCCCCCTTCCTACCCTGGTTATACAATATTCTATATTAATAGTTTCATAAACCTCTAACAGGAACATTGGATATACCCATCTATTTTAAAGAGATATATAGCTTCACCATTATAATTAGCATTCTTAGATCCCCCCCCCATTTGTTGTAGCTACATATTGTCTGATCTGTTAACCTCATTTTTCAGTTCACATAAATCGCCATGCTTCTCTGAATTCCTTAGACTATTCATTTTGTTGCCCACTATTACCAGAATTTCTTTAGCCATCCTAAATGTCTTTGTTTCAATTTTTTGCTACCACAATTTTTTGCAATTTTTGCTATGTATGTTTCAAGGTATGCATTTTTCAATGCGTACAATGATTTTTTTTTAACTTTCTTGAGACAATACTTTTAGCATTAGTCCTTGGTCTGTCTTTCTCTAGTTTTTTACAGTGAAGAAACTTTCAGAAGACCCTTTTATGAACGAGAGGATTTAAATTTAGTTCTTTGCAGATCTTTCCCTCTTTTTTATTTTGAGAAACTTTCTGAAGCACAAATTTTTTTCCTGTGTGTGGGGATTGTGTATGTGTAATAAACAGAATATCAGGAATATAACCTACCTCTTTTTTTTTTTTACTTTTACAGAGTACACTCAGCCAGCCACACAAAGGTGAGTGACATCAAAGGGAATATGCACTAGTGGTGGCAAGATATATAGATATAATTTTATTTGTATATATGTTTTATAATTTCTTTTTCCTCCCCTAGCTATGGGGCTTACCCTACTCAGCCTGGACAAGGTTATTCCCAACAGAGCAGTCAGCCCTATGGCCAGCAGAGTTACAGTGGCTATGGCCAATCAGCTGATACTTCAGGCTATGGTCAGAGTAGCTATGGCTCCTCCTATGGACAGACTCAGAACAGTAAGTATTTTTTATTGTTTTTTTTTTTAATTTAGAATCAAGATATTATATTTCAAAGGAATTTGTTTTAACAGACATCTAAAATTTTCCAAATCCTTTTGTTGCAGATCTTTGTCCTTTTAATTTAGAATATTTTTCCATGGCTACATGATTTATGTCTTTTCCCATACCTCTTCCCTCCCCCTTCCTGGAGCTGAGGAGCTTTGGTTTATTTTTTAAACAGTATTTTGGGGACAGCTAGTCAGGTGGCTGAGTAGTTTGGAAATGGAATGTCCTGGTTCAAATCTGTTTCAGACTTTCTATGTGACCCTGGGCAAGTCACTTAACCCCCATTGCTAAGTCCTTATTGCTCTTTCTGCCTTGGAACTGATACTTAGTATTAGATTCTAAGACAGAAGGTAAGGATTTAAGGAAAAAAGTGTTTTATCTCTTATCTCTCCTTTAATTCCCAAATTTTAATATGCTAGTACTTCTCTTTTTAAATGTATTCTTTTTTTTTTAAAATATCTCCCTCTTCCCCATTAAAAATAACGGTGAAACAAGATAAATAAGAGATTCTACTAGGTCCTTCTATTCAAGAGGGTAGAGATTGAGAGTGATTTCTCTTTCAGGTTACTTTAATTTAGGCAATACTTAATGTGAATCAAAGTATGCCTTTGACAATTTGCTTATGAGATGCTTCTAGTATATAAGGGAGCCAGGAACTAGGTTGAATTAAAAAAAGGAACTGAAATGTTATTAAGTAAGAAAGACTAGGGATTATTTACATTAAAAACAGCATATGGGTGTAGATACAGAATAACCTTTTATGTTGAAAGGGAATTGGAAAATCTTACCTGCCAAAAAAGTTTGGAGGAAACGTGGTATATTTCTTATGTTTTTTTACTTGGCACATTTATTTCATAACTAGACTCCGAATGTTTTTTTTTCTTTCAGCAGGCTATGGTACTCAGTCAGCTCCCCAAGGATATGGTTCAACCAGTGGCTATGGCAGCAGTCAGAGTTCTCAACCTTCTTATGGTCAGCAATCATCCTATCCTGGCTATAGCCAGCAGCCAGCACCTAGCAGCACTTCAGGGAGGTGAGTTATTTAGCTTCTAGGAGAAGATAGTAAAATTTCCAGGGTAGCTTACTTGTGTGTTAAAGATAACATGGTAGAAAATAGAAACATTGAAATGGAGATAAGAAAAGATGATGTAGGCTATAATCTATTTTCTCTCCTCTTCCCTAGCTATGGTAGCAGCTCTCAGAGCAGTAGTTATGGGCAGCCCCAGAGTGGGGGTTATGGGCAGCAGTCTGGCTATGGTGGACAGCAGCAAAGCTCCTATGGACAGCAGCAAAGCTCCTACAATCCTCCTCAAGGATATGGTCAACAGAACCAATATAACAGCAGCAGTGGGGGCGGTGGAGGAGGTGGTGGAGGTAAGACACTATCTTCCCTGTAGCCCCTTCTCCAACTCCCTTTTATATGGATCTGTATTTACCTTTTTTTAGTTCTCTTGTTGGTCCTAAAACTTTTAAAGAGAGTGGTCTTTTGGTTTTTGCCAGTTCACATTATGATCCTTAAGTTCAAAACCTAAAGCTTTTTTGAATCTCCTATGCAGTCTTAGATGGTCGTCTTTTAATTCCTTAACAGGTAGCTATGGCCAAGACCAATCATCAATGAGTGGTGGAAGTGGTGGAGGCTATGGCAACCAGGACCAGAGTGGAGGTGGTAGCAGCAGCAGCTATGGGGGAGGCCAGCAAGACCGTGGGGGCAGAGGTCGGGGTGGCGGAGGCGGCAGCAGCAGTGGTGGAGGCGGATACAACCGTAACAGCGGTGGCTATGAGCCCAGAGGTCGTGGAGGTGGACGTGGAGGCAGAGGTGGCATGGGGTAGGTGTCTTGTGGGAAGCTAGGGAATATTTCCAAATGGGTGGCTTAAGGGTTGCATGGATCTGTCTCCCTTTTTCTCAAGCCTAGTCCTAAGGGATGCATGGGTTAGTTTCTAGGGATTTGGGGGATTGTTTGGTTTGGGGGTAGTGACTTGTCTCCTTTTATCTACCCCACTGTGCTAGTTTGATTTTTGTGGGGACTTGGGAGTAAGAACTTGATGCTTTTTCTTATTTATAAACCTTCCCTTGACCATACTGAACAAGAGGTTGAGAAGAAACTAAAGTTTCATCTCAAGGGGAAAAATGGGTATATGTGGTCTAGATTGGAGTTATATATATATATAGCCTCTCATTGTAAAGGACTTGCCCAGCCCTTGGTAGAAACTTTAGAGAGAGGGATGGTATCTTCTTTGCCAGGAAATAAGGTGGGTGGAAGCTCTTTTATTATACCCATCATCCCACATGGCCTTTCTTTTCTGAGAGTTGGTTGATAAGAATTTAGCTGTCCCCACAACTGACTGATCCTGATCACTTTGTGTGTGACCTTGTAACTAGAATTAGCTATGTTCACTGAGTTTGCAGGCCTTAGAGCAAATGCTTTTGACACAGTGGTCTATGGTCTTACTCACCACTTTACCCATCTCCTTTGACTACTTTCTTTCTTGAATATATATATATATATATATGATCAGTGTGTCAGACTGGATTTCCCTTCTGCCCTTCCCCACAGTTTCTTTTAAAGCCAAACCTTAGACTTGACTTAAAAACATGTCAAACCTGGTGATAAACATGGTCCTGAGTGACCCTACTGTTTCAATGTCTTATCTCTTTTGAAATGAGGGAAGGGATTTGTCATTGTGTTTTTGTCTTAAAAAACAAAACAAAACAAACAAAACAAAAACCAAACTTTAATGAGTTGTGCCTTATACCAGGTAAGTATTTTTCATGGGTGGGTGGGGGCAACAAAAAAAACTACCAAAAAAATCAAGAAATCTGTGTGTTTGATGCAAAACTTAAAAAAAGCAACTGTTAATGTGACTGTTAACTTGCTCTGCATTTTATGTGCCACAGGTATGAAAGGTGACATTGCAAATACTCCGCTCTTCTCACAGTGTAGAAGGGGTGACCCCTGGGGGGGGGGGAAAGACCAAAAACAGCTCAGTAGTTAGGACAGGGCTTAGCTAAGAGTTTGTCTCGCTTTAAGGGGAAATCGTCTTTGGTTTTGACTTTATATGGATGGGGTTGGGTTTGCTTGCTGCTTTCAAAGCAAAACCACAAAAATCATTTGTGTTTAGGGCTACCCCAGCCCGGTGTGAAGTGTCTTCTGGGTAAATTGGGGACAGGGTTTTTAAACCAACTTTTGGGTTTGTCGAAACCACTTACTACAAGAGGAAAAAAAAACAACTGCCACATCGGAAGGACGACAAAGGAAAACTGGTCACTTTTTCCAGAGGAAATGGAGATATATAACATTTAAAAACAATCAAAAAACAAACAAAAAACCAAAACCTTAAACTGTGTTTGAGAAACTGCACACATGTGTGTGACATGCTCAAAGGTCAGATTGAGGGGTGGTCAGGAAGGAATGTATCTTAGTAGCCACTTGTTTTCCCCAAACAAATATCCACATTGGGGAGACTGTACAAAAATCAAACAAACAAAAAAAAACCAAACACCCTGTTGTAGCCGTTGGAAGCTTCATGTCCTTTCTTCTAACTTGTCTTCTCCAGCGGAAGTGACCGTGGTGGCTTCAATAAATTTGGTGGTAAGTGAACAGAGTTTCCAAAATTCCCAACCCCCGGCAATGCTTTGTCTGATTGTTCATTTGCAGATGTCTTCTCGTGTTTTTAAGTGTCAAAAGAGGTTTGAAGTGTCCAGAATCACCTCCAGGGTTGGGATAGAGTGCCACCTACTGCCAGATTGTGTTATAACCTCTGGAGAGGGTGAAACAGTTGCCTTGTTACCAAATTGGTCTGACTGGCTGACTTTCTCAAAGGTTGAGGATGTCTAATAGACATGAAAGGAGAGGGTGGGTTATAAGAATACCCATTTAGAGACAACTTCTTATGAGATCCTCTTGGTGAGAATGTGATAACATGGTGCCAAAACTGGCTTTAGGATCTTTTGATCTGTGTTTATAAGGTTAGAACATTCAACAACCTAAATGTCTTAACTTCTGGGGGGGAGGGGTATGATAAACACTGACTTGGGTGGAACATAGATGTGTATATTATAGGTACTGAATGGTATTATCCAACTGTAAGATAACATACTCTAGCTTTTCCCCAAGTGGGACTAATAGCTAGTTTGGGAAGGAAGGTGTGGACGACTTCAGGAAAACTGAGTGTATGTGTGGCTCATGGGAAATAACCAGGTCTTTAAAAAAAAAGGATAAAATAATCTTATGACTTCATGAAAAATGGAAATTTAAAAAAGTCTCCCATTAAAGCTGGAAACTTTTCTGGTCTGGTTGACACATGGTTTCTTGAACTGTCCTGTCACTCAACATTTAAAACCAAAGGCTCATGTGTTTATGAATTAGGTGTGCATTCAGTTTGTATATATGATTTTTTTTTTGTACATGGTGAATTCAGATAAATACTGGTCACAATGGTCTCTGGAAAGAAATAGAGGCTGTAAACATGGAAATGAGATTTTTTTGGTCTGTTCCCTGGGACATGCTATTTTAAAAATACACACAGATATATGAATGTATGTGGCTCGGGAAAACTTTTAACATGGTTTAAGAAAATGGTTTCTAAAAGCTGAAGCAATAGAAAATGGTTTCAAGAGGACAAATGTCTTGGTTTAAAAGTTTTGGAGAAGTTGGATGCGCATCATGTGCCGGTGGTGAAATACCCTCATCTCTCTGGGCTGAGAGAGTGGGGCTAAGTATAGCATTTGGTTTGGTAAATACAGTGGGGTCCATCCCCTCTCTTCCCCTCTCCCCCAACCAGCCTGTGCTGGGGAGGCATTGTTTTCTAGAGTGTGGAGTTACCCCTGTGGGGCTCAGGTTACAGATTTAAAGACAGGGAGGGGCTTGTCTCCTCCCCAGCCCTGCTCAGGGTTTTCTCCTCTGGGCACCAAACCCAGGACAGGGTTTGGGGTGAGGCTGTGAGCACATAACTGATTACAGTTTGCAAGAGTGTGTTTGGATTTGGTGTTTTTGTCTTGATTTTCTATTTCTGTTCCTCTCTCCTGACTAATGGGTATCTTGTTTTCCTTTTTTTTTCCATGTAATTCAAGGGCCCCGGGACCAAGGATCACGCCATGACTCTGGTGAGCTGCAAGCCACTTTGGGGGGAGTGGGGAAGGGAAGTCAAGGTTATCAAGTACGTCAGAGGTTCTTAGTAGTTTTGAGTTTTTAATATTGGAAGGCAATTCAAAGCTGGTGATTAGAATTTGGGGTAAAAGTACATAGGTTAGGGTTAGGGGGATTTGGAAAAGTCAATGAAGGAAACTAGGTAATTGAAGGGGGTAAGAAAAGTTCTGCTATATGTAGAGCAAGATGACTGATGGAAACAACTTTTCCGTCTGCACATAAATATAATCTCTTGAGGGTAGGAACTAAGTATGTGGGATAGATGAGATATTTAATTTATCTTTTGTTTCTCTCCCATTTCTTCTCTACAATTCTTTCTGTGTGTATGTGTTTCTCTAGCAGAACAGGATAATTCTGATAATAATACCATCTTTGTACAAGGCTTGGGTGAAAACGTTACCATTGAGTCTGTTGCAGATTACTTCAAGCAAATTGGCATTATAAAGGTACTAGAAACACATTGGGGATGGAAAATAATACTTGGATTATGGGGGAGGCAGCTGAGTTGGGGAAAGTGAAGCTCCAATTTGTGTTGGAGGGAGCTCTTTGTATTATGTTGGATCCTGTTAAGTTTTTACTTCTGTTTAATTTTTTAGACCAATAAGAAGACAGGGCAGCCTATGATCAACTTGTATACAGACAGGGAGACAGGAAAGCTGAAAGGAGAGGCTACGGTATCGTTTGATGATCCCCCCTCTGCCAAGGCAGCCATTGATTGGTTTGATGGTGAGTTTGAGGAGAAAATAATAAAGGTGTTTAGCCTATGATAGCTAAATATTATACTTATCATAATATTTATCAAGAAGTTAATTATATTATTATTTATCAAGAAGTTGATTATTTTCTAATGTTTTATGTTTTCTATTCTAATGATAATGATATAAGATTTGTTTCTAATTATGTTAATGATTTAAGAAATGATGTTAATAATTTCTTCTTGAGGGATATATAGTCATGAGGTTCCTTTTGGTTTCCTTGTATTAGTTAATTAAGAAAAACCAATACTTGAGGTTCTTGAACATAAAATTTTCTTTGGTATCTTCCCTTAGGGAAAGAATTTTCTGGAAACCCTATTAAAGTCTCCTTTGCCACTCGAAGAGCAGACTTCAACAGAGGAGGTGGCAATGGCCGTGGTGGTCGTGGACGTGGAGGTGAAAATAATTATTAATAATAGAGGGTGGATAGCTCTGTTGTATGGGAGGTCTGGCATTAGAGCCATAGGTCAAGGCAGTTTTGATTCTAAAGCAACTCCTGTCTTGGAGGTTCTTGATTGGGTCTTTGAGTGCAGAATGTTGTATTAAGTCAAATGCTCTTTGTTTTGGTTTTGTTTAAAATTAAGGCATACTATGTACTGGGCACTCATGGTGTGCTAAGTGCTACAAGGGTGAATGATTTGATAAACAAGGATTATGATTACTATAAGCAAGAATTAAATGGGGAAACTTAAATTTAATAATGAAGGTTTGCAGACATTGGGACAAGACAAAACTATCCTCTCCCAAATTATTTGTAGGACCCATGGGCCGCGGAGGCTTTGGAGGTGGAGGCAGTGGTGGTGGCAGCCGTGGAGGATTCCCCAGTGGAGGGGGTGGTGGTGGAGGCCAACAGAGAGCTGGAGACTGGAAATGTCCTAATCCGTGAGTAAAAACTTGTAATCCTTATCAGGAAAATCAAGATTCTCTTCTGATTATCTTATTCTCAATAATGGCAAAGTATTATTTCTCTTAAGGTAGTCTTTTCTTTTACCTTTTTTGCTTTTTCCACCCTTCCTGGGAGGGAACTTTATCTCTGTTCAAAATTTGTATTTCTAGCACTTGCTCCATGACTTAGCATACAATACTTTAACATGCATTTTAATTTATTCAACTCTTAATCACCATATTCCCAACCTGCTTTATGCCATTCCAATCCCTTAATATGGTTTGTTCCTTTTTGTCCTTAGCACATGTGAGAACATGAACTTTTCTTGGAGGAATGAGTGTAACCAGTGTAAGGCACCTAAGCCTGATGGGCCTGGAGGGGGACCTGGAGGCTCTCATATGGGTAAGAGGGTGAATTGGTATTGGAGGAGGGAAAAGGGAAAGATAGGAGAGTGTAATAGGTTTAACCCCTTATTTATTTTTTGTTTCCTCTAGGGGGTAATTTTGGAGATGATCGGAGAGGTGGCAGAGGTGGCTATGACCGAGGCGGTTATCGAGGCAGAGGCGGGGACCGTGGGGGATTCCGAGGGGGCCGGGGTGGAGGGGACAGAGGTGGCTTTGGACCTGGCAAGATGGACTCGAGGTGAGTGATTTTACTGTTAATGCATTTGAGTTTTGAAGGGAGTTGATTTATTAGGGTGTGATGACTTAAGGTTGGAAGTTGTGAAGGTCAAAAACTTGTAGATGGACTAACTCTGGATACTTCTACTTAGAGTCTATCTAGATCCATGTCCTGGAGAGTGTGTGTGTATGTGTAAATGTGATGAAAGGAAAGGCTTATACTGTTGGTACTGTGGGGATAATGGAAATGACCCTTGCCTCCTATGATGTTGGTTTTTGATTGTTTTTTCCTTGCAGGGGTGAACACAGACAAGACAGACGGGAGAGGCCGTATTAGCCTGACTCAGGCATCTCTGGACCACCTTCCCTTCCAGACCCTACTGTTCCCTTTATTTTGTAACTTTCCTGCCCGCCTTCCTATCCTTGTTTTGTGTCGGACTTTGTAATTGTAACCATACTCCCAGCTCCCATTAAATGCCATTGTTTTAGTTATCAAGTTATTGTTCCTCTCCTGGAAGAGAGGAGTAGGGGCAACTCCCTATCTATTCCTTCTCCATCTCTGAGCTACCCACCTGAGCTGGGTAAGTATGAGGCAGAAAATCATACTCAACCATAGATGCTGGACTGCCCCATAGGAGGAAAATAACCAGATTTAGAGGGATTTGATTAGTAATAACTAATCCCTGATCCCCAAAACCTTTGCCTGTCATTTTCCTACTTTTTAGTCTCAGACCTCTAAATTAGGAACTCGGGTGTGCATATTGGGTTTAATAACATCATCTCTCAAATAGGGACTTGAAAAGATTTTTAGGCCATGTGGAGAGGACTAGGTATTTCTTGAAATTAAGATGTATTCCTTTACTCTTAGGTGACTTATGTTTAACCAGGTTTATTGTGATGGCAAGGGGATTTAGGCAGAAGTTAGGAGAGGAGAGACAACCCAGTCTATTTAGCTGTATTTCAGGAATTTGTTTCTTGTTAATAAGTTTTTGTTGGGAGGGCTTTTTGGGCATTAGATAAGGTAGCAAGGAAAAGGCAACAATGTTCCTTTTTTTCATGTCCCAGGTTAGCAGGGAGAGGGTTTGAGGTATGAAGAAATCTCTGGCTCCTGTGTATGCATATCACTTAGATTGAGAAAATTGTCCTTCAGAGGAGGCAATCTTATTTACTTACTGCAACTTGAAGAGTTTAGGAAAGGGGAACAACTGAGGGCTAGGAACAGGCTTAGTTGCTTACTCTGGCAGTTAACACCTGCACTTGAGCCATTTTCCTCAGAGCTTTCAATCTCTTTCAATCTCTAAATAATTACTAAATATTTAGTACTTTTTATGGTAGAGAAATGCTGCTGATGAAAAATATTGCTAGCATTTTTATTGTCATTGTTCTTATAGTAGGCAATAACTAGGACCCTTTTTGGAGTGAAGAAAGGGTTTCATAATTTGACAGCTGTTTTAACCTGTTGGTGAAGATTCAGAGAGTTGGAAAGAAAGGTATATATATTGAACAAAAGTTCTAGAGTGCTAAACTACAATACAAAGATTTTACTATGTACTCTAAAAAGAACTGCAATGGTATGGTGGAGAGGGAAGAGAATGAACCCCACAGGGTAATCTAGCTATTGGAACCTTCCCCTCCCAGTCTTTGTCAAATTTAAATATTTTCCCAATTGTACCAGTGTAAGCCATTGTGACTAAAAAGGAACTAGATTTAGGGAAGGACTTAAGTTACCCATTAAAATAAAGCTATTGTTGCCTGGTAACACAAAACAAATTGACATCATCAGTGAAAATACTACTTTTAGAAGCCAAGTTGAAAGCAAAGGCCTTAACTATAGGAATGGGCAACTGTGGTGTAGGTTTTACATTTGTAGTGTGGAACTAGAAAATCATGTTTAGTGTATACAATTTATGTCATCCCTAAGGGAAATCATTTTAGCCTTTGCTGAAAGGCTTATCAAAGGGAAACATAATAGCTTTCATTAATGCATAGTTCTTGGATTGTTAGATCTTTCTTAATCTGAAATGTCTACCTTTTAACTTTTTCTAATCCTAAGAGGCAGCTCAAGTATTATTAAGCCCTTCAAGGAATCGAATCTCTGGGAGGCTGTCTGATACTGCCTCAAACTTAAGGACTTCTAATCCACTGATTATTTTTTGCAATGTGAAACCTACTAGTTAAATTTTTTCTTCCCTGGTGCCAAGCAAAAAATTAACACGATTGTGTTCAAGAACGAGTTCCTGGTGTGATTTCAACTCTGCCACATACCACATGGTATGTTTCAGCTTTTCAGGAGCTTTACTAAAATGCCTGAAACTGCAGATGATGCTTCAGATTGGGTCAATTTTTTTTTCTCTTTTTAATTGAAATTTCTGTTCTTTCCCACTTCTCTTTCCTGTGTTGGGAAAAAATTATTTTTAAATCCTATCTTAGAAACTATACTAAATATTGGTTCCAAGGCAGAAAAAGGAAGGGGTAAGAACTAGACACTGGGGATTAAGTTAATTAAGTTATTTGGTGCTAGGGTCATTCATATAGCTAGGAAATGTCCAGAACCTCTTGCCTTTATGGCTTTATCCACTACCCCAATAATTTGTTAAGACTATGTTCCTGTATTGAACTTGTTCCCCCCAAATTCTTTAATCTGCATTTTTGTCATTGTCCTCTGGAATTGGCTAAATCTCAGTTTTAAGACTAAATTGAGAGGTAGGTAGAGGATAGAGAATAAGTATTCACAGTAAGAGTGGACTGTCTTGGCAGTATCAGCTAGAGCAAGTCACTTAAACTCCAGGTAACATGCGCCAAGTTGTGGAACAGTTGTTGATTTGGTAAAGGGAATTCTTTTACCAAGTCACAGGACCACTTTAAAAGAATAAGCTTTTGCTATGTTATATTAACTTGGATTTTGAAATCCACTGGGTAATTTATGTGAGAAATAGCTTAAAATTGATCTACTTTTTGGACTCAAGTAAAGAACTTGATTTTATTTGCCTTGATTTCAGCCTGCTAGAGATTTTCCTGTATAGGCTGTAAATAACTTACTTGATCATAATTTTGGGGGTTTTTAAATACCATGTTGGAGTGCAGATATTCTGAGACAATACCTAGGCTATTAATGATCCTGTCAGAAGATTAGTCTGGCATGACTTAGTGTTTTTTTATTATATCCATTTTCCATCCTGCTCAACTTCCAGATAAAATTCTCTTGGCAAAGACAATTTGTATATAAGTGCATTTGACAAATCAGACCATCAAAAATTCCATTATTCAAAGTTCAGTGCATTTTTAGGGTATTGTTTAGGTTTACACTGAAGTCTTATTTTCTTTTGGTTTTGAATCAGTTTATAGAAATCTTAAACTTTCTCTGAATTCTTTTGTCATTGTTCTTTCATCACATTAGAAATAGTTTTTTTTAGGCATTCCCATTTCATAGGCACATACTTTGCTTGTGCTCTCAAAGTATAAGACTTGTTTCTGGAAAGTAAGTATTTCTATGATCTCTTGTGGGAGATTGGCATCATAGGGAATCCATGTTGGCTCATGGGATCAATGCTGCTCTTAGTTTAACACCTCACCCCACCCTAACAAATTGGTGCTTACTGTTGGCTGTTTTGGTATATATTCCCTTCCGCCCCCCCCCCCCCCCATCCAGTAAGCAATCCTTTGTAATGAAAATAGGAAAATAATCCAATTATACTATTAGTCTTAATAATTATACTTATTCTCAAATCCCATGTATACTAAATATTGATGACAGCTATGGTTCATAGAACTTTTCTACTAGATTTTTGAAAATCATACTTTGTTTTCTAGCCTAATTTTTTGTAGTATTTTCTTGACAGGCAATCCTACCCCTAAAATACATTCAGGCCTGGTGATTTCAATCATCTTTATGCAATTTGGTTAGGTGCTCAGTGGACTTAAGTGAAAAGAATCAAAACATTGGATTGAAGGGAGGTTTTTATAATATTCATTAAAATCAGTGAAGATATTTTCCTTGTTAAGGATAGAAGCAAAATAGGGGTGGATTATTAACTTTTTAATTGCTTATGACCTACACTGATAGTACATCATTTTTTATTTCCCAGAAATAAAATTCTTATAAAAATCTAAGATCATAAGCGTTCCATGAATACAAATCCTCATGTATTAGAATCATTTGTGATTTTCATGAGAACTTATTGAAAAAACCCTTTAGGGACTTGAAGATCTATAGTAAACTGTATACATATATCTTTTCTCTGAAGTTTCTTGTGAAGGTTTTACATAGTAGACCAGACTTAGGATTTCTGTTTCCAAGATATTTATCTCCCCAAGTTTTTGAACTTTCTACTATTCAGTGGTGAGAATTGGGTTCAGAATTTTAAGTCTTGGCAGTTTTCTCCTGCATGTAATTGGTTACTTAGTTTTCTACTCCTTTAGCCAACCTGCATGCATGTCCTGAGCTATTTTAATGCTTTTGGAACCTGGGGGGGCCCTATCTGGGGTCCAACTAAGTTTTCTTATCTGTAAAATGAAGGGAGTTTGACTTTGAGTGATAATGTTTCTTAGTTACAAGTCTTCCTGGCTAATAGTCTATGGAATGCCAGCTGAGTTAGGAGGGAAATGGGGGCAAGAGGGAGAAAATGAGAGCTGTTGGAAAGGTTTGCTTTGTCTAGTAGCAGTTGAAGGACAATTGGATTATATTCCTGTTACAGACCCGTTACTCAAGTCTACCTGCTCAACCTGTGATGTTAACTTGAACACTTTGTGTAAAGATGCCCAGTTCATCCCTTCTACCATAATAATAATGTTGAATTCTTTTATTCAGTATTAATTCGCCATACCTCTGCTTCATGGATTCCCATATAATATATATGTACCTTGAGCCCATGTTGTGATTTGACCACATGTTCAATAACAGTCTGTACTTACTGTTACTTGCAAGATATAGTGATAGAGCTATGTAAGAGCTATTTAATTTTTTGCATTGATGTACATGTACCTGTTGTGCTAGAGATGAGTGGTAATTTTTAGGGGCTTAGACAAAAGTATAAAACGAATAGAAGGAAGGGAAGGCGGGACTTCAGATGGAAGTATTGTGGAAAAGGATATGAAGTTGAAGTATGGGGAACTGAGCAGGAAATGATCACATGGGGCAGAATGAGTAGGGACTCTAGAACATTCAGAATATAGAAAAGTGAATGGGTTGGGAATATTCTGTGATGAGGTAATTTGAACAGACATTGAGGGAGAGCCTTGAATTAGGCTATCAGGAAGTGTAAAGGCAACTTCATTTGTAGGATGGGAATATTAACAACTCACTAACTTCTGACCATGAAAAGCTAATTTTAAGAAATGAAATTAATAAATATGAGGGTAGTTGGGATAGTGATCCTGGTTTGGAAAGACCGTCATGGAAAATAATCAGGAAAAGGATTTCCTTGTTACATCTGGAGCTACATTGTGTTTCAGTAGTACTTATAAACTGTTTTGCTGTTTTGCATTAAGATCCATGGTTTGATTTATACTCTTACCTTCTTTAAAAGATTTCTGCCTTCATAGTTATTTTGAGTCTTGACTGCCTTTTATCTTTTAGCATTGGGCAATTTTTTTCCTTTTTCCTTTGCCTCCTTTATTAGATCTTTTCAGATGTAGGGCAATTTTAAGTTTTCCCAGTCTTTAGTAGGTTGTCATTCTTGAATCTTAAACATCTTGTTTCCTTCAGCTGGTTTACTATTCAAGTATCTTGTCATCATTTCTAGCTGCCTTTATTTGAATGGGTGGCATTTATTGATAAGACATCCCCCCCCCCCCCTTTTTCTACTTCATTCCTTTTTGCAATGCTAAAGGACTTCTGGTGTGTCTTGTCTGAAAGAAGAGTTTGACCATTACTAAATCATGATTCTGTGTTCAGGGCCTGAGATAATTAGGATTCTGGTTGGTTTTTCTTAATGCCTAGAATGAGAAGAGAAACTGGGAGATGTAAAAAGCCAAAAGTTCAGGGCATTGGAGGTTCAGTTATGGTGGGTTTTGCTCTTCAGGAAGGTAGAGGGTATTTCTGGTTAAGATAGTTGCTTGAAGACAGCCCAGCTGCTATATACTTGCTCCATACTTATTTCCTGAAGTTTGTCCCAAACTGAATAAGAAATCCAGTGAGAAACAACAGTGACTTTTTTCATATAAGAATTGCAGGTCAGCTAGAAATCCAAGGGCAAGAAAGGGGAGAGGAATAGAGTAGCATCCCAGCTCAACTATAGATAGCACATACATCTAGCCGGCAAGAATCAGTGGGCTCTTGGGGGAAAAATAGTGGGTTAGGAACTTTTGTTACTACAATGTTAAGAATAAGATAAGCCAACTATCACCCAAAGGTTCTCTGGTTCTTAGCACTATCTGGTGATACTTATAGAGCATCCTTAACCTTGAAGATGTGAGAGCTTAATTCTAGGAGGTGGTCACAGGAACTTAGTGAAAACAATAATACTATCCCACCCAGAAGTAAAGTTGGGTGGACCTTGGATTTTTGTACAAAGATTCAGCAAAGCTGGAGAGAAAAATCAGTAAAAATGAGACTCAAGCTAAAGGAGTGGTAAACTTTAATGGGATTCACTGAAAAGTAGATTATATTGCAAATCTATTAAGAATCTAATAAGAATGTTAAAATGAAATCAAGCCTGGAAAAAACTTGGAAAAAATCCATTTCAAGAAGTCAAATGAAAATTCAGAACCAGAAGACAGTGAAAATAGAATCCAACAGTCATCTGAAAGGATCTTCAAAAGGGAAAACCATTTAAAATCCAGAGCTCTCATTGTAAATAAAAAAAAAAATCCCCTTCCAAGTTCCAAGGTTACATTTGGGATCCAAAAAGTTATGTCTTGTTGAATAAGTAGTTTTTAATACATATCTTGGATGTCAAAAGTACTTGCCAGGGTTTTGTTACTTAGCTTAGAAATCAAGTTAACTGAAATTACTGAGCTACCTTTTTAACTTCCTGTTCTCCAGGGGGTTTAGCCTTAGGCTTTATTTTCATAAACTTCACAGTGGTCTGGATACATAATCTATACAATTATGCGTATTTGTCTTAAGATGTGAAAAGTAGCAGTTAAGAACTAAAGATAAAGAGCAGGGGAAATTTTGAAGTGGCCCATGCAAAATACAATCCCAGGATAGAGCCTTTCCAGACTCCAGGGTATCAAGATTAATAGGATATTCCTTTAGAAAATGGGCTACAATGTAGAATCAGAAAAGAGGCCTAGAGTCTAGGATGATACAAAGGAGATTTCATGAAGGAAAAATTGAATTCTTTGAAATGAGGGATGATGGATGTCACCAGGTGTAAGAATAGTAGATAGGAAGAAATGAGGATTGGTGACCTGAATCTGATGAAATGTATATTCAGAATATGATGGAGAAATTACCAAAATATGTCAAAAATACTTTTTTGGGTCATCCTGGAAGATGTTATCACTGAAATTTTAGGCAGATTTGTAATGGAAGAACTGGTTAAGAAAATGGTCTGAGATTATTTTGGGTTTTGGAAGATCTACCTTGAAAGAGGGATTAAGTATAGACTCTTGGCCAGGAATTCAGTCCATTTATGCAGTACTGCACAAAAGCCATAGACTTGAAAATCGAAATCAAAAGTTTTGAGACTCCCTCAAGATAGATGCCATGGGAGGTCGCTACAACAGAAACTAAAATGCCTAGAAATTCACAGGTAAAATCCAAGATGAAATACCTCAGAAGTTTGCATTCTTAAGTGCAGAAAGTATGGGTAAGGATGTAAGGATGAATGAGAAATCCTAGTATCAGGAGACAAAGTCCAGAAAAAGTACATTTCATGCAGTGGGGGTTGTTCCGAGTGGTGCTATTGGCAATTAACTGGATCTTTTGGTTCCAGGTAGTAATGATAAATACCAATAGGAACATCAGGACTACAACATAATACCACTTAATACTGGTCACGGTCATTTGTAGTAAAATAGTCAGAAGCCTCTTGTATGCAATCTGCCCTGGAGCTCGAGTTGATAGCCCTGTCCATTAACTGAAACCTACCACTGCTTGGGAATCCTGTCAAGAAGACGATTGCAAATTCTTGCTCTTTTAGAGGAGTACTCATTTCTTCTGCAGGAGCTTACCATCTCCTAGGAACTCTTTCCTAGGATCCCTTTCTAGTTGAATTCACATTTTATGTGACTAAAGTTTTGCCTCCGTAATAGAAAGCAAAATAATTCTACCCCTTCTCAAGCCCCTTTTTTAGGAAGGAGCTGATTAAACCTGGGAAAGGAGGTCTCTGGGATGTATAGGACCTTCTGAGGGACTGACAATTCCATGCATGGGATGAAATAGGGGCTGGAATGGGAAGGGTTGTTAAGGACTAGGTATAAAAATAGCCCACCTTATCAGGTAAGTCTTCATGAAGATGAAACCAGAGTCCCCTCCTTTGATCATAGAGCTTCGGAGAGGTGGGATACCTGATTCTGAAAATCAGGGCTATTATGTCAAAGCTGTTTTTAGAATCCATTATGGTGTATAAAATCTTCGAATAAGAGATGGAAAAGTTGACATCCAATCTGGGATCTCCACAGCAAAATATATACTCATCAGGTTGAAGGGGAGCAATAAGATAAAAATAAAAGTTCGGATAGTGACTGTCAAGGTGGATGACTTGACTTGCACTACAATGATCCAGAATAACTAGCTACTGTAGTAAGGCCAACCTCATTTTCTAAAATATGCCAGATATAAAAATACTTTTATATCTGCATCCCTAATATAGTCAATGAACCCTTACCAGTGTGCTTCACATTAAACAACCAGTATACTTAGCTTTTAGTGAATTAATATAGTTATTTTGATAACAATTGTCAGGCATTTACTGAAATGGCCTAGGAATACTGATTAGGAAAATATCTTGAGATACCTGTACATGTTCTCCCACAATTACATAGAATATCCATAGGAAGGGTTTTAGTTGAAAGTTCATTATAAGCATATATATGCTTATCCAAGGCAACTATTGCAGAACTTTAAGTACTTTCTTTGAGGAATCCCTATTTCCCTTTGGATACTTCTGGCATTTCTGCTGGATATTTTGTTTCACTGGGTTTGCAGGGTATAATTTCTCAGCTTTACAATCTTTTTTTGCAATCTTGGATTGCAAGATTTCAATTCTTCTTAAAGCTGTTTTCTCTGGGTGACTTCCTCACTGGGCACAATGTTTCCAACTAGTTTCCAGCTTGCTATCTCTTTCATCAAGGAACAAGAACTACTTGGCTGTTGGGTGGTTTTGTGGGAACTGAGAACAAATGAGGATTCTAATGCCTTTAGAATCTTGGAATGTTCCAGACAGATAACACTGAACTGACATAAGGGATATAGAAAAGTAGCATTGAACTAGTGCTCACATATAAGCAAAAGGTAAAGGTATCTTGTTGGGTATTAAGGGACAGAAATTAAGGCTAATTAGTTTAAGATAGACTTGAATGGGAATGTTAGGATGACAATGAAAAGTGAGGAAAATTAAAAACTGCATCAGTTTGGTCAAATCCCATTTCTCAGTTAAGTCTGGAACTGCGGTCAGAAATAAAGGCTTGGTTCAATAATGTGATCAATTCCAGCCTCAGGGACATTTTCTTATTAACCAGTTCAGCCTGGGAATCCCTGTTTTGTTTATAATCAAAAGCCAGTTTAGGTTTAGCCCATCCCCAAAAGACAATAACTGCTAGTCTTTCCTAGTGAAAAACTGGGGTGGTTTGGTTTTCCCAAAGGGGACCAAATGATCCTGATTGGGGTAGTTCATTTTTTTTAGCCAGGATGAGTAGAGGCAGTTGAGGCCCATAGAACAATGAATATTTAATTGTTAGAGAAGAGTGTGATCACCCATACTTAAGGGTGATCCCCCAACCCCCTTTTCTCAGCTATAGCTAACATAGGTCTCCTAAATTCCCAGATCCCCACCTTTCCTGTGTCAATAAAATGTTTTTGTAACATCTGGGTCACTGACATAACAGGAGGCCAATCCTACTCACTTTTCTGACCAATATTTGAGTCATTTAATAAACTTGCCTGAAAAAACATGCTTCAGTTTCCTTGTATTTTACCTTTCACAATAGACTATTGGACCTGGAGTATGGCAGACCTCTGACACTGCCTATTTACCTCGGACAAGTTGCTTAATCTCTCTAATCTCCATTTTCCCCATAGCTAAAAAAGATAATGATATATTTTTGGGGTCTGTGGGCTTCATAAGTCATAAAACTTAGTACAACTAAGAAGGCAGACAAGTTGATTTGAAGGAGCAAGGTGTCAAAAGACTAGGAGGGCACCAACTTGGTTCCTCTCTGCGACTTTCTATAGGTATTAAAAGAAAGGAAACCAGAGATTCTCCTACAGGTAATTATTCCAGAGAAGTTAACTGATTAAAAAAAGGCCCTGTACATATGAAAAATATTTATAACTGTACTTTCTGTGATGGGAAAGAATTAGAAACAAGATGTTCATCAATTGGGGAATGGTTAAGCAAACTAGAATGGAATGCTGTAAGAAATGACAAGCATTTTGAATACAGAGAAGCATGGAAAGATTTACACAAACCCATATAAAATGAAGCAGAGCCAGGAAAATAAAACAATATTCACAATGAGCACAACAATTTAAATGGAAAGAACAATTCCCCAATAACCCTAACCCTAAATTCGTTGAAATCAAATGCTGCAAAATTATAAAGAACTGGGTGCCCCCAGGAAGGAGGATAGAGTGGAAGTTCCTTCAGAATAAGAATTGGTTCTCTTCCTTCCTTCTCTGGACATAGTAGTTGCTTAATAAATGCTTAGTGATTGATTGAAATATCTAATTGTCTATGGGCAATAGTACTACTATAGTGGTTCAAGGACCCCAGGGGACACATGAGATTCTTTCAGGGTTTTTTTGAAGTCTTAATTATTTTCATAAGAATACTAAGACATTGTCTATTAAAATTCTTTTCTGTTTTCCTACTACATATTCAAGAGACTGAATTTCCTTCCTATGCTTGAACCAAAACATTTGAATATAAAAGTGATATGAGAATTCATCTATTAGATAGAATTCTTCTATTAGACATTAAAGAGATTTGCAAAACAATTCAAACAATGCCATTCTCGATTTTTTTCTGCTTTGGAAAATACGGTTTTTCATAAAATGTTATTTATGTTAACAAATAATGCATTTATTATTATTTTAAATGAATTACTAAGTATTTAAAAAAGCCATCAATGTTAATTTCCAATATGTTATTATGTTAAATATGAATAGATAACCCACATGAACAAAAGCTCTTTGAAGGGGTCTCGTAATTATTAAGAGTATAAAGAGGTCCTGAAACCAAAAAAGTTCAGACTGGTCGGATTAGTGACTAGGACATGGCAGAGTGCGACACCATGTGGCCTCAGGAGTATTTTCCAGCAAATAACAATACTCTATCCTTACATGCCCAGCCTGATTTGCATGAAGCCTCTGGAGCTCAGTAGACCAGAAAAATGGAATGAGCATTTACAAATGTGCAGTCATTTTGAAATGAACCCTCTCCTATCCCCTAATCCTCCACAACTCTAACCTGATTGTAGAATCTTGGCTTTAACCTCATCCCAGAAGTGACAATTTAGAGGAGCTGATGGAATATGGTTGGCTGGAACCAGGGTTACATAAAAATAATGCTAATAATAACTCATATTTCTATAATAAGCATTTATTTTATTTTTTTTAATTTAATTTATTTAGTCAATTTATAACATTATTCCTTGGTTACAAGAATCACATTATTTCCCTTCCTCTCCTCCTCCCACCATTCCTGCAGCTGACATACAATTTCTTTTTTTTTTTTAAACCCTTACCTTCTGTCTTGGAGTCAATACTGTGTATTGGCTCCAAGGCAGAAGAGTGGTAAGGGCTAGGCAATGGGGGTCAAGTGACTTGCCCAGGGTCACACAGCTGGGAAGTGTCTGAGGTCAGATTTGAACCTAGGACCTCCCGTCTCTAGGGCTGACTCTTAATCCACTGAGCTACCCAGCTGCCCCCTGACATACAATTTCATTGGGTATTACTTGTGTCCTTGATCAGAATCCATTTCCATGTTGTTGGTATTTGCACTAGGATGTTCATTTAGAGTCTACATCCCCAATCATATCCCCCTCTACACATGTAGTCAAGCAGTTGTTTTTCTTCTGTCTCTATTCCCACGGTTCTTTCTCTGGATGTGGATAGTGTTCTTTCTCATAAATCCCTCCAGGTTGTTCAAGATCACTGCATTGCCACTAATAGAGAAGTCTATTACATTCGATTGTGCCACAGTGTATCAGTCTCTGTGTACAATGTTCTCCTGGTTCTGCTCCTCTCACTCTGCATCACTTCCTGGAGGTTGTTCCAGTCCCCATGGAATTCCTCCAGTTTATATAATAAGCATTTATTAAATGTTTAGTATGTGTCAGGTAATGTGCTAAGCACTGTGGCAAAAACACATCTGAGCCCTCAAGGAATTGACATTCTAATTGGGGAAATAACAGGAAAACTCAAAAATACATTCAAGATATTCAAAGGGTAAATTGGAGATAATCCTAAAAGGAAAGCACTAGAATTTAAGGATATAAGGAAAAGTCTCCTGGAAAAGGTAGACATTTGAGCTGAGACTTGAAACCAGGAGGAGTTAGGGAAGAGGGAGAACAGTCTAGGCATGGGAACAGCCAGTGAAAAGACACAAAATATCCTGTGTAAGGGACATCATTGGATCTTAGAGGGTACTGCAAGGAGTGAAATGTGTGAAGACTAGAAAGGTAGGAAGGGATCAGGTTTCTAAGATTTTGTATTTGATCTGGAAGATGATAGGGTGCCACTGGAGTTTACAAGTATACCTCAGAGGTATGGTGGGTCTGGTTTCAGACCACTCAATAAAGTGAATCATATAATAAAAAAGAGGAAAGGACCTACTTGTACAAAAACATTTATAGCTGCTCTTTTGTGGTGGCAAAGAATTGGAAATTGAGGAGATGTCCATCCATTGGGGAATAACTAAACAAATTGTGGTACAGATGGAACACTATTGTGCCATAAGAAATGATAAACAAGATGATGTCAGAAAAAGCTGGAAAGATTTGCATGAACCGATGCAGAGGGAAATAAGCAGAACCGGGAGAACATTGTACACAGTAACAGCAATGTTGCAAGATGATTATCTGTGAAAACTTGGCTACTTTCAGCAATGCAATGATCTGGGCTAATCATGAAGGATTTATGATGGAGAAAGCTGTCCCCCTCCAGAGAAAGAACTGTTGGAGTCGTCTTTAGCATCAGTGTATTTAGGTTTTATTTTGGGGTTTTGTTTATGGATGACTTTGCTCTTACAACAATGACTAATATGGAAGTGGGTTTTGCATGATAATAAAATAAAATAAAAAAACCCAAAGTGAATCATAAATTTTTTGGTTTCTCAGGACAAATATGTTTATACTTACATACTATACCATGGTCAATTAAATGTTCAACTTTTAAAAATAATGCATATATCTTAATTAAAAAAAAACCCAAACCTTTATCATTAAAAAATGCTAACTATCCATGCTAGTAGAGGGTTTTGACTTTATGTTGATGCTGCTGATTGATCATGTGGGGGCTGTTAAAGGTAGGGGTGGCTTTGACAATTTCTTTTCTTTTTTTTTTTAAACCCTTACCTTCTGCCTTAGAATCAATACTGCGTTTTGATTCCAAGGCAGAAGAACAGTAAGGGCTAGGCAATGGGGGTTAAATGACTTGCCCAGGGTCCCACAGCTAGGAAGTATCTGAGGCCAAATTTGAACCCAGGATCTTTCATCTCTAGGCCTGGCTCTCAGTCTACTGAGCCACCCGGCTGCCCCTGACAATTTCTTTTTTTTTTTCCTTGTGCAGTCAGGTATTTTATTGTTTAATTCATGCTTTGAGTCTTATTTTCCAGAGTTCCTGGCACATGCAAGTCATCAGATGGAAATTTATTTGGAGATATAAAACCGAATAGTGAATTGGGGAAAACCACCCTCTGTCCAATTGTCCCCAGGCCTCCGCTTGGGACAGATGTTGCCCTGACAATTTCTTAAAATAAGACAACAATAAAATTTGATGCAATCATTGGCTCCTCATTTGAACACTTAGAGGCCATTGTAAGATTATTAATTGACCTAATTTTGATATTGTTTTTCAAGGAATATGGAAGCCTGAGGAGAGGGAGAGAGGAGAAATAGTCCATAGGTGGAGCAGTCAGAATATATATATATATATATATATATATGTATATATATATATATATATATATATATATATATATATATATATATATGTATTTATCCATTAAATTCACTATCTTATATGGGCCTGTTTTATGGCACTCAAAAAAATTACAATAGTAACATCAAAGGTTTTTGATCAGGGGCTGCTGGGTGGCTCAGTGGATTGAGAATCAGTCCTAGAGTTCAGAGGGTTCAAATCTGACCTCAGATACTTCCTAGCTATATGACCCTGGGAAAGATATTTAATGCCCCTTGTTTAGCCCTTACCTCTCTTCTGCCTCAGAACCAACACAGCATTAATTTGAAGATGGAAGGTAAGATTAAAAAAAAAGGGGGTGGGGTGGGTAGCTCAGTGGATGGAGAGCCAGGCCTAGAGATGAGAAGTCCTAGGTTCAAATCTGACCTCAGATACTTCCCAGCTGTGTGACCCTGGGCAAGTCACTTAACCCCCATTGCCTAGCCCTTGCTGCTCTTCTGCCTTGGAAACAATACCCAGTATTGACTCTAAGGTGGAAGGTGAAGGTTTAAAAAATAAAAAATAAAAAAAAGATCCTTGATCACAGATCACCATAAAGAATATAATAATATAGAAAAAGTCTGAAATATGAGAATTACCAAAATGCAACATGATTTGAGCACATGCTGTTAGAAAAATGGCAGTGACAGGATTTCCACAAACCTTCAATTTGTAAAAAACTCAATATCTGTGAATCTCTGAAAAGTGAAGTGCAAATAAAACAAGGGCTGCTTGATGGAGTAGGTCAGATCTGTACAATAGGAAGATTTTTGGGAGCTGAGTGTGAAGATCCCTGAGATGGGGAGACCAAACAGAAGCTATTGAAACAGAACCAGCCTGAAGTGAAGAGGCCCTGGACCAGTTGGTGACAATGTCCACAGCAAGGGGACATGTAGGAGAGATGCTGTTAAGGTAAATGTTACAAGACTTGGGAACAGATTGGATATTTGGGTGTAGGAGAGAAGGTGTAATGCAGGGGGAAACCCAGGTTTTGAGCCTGGATAACTGGCAAGATGGCAGAATGCCGTTGGGAATTGAGGAAGAGAGAGGAGTTTGGGTTGCGGGGGAAAGACATCGAGGTCTCTTTTGGATATGTCTCTGAGATGTTCATTTGGAGATGATCTGAGAATCACCTGCAGATAGATTGTAACTGAATTGATGGGAGCTCTTAATTACTGAGAAATGTAGAGGGAGAATGGGACAGAATAGGGCTTAGGAAAGTGCTTTGGGGGGATTCTGTTATTAGTGGGCCAGACCTGAATGAATGTCCAGTGAAGAACGATGAGAAGGAGCAGACAGGGCTTTTGCTGCTCTGCAGAGTTTTGGTTCTATAGAATAGGAGATGCCCTTCCCAGGTTAAACTCATCATCTCTAATCTTATCACCATTCTGCTAACTCAAATCTTACCATACACCCCCTCCCTCAGCCTGGATGTGGATAGTGTTCTTTCTCATAAATCCCTCCAGGTTGTTCAAGATCTCCTCTGCTTGGAGGTTGGAGGGCAGAGTACCAAATTCTTCCTGCAATTAAAGAAACTGACTTCTTTTATTTTTTAAAAGTCTAATTAATTAATTAAGCATATTTTCCCATGGTTACATGATTTATGTTCTTTCCCTTCCCTACCCCCACCCTTCCTATATAGCCAAGGCAAAATTCCACTGGGTTTTACATGTGTCCTTGATCAGAACCCATTTCCATGTTGTTGGTGTTTGCACTGGGATGTTCATTTAGTCTACATCCTCAATCATATCCCCATCGACCTATGTAATCAAGCAGTTGTTTTCTTCTGTATTTCTGCTCCCACAGTTCTTCCTCTGGATGTGGATAGCATCTTTCTCATAAATCCCTCAGAATTGTCCTGGATCATTGCATTGCTGCTAGTAGAGAAGTTCATTACATTTGATTGTACCACAGTGTATCTGTCTCTGTAAAACCCTTAAGCTTCCATCTTAGAATCAATACCATGTATTGGTTCCAAGGCAGAAAAGCGATAAATGACAGGCAATGGGGGTTAAGTGACTTGCCCAGGGTCGCTCAGCTAGTGACTGAGGCTAGATTGGAACCCCAGAAGAGGAGTCTTCCTGACTCCAGACCTGGCACTTTCTCCACTGTACCATCTAGCTGCCATTTTGTTCTTTGCTTGTTTTCAACTCAATGGAACAAGATTGCCTCCCTGCCCTTCCCCATTAGATTGTGAGGTCCTTGAAGGCAGGGGCCATTTTTGTTTTTATCCTTTGTATAAGGTGCCATGCATGTCTTGTAGCAGGTAGTATTTAGATCAAGAAGATGATGACTGACAGTGGCAAAAGCTACATGCCAGTTAATTAATTAATATTTTAAAAACTAATTGCATGTAATAAATTTCCGTGTAAGTTTTCCAAAGTTATGGGATCCAAACTGTCTCCCTGCCTCCTTCTCTATCCCATCCTGAAGCTGACAAGCAATTCGATATGGGTTATACCCATTGAGTTAAGAAGGATTTTTTGGAATTGAAAAAAGAAGCCATGAGATTTGACAGTTCAGAGATTTCTAGTAACTGCAGAGATGGGAATTTTCATAGAATGATGAGGTCAGAAGCCAGACTTCTTTGTCTGGAAAAGTGCTTAGATCCTGAATCTCTTAAGTCCTGGTTCAGAGAAAGTTTTTCCCCTTTACTTTGCTGCTCTCTAAGATGCCAAAATTGGAACTTCTCTCTTGTGACAAGGAATCCTCCTATCTATAGTTTAGAATCCTGGTCAGAAAAGGGCCTTATTTCCGACTTAATTTATAAGCTGATGCAGGGAGAAACATTAATTGGCACTTTAGAAAGTGTGTGTAGGAGAACTGGGCTTCTGAACATGAGGCTTTTCTTATAGAGTGTTCAGAAAACACAGTTATGTTGGGTTCCCAACTGGTCCGCCATTGGCTTTGGGAGCAGCGTGTTTTGTGGAGGAAGGTTCAGCAATTTCCTAATCTGCTAATCTGTTATTAGTTTGTATTTTGGTTGGCTTTTCATAAGACAGCAGGAAAAGGAAGACTGAACAGACATAAGGGTGAGATCTCACTGCCTGCCCATTTACACTGTAAATCGTAGACCTAAAATGGCATCAATCAATGATAGGACGATCCAGTGGATCCAGTGCCTCCTTCTCCTGGCCCCTGCCCTGCACCTTTTATCTCTCCAAGCCAAGAATGTGGAAGTTTCCAGGTTTTTCTTTGGGGGAAGATTGGCTTCAAATCAAAGCCTCCTCTCAACATTGAAGAATGAGTTAATTAGTTTATGCTGCTGATTTATGACTTTTGCTCAGCATAAAGGACACAATGCCCCTCTATCATCTTGGCTTAAAATTCCAGGGAGGAAGACAAACCTTTATTCCAAAATTACATTTTGAAGTTTGAAAAGATGAGACCAGATAAACTGCCTCCAGCTTAGAAAAATACAGAAGTTCAGAGGTCAGCGACAACAGGTAATAATTCACTCTGACATCCCACAGCCCAGGTGAACCAGAGCAATTCATCATCCACTCACAACATCACAACTCAGAGGCTACTTGAAAACACTTCACTTCTGTCTTTTTCTTTTCTTCTTGCTTGTTTCTGTCCTCTCCTCCCAGCATTGCTTCCCCACTTTCTTCTTGTTTTCTGTCTCTTATTTGTTTTTAGTTTGTTAAACCCTTCTCTTCTATCTGGCCTAAGTCAGAAGAGTGATAGAGGCTAGGCACTAGGATTGAGTAACTGGCCCAGGGTCACACAGCTAGGAAGCGTTTGAGCTCACATTTGAACCCAGGATCTCCACTCTCTAGATACACTGGAATACCTAGCTTCCCTGTTTTTGTTTTTAATTAATCTTGTCCTATTTTTTTCACTCTAATGTTCTTCTGTTCCTAGCACAGTATAGAGGAAAGCATCCTGGGGTGGGTGTCAAGGAATCTTGGTTCAAATCCCAACTCTACCCCTTAATATTGAGTGAAATCTGGGGGCATCATTTAATCTCTCTAGAATCCTCTTCTGTTCAATGATGGTTTTGGATTAAATGAGTCTAAGGTAAGGGTTCTTCTGTTTTTTTAAAACTCTTACTTTCCATTTTATTTTTATTTCAAAAATTTTTAAGTGAAACAAATTTCTGTATTGGTTCTGTCCAAAAACATAGGGCTTATTTTGCACTCTTGACTCCTTTGCCTTTCTTTTTTTTCTGGGTAAATATTTAATTTAATTTATTTTTAATTTAAAATTTTTTTCCATGATTATATGATTCATGTTTTCTCCCTCCCCTCGTCCCTCCCCACACCTGGGGTTGATAAGCAATTCCACTGGGTTGTACATAAATATATTATCACTCGAACCCATTTCTATATTAGTCATCTTTCTTACCTTCCATCTTATTTATTCCTTTTTTATATCACCGTTATTTTTAATTATGCCAGTTCTACTGTGTTCCAAACAGAACTTTCCTTGTATCCAAGAAAAAGCAGTTAAGGAAATATAATTGACACCGTAGTGATTTTCAGCTCATAACATATATAACATTTTAAGGCAAAATTTCTTAACCCTTTTTGTGTCACGGATCCCACAGCAGTCTAGTGAGGCCTATAGGCCCTTTTTCTGAATAATTTTAAATGCAGAAAATAAAATACATAGAATTCCAATGAAACCCATTATGTTGAAATTATAAAAAATATAATTTTATGCGTGGTAGGTTAAGAACTCCAATCCAAGGTTCTTTTCAGATCTAAATCTGTGTTTTTTCTCTCTCTAGTTCCCTTATTCTTCTTTCCTATCTCCATCTTTCTCTACTTTTTTTAATTCACTTTCTGTGTGGCTCCCTGACTTTCTTCACTGAATCTTGAAGGGATAAGATTCATGGCTGCAATATGGCTTTGAAAGGACATTAATCACAAGAACTAGAATAGACAAAGGAGAAGGAGTATTGGAGCATTATGTTACTCATACGCAACAATGCAGATATAAGAAATCAGGAGTATAATGAAGAGGGTTTCATTAAAGGGGGCAAAGGAATAAATATTTATATAATGTTCTACTATATGGCAGCCACTATGATAAGTGTGTCACAATTATTATCTCATTTGATTCTCACAGCAACCCTGGGAGATATTATCCCCATTTTATAATTGAGGAAACTGAGGTAAACAGATTAATTGACTAGCATCTGAGGTGTGATTTGAACTCAGGGCTTCCTGATTCTAAGTCTAATTTTTCCTGTAAAGATATCTTAAAGATCAGGAGATGTATAAACGGAAACAATATTGTAATAGAGTTTTACTACACAGATAAGGAATTGGCCAGGGCAGTTCAAAACTCTAACAACTGGAATGGTGAAAAGACTAGAGAATGAACTGAAGAGGTTTGATTGGGAGAAGAGAAGGCACAGTGGGGGAATAGGAACAGTCTTCAACAATCTGAAAGGTTGTCATTATAAAATGGCAGCTAGATGGCACAGTGGATAGAGTGCTGCCTGGAGGGAAGAAAATTCCTCTTCTTGAGTTTAAATCTGGCCTCAGACACTTATTAACTGTGTGACCCTGGACAAGTCACTTCACCTTGTTTGCCTCAGTTTCCTCATATGTAAAATGAGCTGGAGAAGGAAATGGCAAACCTAGTCCAGTATCTTTGCCAAGAAAACCCCAAATGTTGTCAAGGAGAGTTGGATGAGGCCGAAAAGGGCCGAACAAAAAAGAGAAAACTTCCTAACAATGGGAATTTAAAAAAATTTCAAGTTAAAAAAAATTTTTTTACACATTACATGTAATAACAAATTTCCACATGTTTTCTTTTTTTCCTTTCTTTTTTCTTTAATTTTTTTGTGATTTGAAAATTTTTATTTAATTAATTAATTTGGAATATTTTTCCATGGTTACATGATTTATGTTCTTTCCCTCTTCTCCTATCCTGGCCCTTCCTCCCCATAGCCAATGAGCAATTCTACTGGGTGTTACATGTGTCATTGATCAAGACCTATTTCCCTATTATTGATAATTGCACCAGGGTGATTGCTTAGTCTCTATCCCTAATCATATCCCCATCGACCCATGTGATCAAACAGTTGTTTTTCTTCTGTGTTCCCGCAGTTTATCCTCTGACTGTGGATGGTGTTCTTTCTCATAAGTCCCTCAGAATTGTCCTGCTAGTAGAGAAGTCCATTACATTCGATTGAACCACAGTGTTTCAGTCTTGTGAGATTTAAAATGGTTGAGGTCTTAAACTGTAGTGGTTAAATTAATGGAAGATATAAATTGTGATAGATATAAGAGAGGGTGAGTAAATTTGACCGCAGAAATATGTTTCACTACAGTGTCTTGGGTTTAAACTCAAATATAAGGTGGTCGCCAGGGAAATATTCCCAATTATTCAAATACCCAAGTCAATTGGGTTTTATAGAGATTTTAATTAACAATACAATGAGTAATCAAAGAAAGAGAGAGAGTAAGAAAGAAATAAGTATGAAGGGCCTCAAGCCAACATGGCCTAGACCTGAGTCTTAAAAGAGAAATCAGTCAGTTTTTTATAATTCACCATAAGATCTGTCTAAGTAAGGATTTCTAATGACACCAGGCCAGCAGCATCTCAGCTGCTTTCACCAGCTCCCTCCTCCATCTGAATGTTTCAGAATCAGTCTCCTCAGAATGAGTCTCTCCAATCTGAATGTTTCAGAATGACTTCCCAGCTCTTCCCTGAGCTCTTATTTTTAAGGGCAAAATCTCCTCTGTCACCTCCCCTAAGTCCTTACATCTACCAATCACTGTAGATGTTTCTAAAGGACCTCCCATTCTTAGTCCACACCTAAGAAGGTGTGGATTTTTGAGTAATTCACACCAGGAAAACTCTGAGTAAGTTTTCCAGTTCTTTGTTCCTTGTAAATTCACAAGTTGCTTGACCTTTATAGGTACTTAGCTTAAGAAAAGTATGGGTTTAAGTACTTTTCATTGTTCAGAAAAGAGTTTACAACTTTATCTTCCCCTAGGGCAGACCCAAGTAGGTAAAGTAGAATTCTCACATTCCTGCTTTAAGTAGAGTTCACTGCCCAAATGGGGAATGGTCTTAATCCAATCTTATAAAGTAGGGTCTGGGAAATTTTAAGGTTTACAGTCTCTGGGTATAAAGTTCTCCTGGTTCTGCTCCTTTCACTCTGCATCAATTCCTGGAGGTCGTTCCAGTTCACATGGAATTCCTCCAATTCATTATTCCTTTGAGCACAATAGTATTCCATCACCAACAGATACCACAACTTATTCAGCCATTCCCCAACTGAAGGGCATCCCCTCATTTTCCAATTTTTTGATACCACAAAGAATGCGACTACAAATATTTTTGTACATTTCTTTTTCCTTATTATCTCTTTGGGGTACAAACTCAGCAGTGCTATGGCTGGATCAAAGGGCAGACAGTCTTTTAGCGCCCTTTGAGGATAGTTCCAAATTGCCTTCAAGAATGGTTGGATCAGTTCATAACTCCACCAGCAATGCATTAGTGTCCCAATTTTGCCACATCCCCTCCAACATTTATAATTTCCAGAGAAATTTGTTCTAAAATTTCCCCTCCACTGTGTTGTTTACCTTCTAATCTTGTTTGCATTGGTTTTATTTGTACAAAAACTTTTAAATTTAATATAAACAAAATTATTCATCTTACATCTTGTAGTATTCTAGATCTCTTGTTTGGTCATACATTCTTCCCTTTTTCATAGATTTGACAGGCAAACTATTCTGTTCTCCTACTTTACTTGATAATATCACCTTTATGTAGAAATATTGATCTTATCTTGGTATAGGGTATGAGATATTGATATAAACCTAATTTTTGTCATACTGGTTTCCAATTTTCCAAGCAGTTTTTGCCAAATAGTGAATTCTTATCCCCAAAGCTGAGATCTTTGGGTTTATCATATCCTAGATTGCTGAGGACATCTACTCCCAATTTATTCCATTGATCCACCCTTTTATTTCTTAGCCAGTATCATATTGTTTTGATGATCACTGTTTTATAGTACAGTTTAAGATCTGGTACTGCTTTGCCACCATCCTTCACTTTTTTTTTCATTAGTTCCCTTGATATTTTTGATCTTTTGTTCATCCAGATGAATTTTATTATTTTTTTTTCTAGTTTTATAAAATGTTTTTTTTTTGGTAGCTTGATTGATATGTCACTGAATAAGAAAATTAATTTAGGTAGGATTGTTATTTTTACTATATTAGTTTAGCCTACCCATGAAAAATTAATGTTTTTCAAATTGTTTAGATCTAACTTTATTTGTATGAAAAGTGTTTTATAATTGTGTAAAAGCCTCTGGGGGGGGCAGGACTGGGGGCCAGAGTTCCCTAGGTAAGGGTGAGGGAAAATAAATAAGAGGAATACAAAGGTTGAAGGACCTCACTTGTAGGAAAGGATGAGGGGAGAAGATAAGAATCAAAGACACAGACATAGTGTGAGGTTGGAAGGGTCACACTTGCTGGCAACAAGTGTGTACAAGTTTATTGTATAGTGGCTACATCTTTTAAAGTTACAAACCACAGAAAGTAAAAACAATCGTGCATGAGAAAAGTCTGTGGGAAAGTAACAAGAATGTAATAGGTTACCTTGGTTAATGGTTCCAGGAATCATTTGGGGTTCATGGAACAGTCAGCAATCTTTTTATGGGAAGCTAAAAGAAGGTGAAGTAGAGGGCACTCTAACCCATTCTCACACAGACTATGAGATCTCAACCTCTGACGAGGGCTCTCGGATACTTATCTTAGATGGACCCAGAATTATCAACCTGTGACATAGTTGTGTTTATATAATTCCTGTGTTTGTCGTGGCAAATAGATTCCCAAGTAATGGGACCTTTCTAATAATGGAACAGGCTACTCCAGGAGATAATGATTTTCTTCAGCTGTTGAAGAAAGTGGTCTTTACTGAGATATGAAATAGTTTCTCTATAAGGAAAGAAGAAAATGCCATCTCAATTAAATTGCTCTTTACTGATTATTTTTCCTTTGTGGAAAGAAAACTAAAATATGCCTGAGTTATCTGTTCTTGCAGAATTCCTTAAACTTACAAAATCCTATCTGTCAGATTTTGAGGTTGATATCCTCCCTACCTTAACATGTCAGACGATCATTTCAAGGAATCTCACAGTTCAAAAGGATCTCAGTCCAATATTAAACAGGAATGTCTTTTATGACTATAACCCTAACAAGTGGTCATCTATTTTTTTCTCAAATACCTCAGGGGATGGGGAATTCATTACCTTTTGAGGAAACCTCATTGTACATTTGAAAAGCTCTAATTGTTAGGAAAATTGCCTAAGAAAGTCAAAGCTAGAAACAAAGACCAAATATATATATCAGGATGCTGGAGATGATGACTCACAGGTGATAGAAATCCCCATGACTCCCCTCCAAGAGCTTGCACTGTCCCTGTGACTGATATTTCATAGCTTTTGATCAAGAAGCTTCTCCCTTGCATCCCAAGTTATTGAGGGGACACTAGATAATTTATGAGACTAGAGACATAGATATGAGAGTGGGATAAGACCAGGTGATAAATAGCAGAGTTAGGATTTGAACCTGTGTTTTCTGCTTCTCTGTCTCTCCCTTTTCCCAAACCCCAAAACCTTGGCCCAAAAGTCTAGCAAAAACTCAAAGTCTCCAGAATTCTACTTAGGTTTGGACAATTTCTCCTCTGGGGAGGTGGGATATGTTTTCCTCTCTGATCCTGCCTCCCCATAACTTTGAGGGGATTGGGGACATAGGGGAGACTTTGAGAACAATTAATGAATTATACCTTTCTTGAACAGTAAAGAGAGAGAAAGTAATCTTCTTAGATTGAGTGTTGTATACTTTGCTGGATGTAGTCATTATATTTGCTATTTCGGCTTAATTGTCTTTGTTGTATAAAAAAGGATTCATGGGGGAGGACACTGATGAAAAAGTTAGAAGACATCACTGACACATTTTAAAGGAAACAACAAAAATTAAGAGTTTTAGGACAATAATCTGATAGCAGTAATTAGAAGGAAAGACAGGTCAGGGAGATAAATTAGAAGGCCACTGTAATAGTTGAAGTGGGTGGTAATGAGTTTCTGGATTAAGGGTGGGTTGGAGATGAGTGAATGGAGAAATCTAAAAGACATTGGGAAGGAAGGATCCAGATTTCATAATTAATTACATATGACTCTCTCTCTCTATGTATATATATATATATATATGTATATATATATATATATATATGACTCTCTGTATATTTTCTCAACTTCTATCTATATATTCATATTAGTCATATATGATTATGTATAAAAATATATTATCACTATCTCTATATATTCAATTAGTCATCAAATCTAGATCCTTTCTTCCTAATGTCTCTCAGATTTAAATATATATATTTATAATCTAGTTTTTTTTCTTTTTCTGAGAGGGTTATGATGGTGGCTGAGTATGAATTCAAAGCCTTGGTGTCTGGAGAATAAGCAGTCCATTGGATAGTTGGGGAGGAAAATGGTTTGCTGTGAAAAATTGGGTTTTAGAGTAATTGAGTTTGGAGTCCTGGCAATTCATCTAGGTAGAGAATGAAGTTAGCTTGTGAGCATCCCCTAGTGTAGTGATGGCAAACCTTTCAGAGATGGAATGCCAGGTCCTGCCCCCACTTCACTTCTTAGACCAAGTGTTGTGCCTGTCCCCTTCCCAGAAACTGAGTGCCAGTCCTGTCCTCCCATCTTGCTTCTTGGTTTTCCTTTACCCCAGATAGGGGAGGGAGGAAGTGCTCCCATTGGCTACTGGGCAGAGGGGTGGATTATGTGAGAAATGTCCTCAGGTACATGGAAAGGGGAAGGGGAACAACTCTGCCTTGAGTCCCTCTGGCTTACTAGTAAAGAACTTTGATGGATGACTGCAGGCATGCCCACAGAGAGGGCTCTGCATTCCCTTTTTGACACCTGTGCCATAGTTTTGTCATCATTGCCCTAGTGCCAACAAGTCCCAAATTAAATAGCATCTTTCCCCCTGCACCTCTTCCCATAGGCCAGTGATGGCCAGACCTATGGCATGGGTGCCAAAGATGGTACTCAGAGAACTCTCTGTGGGCACATGCATCTTCCCCACCCCCCTCAGTTCATTACTAGAAGGGCAGAGGGATTTGGGCAGAGCTGCTCCCCTCCCCCTCTCCACCAGTCTTGATTTTTTCACATTCTCTGCCCCTCTCCGCCAATGGGAGTGCATAGAGGGTAAGGTGGGTGACTCACAGGTGGCAGAGTTGGAGAGGAGCAGAGCACTTGGGCCACTCCCCTCCCCCTCTCCACACTCTCTGAGGACATTTCTCACATCACCCACCCCTTCATTCAGTAGCCTAGTGGGAACACTTCCTCCTTCCCCAGTGTGGGCTAAGGTGGGGGTGTGGTGTACCCAGCATGTGGTTGGGGGGCAGGCACAGTACTCAGTTTTGGGGGTGGAGTGGGGGCAGGGCCCAGCACTCCATTTCTAAAAGGTTCACCATAACAGTATAGGCTCTCTACAGAATTAAAGCAGGAAAGTACCCCAAAGATCTAGTCCAGAGGGGTCAAATTCTTAGCTATAAGGTGCCCCCGAATTCCCAAGTTTGGACCGAAGCAGATTAAAATGGAGTTGGAAAATATTTAAACCAAAATTACAACACAGATAATGTTAATTCATGGTTTTCTAAGTCAATATGTGACCCGAAGGGATCTATTTCTATTTGAATTTGATACCACTTGAATTTCTAGTCTAACTTCCTTATTTTATAGAGGAAGAAACTGAGGCCCAGACAAGTTTAGAGACTTGATTAAGGCCATACAAGGTGATAAAAAGCAGTCAGGATTTGATCTTCTGTCTTCTGTCCCTCATTCCCTAATCTGTGCTATTTTTTTTTTTTAATATCCTTGGCCAAAAGTTGAGCAAAACTTCAAAGTCCTCAGAATTCTATGCAGGTCCAGGCAGCTCTTCCTGGATGGGAGGGGAGATATTTTTTTTTCCTCCTTCACCCCCCAACTTTGAGAGAACAGTTATATATATAAGCCTTGAACTTAGGCTTCTGAGTTACAGACCATTTATATGGGACTCATAAGCTCTGCTTTTTTTTTCAACCCTTGATTTCTGTGTTAGAATTGATACTATATATTAGTTCCAAGACAGAAAAGAGGTATGGGCTAGGCAATGGGTGTGTGTTGTCCAGGGTCACCCAGCTAGGAAGTGTCTGAGGTCAGATTTGAACCCATGACTTCCCATCTAGCTACCTCTCAAAAATCTAAAACTTAAGCCATTTCCCTTGCCTTTCTTGTGTGTGTGCCTGTTGAGGGGCAAGGATATAACAAGTCAAATAATCTAAGAAGACTGACCCTACACCCCTCTTTCCCATTATAGACTTGAGCACAGTGACCTAGCTGTGGTTTGTTAATTTGACAGATAATTGATTCCATTTAGAGGAAACACAATCTCTATTTAGTGCTTGCCCTATGCCAGGCCCTGTAAAAGAAACTGTTAAAAAAAACCTGTTTAGGGGCAGCTGGGTAGCTCAGTGGACTGAGAGCCAGGCCTAGAGATGGTATGTCCTGGATTCCTCAGGACATTTGGCCTCAGATATTTCCTAGCTGTGTGACCCTGGGCAAGTCACTTAACCCCCATTGCCTAGCCCTTACCACTCTTCTGCCTTGGAACCAGCACACAGTATTCCAAGAAGGAAGGTAAGGGTTTAAAAACAAAAAACAACAAAAAAACCCTTGTCCATTTCCCTAAGGAGTATGATACATTTTATCAGGATACAGAGGAAACCCTGCAATAATTATTTGGGAAAAAAAACATTTCTCTGGCTCTGCCAAGTTGTTCATTGAAGTTTTTGAGCTAGAATAAAGTAAATTAAAGACATGGGCTGTAGGTTTTGGTTCTGACTACCAGTTCCCTGGGCAAATTTGACCTGAGGCTTTTTTTTAACAGGATGAAATTTATTAGATAAATATAAACATTTACATTTGCATTCAGAAAATTAAGTACCAGAAAACAAAGTGAAAATGACTAACAAGTAATTTATCTGAAAAAATGTGGGTATTTTGCTGAGGCTTTGAACTGACCTATTCTTGTGAACTTTAAATCCTCCATAACTGGACTCTAAAAGACCATTCCAGTCTTATTTCACATTCTTCCCCTTCATGAACTGTGTGGTCCAGCCAGAGAGGATGATGAGCTGTTCCCTGAACTTGGTTTTCTATCTATTGCCTTTGGGCATTCACATGTCCCAAGCTGCCCAGTTGGCCTGGGATGGGTTTCTCCTAGACCTTGGATTTTCATAGATACTTTGACTTACTGATTAGAACCAGAATGCTTTTGGAGAATGGCAGTGTTTTTAGTGAAATGGATTTTCTAGTTTACTGAGAATAAAAATAATAATATGGTGAATTTCAGTCCTGGCTCTCATGTTAGATTTGTGTGTAACCTTGTGTAAGTCAGTTGTTGTCCTTCATCCCTCCTTCCAAAGAGGACCAATAACATAAGCCAATCAATCAATCAGTCAACCAACCAACCAACCAAACCTTTATTACTGGATTGCTCAGTGCCATGAACAATGTAAAAAAAAGACAATAAAATATTACCTGCCCTCAAGGAGGTTACATTCTATTGAATCTTTGAGCTTCATTTTCCTCTATCAAATTAGATGGCTATAAATGTTTATTTATTCATTTATATTTTTCAGTTTATTATTATTTAAAAAACCCTTACCTTCAATACTGTGTGCGTTGGTTTCAAGGCAGAAGAGTAGTAAGAGCTAGGCCATGGGGGTTAAGTGACTTGCCTAGGATCACACAATTATGAGGTGTCTGAGGTCAAATTTGAACCCAGGACCTCTCATCTCTAGGCCTGGCTTTCCATCCACTGAACCACTCAACTGCCCCACAAATGGTTTTTAAAAATTATTATTATTATTATTGATTTTAATAACAGATTTCCACATAAGTTTTCCAAATAGGATCCAAATTGTCTCTCTCCCTTTTCCCCTTTCCCCTTCCTGGAGTTGGCGAGCAATTCAGTCTGGGTTAGATATGTATTATCATGCAAAACATATTAGAAATGGTTTTTTGTTTAAATTTTTGTGTTTGGTTGGAGATCTTTCTGCCCCGTCAGTACATAATTGTACTCCTTACCCCTTTCTTATCCCTCTGTTCCTCTCCTTGCAATCCCCCATCTCACGTTTGAGGGATTCTATCAGGGCTGTACTGGTTCAGAGACTAGATTGTTACATTTTCATTGTATTAATTTTATCTTGAAAGTCAACAAAAGCTACAAATCAGGGCTTCATTTATTGTCTAAATTTAGGAAGGTGATGGAGAAAATGTTACTAATGCAGATGAAGCTTGTATGCCTTGTGTGCAATTTTTCCTCTGGGGATCTAGTTAAATATTTACCAGGATAACCCTGAATTCTGTTGTTCTTATGCAGTCCTTCCAGTTGCATTTGACCCAATCTTGGCAAAGATACTAGAGTGGCTTGCCATTTTCTTCTCCAGTTCATTTTATAGATGAGGAAAATGAGGCAAATAGGGTGAAGTGATTTCCCCAGGGTCACACAGTAAGTGTCTGAGGCCAGATTTGAACTGAAGTCTTCCTGATTACAGGCTTGTATTCTATCCATTGTGTCACCTAGCTGCCCACGATTCTGGAGTCTTCCTTTTTTGAATTTCTCATTCCAGGCTGTTAAACTTGTATTGTAGTTAATAGAGCATACATCATTCCTCACTCTTAGGCTGTAAGCCCCATGAGGGTAGAGGCTATGGCTTACGTTATCTGTTTCTCTCTCAGGTGCAAAGTCCTATAGGTACTGAGCAGCATATAGATTTTTTTTTAACACTTACCTTTTGTCTTAGAATCAATATTCTCTATTGGTTCTAAGGCAGAAGAGCAGTAAGGACTAGGCAATAGGGGTTAATGACTTGCCCAGGCTTAGGAAGTGTCTGAATCCAGATTTGAACCCAGGACCTCTCATTTCTGGGCCTGACTCTCAATTCACTGAGCCACCCAGCTGCCCTCACATAGATTCTTTAAAAAATCCTTATTTTCTGTTTCAGTAACAACCCTAAGACAGAAGGGCAAGGACAAGGAAAATGGGGTTAAGTGACTTGCCCAGGGTTATACAACTAGGAAGTGTCTGAGGTCACATTTGAACACAGGCCTGGCTCTTGTATAATTGAAAATCTGTTACCCTAAAAAAGAACTACATTTCCCGGGAGCCCACTGACTTCCTGTAGACATGGGATATTAAGCCAGGATGTAGAGGTTCCTGGGCTCTTTGGCTTGCAGTGTAGATGTAGGTTTATTAAAATTAAAATCAGCAACCCCTGTTAAAATACTGACTAAAGAAGTCCTACCACTATGCATTCCACAATACCAACTTAGCAAAGAGACCATTGATGGGATTGCCCCAATAATAAATTCATTATTGTAGCAAGGTATAATAATACCATGCATCTCTGAATATAACACCTCAATTTTACCAATTAAAAAACTCAAGCTAGATTATGAAGGATGAATAGTTTATAGATTCATTCAAGATTTAAGAGCCATTAATGATCATGTAGTAAAATCTTACCCAGTTATACCAAATCCTGCTACCATCATTTCATCTAACCCAAGTCATGCAAAATATTTTACTGTGGTTGATTTATGTTCTACTTTTTTCTCAATACCTATACACGAAGATTCACAAAAGGTATTTTCATTCATGTGGCTGGGAAAAATCAATATTCATGGTTCCATTTGTTATAAGGATTCTGTGAAAGTCCTTCATTGTTTTCTCAAATCTTAAACAAAGATTTGAAAAAATTCAGTTTAAGGACAGTAAACTTATTTACTTTGTAGATGATTTACTTCTAGTATCACCAGCTGCAAAAGTGTGCCTATGTGACAGTAAACATCTTCTGTGTGAGCTCTACAAGAGGGGACACAAAATGACAAAAACTAAACTTCGATGATGTCTTCTTTGTGTAGACTATGTAAGGTTTGTGCTGTCTTAGGGGTTCAGAAGCATTTTCCAAAAGAGAGTAGCAGACATACAAAAGCTGAGTGCCCCTAAGACCAAAAGGCAACTCAGAGCTATCTTAGGAACCACAGGTTTTTACAGACAATGGATACCTAATTATGGTGAACTTACAAAACCAACGACTGCTTTAACAAAAAACACTGAAAAAAGATCCACTGAAGTTAAAACCATGGCATTTGCAAGCAATTGCAAAGTTAAAAGAGGTAATATTATCAGCTACTGTTCTTGGTATCCCTAATTATTCAAAACCATTCTCACTCGATGTCCATGAGAGAAAGGGAATAGCTTAATGTGTTTTGACTCTGAGCTTAGGACCAAACCAATGTCCTATTGCATATTATTCTGGTCAACTAGATCCCATAGCTGCAGGAATAGCTCCATGCTTAAGAGGGGTGACAGCAACTGCATTGCTTGATACCAAATCTGCAGATTTAGTGTTAGGCTGCCCACTGATAGTTTATTGTTCACATGAAGTTGAGGCACTTTTCCGAAAGTTCAGAATGCAGGCATTTTCAGATCAATGCCTGGCTAAATATGACATAGTGCTTTTGGGGAATGAACATATAACATCAAAGAGATGCAACACCTTAAATACAGCTACATTATTACTTGATTTACCACCACAGAGGGAACCATTGCACAATGGTGAAACTGCAGTGCAATTAATAGAAAGGCCTTGAGAAAATCTGTCAGAGACACCTCTTAACAACCCTGACCTGATCTTATTCACAGAAGATCATCATATATGCAGAATATAATAAGATTTACAGGTGCTGCAGTAGTAAGTGAATTTGAGACCCTATAGTTTGCTTTACTACCTAGAAACCCAAGTGCTCAGGGAGTAGAATTAATCACTTTAAAACATGCACAGGAGCTTGCAAGAGACAAACAAACATGCAAATATTTACACTGATTCCAAATATGCATTTGGAATTTGCCATGCCTTTTGTTCTTTCCAGTTTCAGAGAGGATTTTTAACATCTAGTGGGAAAAGAATCATTCATGCAGAAATAATTCGAGAATTACTGTCATCTCTCCAACTACCAAAGGAGTTGGCAGTGATTCACTGCAAAGGCATTCTTTAGGACAAGATTTAGTTTCCAGAGGAAATCATAGGGTGCATGTGGCTGCACAATATGTGGCGCAAAATGCTCCAGCTTGCATTATGAATCTCTCTGTTATAGATACCACAGATTTAGAAAAAGCATACAATGACAAAGAGATTCAGAAGTGGGAGCAAAATTTGGAGCTAGAAAAGAAAATGAGATTTGGATAGCTTCAGTGGGAAAACCAAAAAGCATTTTACTTCCAAAAGCATTTTACTCTTACATCTGCCAAGCAATACACAAAAAGGGTCATTTTGGGACAGAAGCATTAATTGATACTGTTAAAAGAGCTTGGTTAGCTCCAGGAATTAGCACTGTGGCAAATAAGATCTGTTCAGCTTGCTCTGTGTGTGCATTAACCAAAGCATGTTTAAGCAAAAGGCTTTTGGTGGTCATCCACTAGCTCACACACTATTTGAGCATTTGCAAATAGATTATATTAACATGCCCAAATCAGGACAATTTAAATTTTGTCTAGTAATAGTGGATCAACTAACTAGATGACCAGAAACTTTTTCATCTAGTAAAAACACATCAAGCTTTGTAGCCAAAATCTTGTTGAAAGAGATCATTCCAAGATATGGTATGCCACTAAGAGTAGATTCTGATAAAGGTAGCCATTTTACAGATTCAGTTCTAAAACAAGTTTATGAGAATCTGGGTTTCACGCCAAAATTTCATGTCCCCCTCAAAGTTCTGGGCAGGTGGAGAGACTAAACAGAGAAATCAAAACTATGGCTGGGAAATTATTCAAGGAAACTCATTTGAAATGGTCAGAGATTTTGCCTCTAGCTCTATTCTATCTGTGCACTAGACCAAGAGGACATGTGCATATCTCACCATATGAAATGTTATTTGGACATTCACCATTGCAGCCAAAAAGTTTTAAAACAGCTTATGTATCTATTCTTGGAAGGGATCTTGCACTTGCTGAATACATCATGGAGTTACCAAACAGGGTTAGAGAATTACAAGAAATGGGAATTTTAACTCAAGGGGGTCCGTTAGATTATGTACTCCATTTGATAAAACCTGGGGATTCCATTTACATAAAAACTTTAATAGAACTAGTGCAACACAACCATTGTGGGAAGGACCTTTCCATGTTATTTTGACAACACTGTCAGCTATTTGTGTATTAGAGAAAGAATCGTGGCTGCATTGCTCACATGTGAAAAAAGCAACAGGAGCAGAAGAGATTACACTAGACAACATGACTGCAGTCAAAAAGATATCAGAAGAAGAAATTATTCAAGAAGAAGAATGAAATGAAGACAGCAATCAAGATCAAGACAAAGGAGAAGACAACATAGAAGAAACAGAGATGACAGCAAAAAGGACAATTGAACTGTAACAAAGACATTGAAAAACAAATCAGCACAGAGAAGAGGAATACAGACTGATTATGGACATGAACTCTAAGATTTTTGTGCTATTATAACATTACACACTTTCATTATAGTTGCAAACAAATGCTATATAGTAGCAACATGAAGACAGAAGATAGTAGCAGAGGAGGTGACTTTAAAGATTTGGTAAAGTATTCTCTACAAAATAACATACACATATAGAACACATTTCTCACAAACTCTGCAACATCATAACCAGGTGATGACTATCTATAGAAATAAATAAATACAGATAAATCACCTTGGGAAAATAATAATTGTACACATTAAAATAATAAGATCTTATCTCACAGGAAGACTTTATGAGTTCCTTGGAGATAAAATCAAGAAAACACATAACTTTCTAAGAAAATCTTTAAGTTTTTCTTAGACTATCTTAAGGGGGGAAGTTTATTTTCTCCTTAAAACATGTAAATAGTTTATACATAACATATGCATAGATGTAGAATTGTACAGATCTGTATATTTATATAGATGTGTATATAGTTAAATTATTAAAAAGTTTTGATTTTATTCATATAGTAAGTTGATTTTGAGTTTTAACGTAGTTAGTTTTGGTTTTCTGTATTAATGATAGGATAAGATCTTAGCATAGTAAAAAGTTTTGTTTGAATTGTTCAAATAGGATTTGTAAAGTGAAGTGTACTTGAGTTTTGCATAGTTATTATTTTAGATAGACTAGTTTTTTGTAAAACATAAGTTAGTTTGTAACTGCATTTTATTGTTTCAAAAGTTTTTCAAGAGTTTGCATTTTGTATTTTGAATCTCTGTAATTGTATGTTTTTCACTTGAATTTATGCAAATATGTTTTCATTGATTATTTATTTTCGCTGAAATTTTCTTTTCTTTCATTTATATCCCTAGTACAGGTTAGCACAGATAAAGTATAGAAATAAGAATAGGATAAGATAAGTGTAAGATTAAGACTATTGTTAGGAAATACAATAGTAATAAGGTTAGGCATAGCTTTAGAATTATATAGAATAGTGAGAAAATGGGAGAAATTTTTTTTATTTCTCCATATGCTTGAAGGGGGGAAATTATAAAGATGATATTAGAAAATAGTATTGTTTTATTAGTTTAGGGAGAAAAAGTAGAGTGCTGGCTTGAGAAAGAACTGGAGTTTGAAGCAGAGCTGAGAGAACATGTTGATTTCAGATGTTGACAGTTATAAAGGTTTTTCTGTGTCAATTACTCTCTCTGGCAGTTGGAAGTTGGTCTCTGGCAGTTGGCAGAGACACACACTCAGAGTCTCTTTCTCAGGGCTGGAGGAGGTAACATCTTTGCCTCTCTCTCTGTCTGAGGGAAAGACCTGAAGGAGCTTAGTGTTTTCCTTTCCCAACTTGGGAAACATTATTGAATATTTATTGTGCTTTTTATAGATTGTTAACTCTGAGAAGACCAAAGAAAAAACCTGGTCTTTGGTTTGGACTCTGATTCTGTTAAAATTCAGAGTCCTAAATTGTTTCTTGTTGAGACTCAACCAGCTAGCCTTTGCTATTTTATAATTTGAAGGCAAAGTTAAGAATTATAAGGATAATAGTGGTGGTTTTTATTTAGATAATATAAATTTGGGTTAGTCAGAGCAGGGAGGATTAGTGTACCCTGTGAAACACAGGAGAAGCAGTTCCTTGAGGAACCAGTAAGTTTATTTGGGTGGATTTAGAATCCCTTAGAATTAGAAATTCTTCTTTATCCTTATATATTTCAATAAATATTTTATTTTTATAATAAAGAGCCTCTTTAGCATCCTTACACCTGGCCCTGAAGGAAATTCACATTTGAGCTTCACTTCATCATTGAGGATCCTTTTGATTATATCTGAACAATTTTGAACCTATATTGAAACAGTTTTTCCATCTAAATATTTTATTTTATAACTTGCCAAATTATATTTTTATATATTTATATTTTATATATATATTTATATATATATTATATATATTTATATTATTTTTATAGCAGCGAGCATGGTGGTGGTGGTAAGAATGGGGATTTTAAATGGGCTAATCAGCCAAGGGTATGTGGTCTTTATTTTTTATTTTCTTTATTCCTTTATTTCTAATGATCATTAATAAATCTCCTAAAATATAATATTTTATTTATTGAGATCTAATTTAAAATTTTTACATTCTCTATCTATTATGCCATCTACCTGCCCTAAACAGACTCTTTAAAGCAGATGGGTAGACTAGTTGGATCTTTTCCTGCTCCATAAGGATCTTATAGAACAGAAGGGCCTTTTTCTTACAACAGCTGGCATTTACTTAATACTTTAAGGTATACAAAGTACTTCACAAATATTATCTTATATTATCCTCACAACGGCCATGGGAGGGAGGTTCTCTTATTATCTCCATTTTACAGATGAGGAAACTGAGGCACAGGTTAAGCAACTTGACTGGGATCACACAACCTGAGAGTGCTTAAGACTGGATTTGAACATAGGTCTTCTTTATTCCAACTTTATTTCAAGATTGTATACACTTCATCTAGCTGTTTGTTTGAACATCAGTCTTTACCTAGGAATGGTGTGAAGATTTGGGCAAAATCTATATTGACCTTTAGGTTAAGCATTTTTTTGGGGGAGGGAATGAGGGAAGCTTAATCTGCTGATCCAGGGATTCCTAAGGTTTGCATCCAACCAGTCAATAAGCACATGAAAAAGTGTTTTCAATCCCTCCTGTTTAGAGAAATGCAAATCAAAACAACGCTGAGGTACCATCCCAAACCTAGCAGATTGGACGATATGACCATAAAGAAAAATAATGAATGTTGGAGGGGATGTGGCAAAATTGGGACACTAATGCATTGTTGGTGGAGTTGTGAACTGATCTAACCATTCTGGAAGGCAATTTGGGATTATTTGCAAAGGTCTTTAAAAGACTGTCTGCCCTTTGATCCAGTCATACCACTGCTGGGGTTGTACTCCATAGAGATAATAAGGAAAAATATGGGTACAAAAATATTCATAGCTATGCTTTTTATAGTGGCAAAAAATTGGACAATGGGGAGGTGTCCCTCAATTGGGGAATGGCTGAACAAATTGTGGTATTTGATGGTGATGAAGTATTTTTTTCCATTTCTTTTTTTAAAATTTAGAATATTTTTTCATGGTTACATGATTTATGATTCCCCCTCTGTGGCCTCCCCCCTCCTGGAGATATCAAGCAGTTCCACCAGATTATATATGTGCCATGTTCAAAACCCATTTCCATGTTATTCATATTTGTGGTAGAGCGATATTTTAACATCGAAACCTTTTTTTTTCCTTTCAGCACAATAATATTATGATGGAATACTATTGTATTGAAAGGAAAGATGAACTGGAGGAATTCCATGTGAACTGGAATGACCTCTAGGAACTCATGCAGAGCGAAAGGAGTAGAACCAGGAGAATGTTGTACACAGAGATGGACATACTGTGGTACAATTGAATGGAATGGACTTCTCTACTAGCAACAATGCGATGATCCAGGACAATTTTGAGGGACTCATGAGAAAGAACACTAACCACATCCAGAGAAAGAACTGTGGGAACAGAAACACAGAAGAAAAACATATGATTGATCACATGGTTTGATGGGGATATGATTGGGGATTTTGGTATTAAATGATCACTCTATTGCAAATATTAATAATATTGAAATAGGTTTTGAACAATGACACATGTAAAACCCAGTGGAATTGCTCATAAGCTCTAGGGGGGAGAGAAGAGGAGAGGGAAAGAACATGAATCCTGTAACCATGGAAAAATATTCTAAATAAATAAAAATAAATAAATTTAAAGAATCTTCCTAAGGGACCAGTGTTGAATGCTGACTGACATGCCTGCTGATTGATTTATTGAGAGGACTGGCAGATATCCACTGGGATATGCCCATGGAGTCTCGTTTTGAATGGATGGGTCACTGGGGTTGAAGATGATTTTATTTGATTGTTTTGGATGGGAGTCTTATTAGAAAACTTGGCCCTTCATCTGCTTCCTCCCACCTCACATTTTTGGAGACATCTAGAGGGACCAGAGATCTGAGATGAAACTATAAGGTAAGTTGATAGATGAATATGGAGAAAGCCCAAATGGCAGTTAGATTATATCTATGAAGTATTTCCAGTCAATGCTTTAATGAAAGAGAATTAGATTAGTGGTTTAAAAACAAGAGTTGGAATCCTGGTCCCAGCTGCGTGACCTTGGGCAAATCACTTCCATGGTCAGTTTTCTGTAAAATGAGGATAATGCTGGTTTTAGCCACTTCACAGGGTTGTTGTGAGCATCTAATGGAATAATGCAAATGAAAGTGATGTGAAAGCTGTAAAGTGCCAGATACATACATATAGGGGATTGGCATAATTTGAGTCTGGTTGGATGGTTTTTGTTTCTATTTTTGGTCTCATTGCCTGAATGTATAAGAAAGAATAGCTAACATTTACATAGCACTTACTATGTGCCTGGCTTAGTGGATGGAGTTCCAGGCTTGGAGTCAGGAAGACTTGGGTTCAGATGTAGCTTCCGACACTTCCTAGCTGGGTGCTATGTTATACATTTAAATTGAATCCTTAACTCCCCAACTAGACTATAAGCTGGCTGTATCAGAGCAGGACGTATGCCTTATCTAAGTTTTGTAGTTCCTCCAGCACTTCGATCAGTGCTCTGCACATACAAGATACTGAATAGATCCTTTCGAAATAAATGGACGAGAAATCAGAAGCAACCTTAATAGAAAACCTTGGTAGTGGGAAGGCCTGGGTTTGAGTTCTGTCTCTGAAACATACTGGATGATGAATGACTTTGGACAAGTTTACTTAACCTCTTCAAGATCCAGGCAATCAAGCAGTAAGCACTGAATGGGTTCCTGTTTTCCAGGCACCATATTTAGATGTTGGAGATACAAATACAGTGAAAGAATCCCTACTGTCAAAGGTGCCCGGCAGCTGCCAATTTTCAGTAGTTGGGAGAATTTCCTCTCTGGGGAGGATTTCCTCTCTGTACCAATGAAGTCACTACTTAGAACTCACACTTTACTAAGTGCTTTTCTCCCAATAACCTCATCAAACGGGGTAGATTTTCCTGAGGATGGAGGGACAAAGAGGCAGCTAGGATAGAATGTTGTCCTTGCAGTCAGGAAGACCTGAGTTTGAGTCCTGCAGCAGACTAAGTCATGTAATCTCGGGCAAATCACTCAGCCTTGCTCAGCCTCACTCCCCCCATCTTTCAAACCAGGATAATAATAACACCTACCTCACAGGGTCATTTGGAGGATTGAGGCAACATATGTAATGTGCTTTGTAAAGTTAAAGGTACTATCTATATAAATTCTGGTTGCTATTCTACTATTATTAGTGGGCATTATTATTATATTATTATATATTAGTGGGCATAAAAACATTATCATATTTATATTATCCTTATTATAACCATCAACATTAAATTATAGATTTATATTATAATATACAATAATTATATTCTTATAGTATAATATATAAATTAATATAATATAAATATATTTATAAATTAACAAACACAATATATTCATGTATTATATACTTATATAATAATATATAAAATATGTTATATAAAAGCATAATTTATAAATATGAAAAATATGTTATATAACTATATTATATATAATGATAATATATAATAACTATCAAAATATAACAATAAAGTAATCAATAATATTTATTATAATTATATTATGATAATAGTATTATTAGTGGGCAAATACCATTACTGGTGGGCAGCTAGGTGGTGCAGTGGATGGAGTAGGAAGACCTGAGTTCAATACAGCCTCAGACACTTACTAATTGTGTGATTCTAAGCAAATCCCTTCACTATCTGCCTTGTTTCCTCATCTGTATCATGAGTTAGAGAAGGAAATGGCAAAGCGCTCCAGTGTCTTTGCCAAGAAAGCCCCAAATGCAGGCATGAAGAGTTGGACAGACACTATTGAACAACAATAATAATCCTAAGTAATTTGTCCATTCTCAGATGATTAAAAAATGGCATGTTAGGGACATCAGGCTAGGACTTGTGATTCTTTGGCATGTGCTGCTTACGTGCTACCACACCGTCATGCCAGGAGTCTTCATGAGTGCAGGGAGGAGAGGGAAGAGAGGCAGACACCAAGAAAGAGAGTCTGATTTTTGTATTTTATTCATAAAAACAAATTTTGCAACAATTTATTAAAAATTGACCTCATGCAGTAAGGATACAAGAAATTCTTCATTTACATTGGATCCTGGCAGTTCCATTCTAATTGAAAGCATTTGTGCACTAACATGTTTGGGAAATGCCATTGGAGCACAGCCGCGTGGTAAATGGACAGTCTCATTTTTGCTGCTGTATAAAAGAACAGAACAATTAGATAGCTAGAGTCACTTCTGTGGGTCTCGTTATTTGCAGGATTTTTTTTAAATGGGAGGAACTACTATCGTTAGGACAGAGAAATGTACTGCATGGTTTAAACCTAATAGACTGCACACACAGTCAGTATTCACAAAGAAGTACAGACAGACACACTCACCTCCGACAGTCCAACACTTTGGATTGGTTTTGTCCTGCTATGCTGGAATAATATGTCTATAGAGATTTTTTTTTTTGCATGTGTGTATACATTATGTACAGTTGTCCTGTTCCCTTTGAAAAAATTAACGTGGTCCTTTAAATTAAATCTGGTCTTGGTGGGATCGAGAAAGCGATTCAATACTGGAAACACAGTGAGTGATGACGTCAGCCTGGAGTGCTGAAAACCGAATAATGGTCTCCACTCTAACCTGTGACATACTTTACACAGTTGGTCTGTTGGGGTTTTTCCTCTCCTAAAGGCTCCGGGACCTCTCGTTCCCGTCTCCCTCTAAGTGAAATATGTTTGTTTTCTGTTGCTTATGGCTGTGATACTCGGATGGCATCTTAAGATGCCATTACAGTGGTATTCCAGACCTGGGGGGATCAGGGGAGGGATTATTGCCAACCCACTGAAGCTGTCCGTCAGTCCTTCAGGAGAGAGCAAACCCGACCGTGGGGGGGGTGGGGGGCAGATACTGGGCAAGTCACTGCTGAGTGACTGACTGACTTCTCTGGCAAAGAAGTCACCTGGCTAAGGAATGTGAAAAGAGAATTGGCTTTGGAGGATGGCCAGGAACTGGCACCGGCTAATCCTTGGTTTGCTCCTGTGGTACAATGCCCCCGATGTTAGACAGAATGAGAGGAATTAGGCCTTTGTGGGGGAACTGAAACAGAACCAAATTTGCTTTTGCATATGAAAAATCAGCATGTCAGCCAGTGCCCCACTCCAGGGATGCTGGATATTGGCATCCTTTATAATTGTGCCAGGCTGGGTGTGAGTCCCTTGAAAGCTGGGGAGGACAGAGAAATCCTCTACTACTTGGGTCCTCCCCTTTTACTGCTGTACAATTAAGTGGCATCTTTTAGCTGAATGCCTCCAACTCACTTTGGTTAGGTAAAAAAGTCAGTTAAAAAAAAGTCAAGCCAGCCCTTGGGCCCTGTGCCTTGAGAGACGTTAAAGTGCTCAGTTTTTCTTTCTCTCTCCATCCATCCATCCATCCATCCATCCATCCATCCATCCATCC